>NW_027671299.1:0-428000 GCF_964165515.1 Mesoplodon bidens | reverse complement strand
TGGCATGGAGCATTGTGAAGAAAACGACATGAGGCATTGTGATGAAAAAGGCATGGAGCATTTCATGACAGGTTTCAAGGAGCATTCTGAGAACAAGTGTCAGGGAGCCTTGTGATGACAAAGGTCATGGAGCATTGTGACGACAAGCACATGGAGTATTGTGATGACAAGCACATGGAGGTTGCTATGACAGGGGTCATGGAGCATTGCGATGACAAGTGCATTGAGAATTGTGATGACAAAGCATGTAACACTATGATGAGAAGTGTCATGGAGCATTCTGATGCCAAGAACGTGGGGAATTGTGATGACAGGGACATGGAGCAGTGTGATGACCAGGGCATGGAGCATTGTGATGGCAAGACCTTGGAGCATTGTGATGAGAAGACCATGGATAATTGTGATGACAAGCGTCATGGAGCACTGTAATGACAAGGGGTTTGGAGCATTGTGATGACAGGATTCATGGAGCATTGTGATGACAGTGGTCATGGAGCATTGTGATGACAAGTGTCATGGAGCATTTTGATGACAAGGGGGTGGAGCATTGTGATGAGAAGAGCATGGATAATTGTGATTACGAGCGTCATGGAGCACTGTAATGAAAAGGGGTATGGAGTATTGTGATGACAGGGGACATGGAGCATTGTGATGACTGGGGACATGGAGCATTGTGATAACCAGGTCATGGAACATTGTGATGGCAAGACAGTGGAGCACTGTGATGAGAAGACCATGGATAATTGTGATGACGAGCATCATGGAGCACTGTAATGACAAGGGGCATTGAGCATTGTGATGACAGGTGTCATGGAACATTTTGATGACAGGGTTCATGGATCATTGTGATGACAAGTGTCACGGAGCATTCTGATGACAAGCTTGTGGAGTATTGTGATGACAATGGCATGGAGCATTGTCATGAAAAGGGCATGGATCATTGTGTTGAAAAGGGCATGGAGACTTGTCATGACAGTTTTCAATGAGCATACTGATGACAAGTTCCAGGGAGCATTGTGATGACAAGTGTATTGAGAATTGTGATGACAAAGGTCATGGAGCATTGTGATGAGAAGACCATGGATAACTGTGGTAACCAGCATCATGGGGCGTTGTGATGACAAGTTTTATGGAACACTGTGATCACAGGGATTTGGAGCATTGTGATGACAGAGGTCATGGAGAATTTTGATTTCATTGTGATGACAATAGCATGAAGCATTATGATGATGGGCATGGTGCACTGTGATGACAGGGTTCATGGGGCACTGAGATGAAAAGTGGCATGGAGTATTGTTATTACAGGGGTCTTGGAGCATTGTGATGAAAAGGGCATGGAGCATTGTGATGAGAAGGCCATGGAGCATTCTGATGACATGCGTCAGGGAGCTTTGTGTTGACATGGCAATGGAGCATTGTGATTGCTGGGGTCTTGGAGCATTGTGATGACAAGGGTCATGGAGTCTTGCGATGACAAAGCCGTAGAACTTTGTGATGGCAGGGGTCATGGAGCATTGTCATGACAGGTTTAATGGAGCATTGTGATGAGAAGGGCATGGAGCATTGGTCTGAAAAGTTTCATGGATTATTGTGATGAGAGTGGGCATGGAGCATTGTGATGACAAGTGCACGGAACACAGTGATACATGTGTCTTGGAGGATTGCAATAACAAAGGCATGGTGCATTGTGATGAGAAGGGCATCGAGCATTGTGATGACAAGCGTCATGGAGCTTTGTGATGACAATGTCATGCAGCAATGTGATGAGAGGTTTCATGGAGCTTTGTGATGACAATGGCATGCAACATTGTGATGCCAAGGGTCATGGAGATTTGTGATGACATAGGCCATGGAGCATTTTGATCACAAGGGTGTGGTGCATTGTGATGAGAAGGGCAGGGAGCATTGTGATGACAGGGTCATGGAGCAATTGGATGAAATGATCATGAAATATTTTGATGACAGTGTTTATGGAACATTGTGATATCAGGCGTCATGGAGAATTGTGCTGAGAAGTCCATGGATAACTGTTATAACCAGCATCATGGGGCATTGTGATGAACAGTTTTATGGAACATTGTGATCAGAAGGGTTTGGAGCATTGTGATGACAGAGGTCGTGGAGAATTTTGATTTCATTGTGATGACAATAGCATGTAGCATTATGATGATGGGAATGGTGCACTGTGATGACAGGGTTCATGGAGCATTGAGATGAAAAGTGGCATGGGGTATTGTTATTACAGGGGTCTTGGAGCATTGTGATGAAATGGGCATGGAGCATTGTGATGAGAAGGCCATGGAGCATTCTGATGACATGCGTCAGGGAGCTTTGTGATGACACGGGCATGGAGCATTGTGATTACAGGGGTCTTGGAGCATTGTGATGACAAGGGTCATGGAGTCTTTTGATGACAAAGGCAAGGGTCATGGAGCATTGTTATGACAGGTGTAATGGAGCATTGTGATGACACGGGCATGGAGCATTGGCCTGAAATGTTTCATGGATTATTGTGATGAGAGTGGGCATGGAACATTGTGATGAGAAGTGCACGGAACTCAGTGATACATGTGTCTTGGAGGATTGCAATGACAAAGGCATGGTGCATTGTGAAGAGAAGGGCATCACGCATTGTGATGACAAGCGTCATGGAGCTTTGTGATGACAACACCATGGAGCAATGAGATGAGAGGTTTCATGGAACATTGTGATGACAATGGCATGGAGCATTGTGATGCCAAAGGTCATGGAACTTTGTGATTACATTGGCCATGGAGCATTTTGATGACAAGTGTGTGGTGCATTGTGATGAGAAGGGCAGGGAGCATTGTGATGACAGAGTCATGGAGCAATTGGATGAAATGGTCATGAAACATTTTGATGACAGTGTTTATGGATCATTGTGATGTTAGGGGTCATGGAGCATTGTGATGAAAAGGGTCAAGGAGCACTGTGATGACAGGGGTTATGGAACATTGTGATGTCAAGTGTCATGGAGCATTGTGATGATAAGGTCATGTAGCACTGTTGTGACAATGGTCATGGAACATTGTAATGACAGGGGTGTGGGAGTATTGTGATGATTAACGATGGAACATTGTGATATCAGTGGTGAGAGAGCATTTTGATGAGATGAGCATGGAGCATTGTGATGACAAACTTGTGGAACATTGTGATGACAAACGCATGGCACTTTGTGATGACATGGGTCAGGAGCATTGTGCTGACAAATGCATGGAGCACTGTGATGACAAGGTTTATGGAGCATTGTGATGACAACGATGTGGAGCATTGTGATGACAAGGGCATGGCACATTGTGATGCCATGGGTCATGGAGTACTGTGCTGACAAAGGCATGGAGCATTGTGATGACAAGGGTCACCGAGAATTGTGATTAAATGTTCATGGAGCATTGTGGTGACAATTGTCACAGAGCCTTGTGATGACGAGGGCATGGATCATTGTGATGACAAAGGTCATGAAGCACTGTGATGACTGGAGTCACGGAGCATTTTGATGACCTCAGTCATAGAGCATTGTGATAAAAGAGCATGGAGCATTGTGATGAAAGGGGCATGGAGCATTTGTCTGACAATTTTCATGGATTATTGAGATGACAGTGGGCATGGTGAATTGTGATGACAAGGGCATCGAGCATTGTGATGAGAAGGTCATGGAGTACTGTGAAGACAGGTGTTGGAGCATTGTGATGACATATGTCATGGTCCATTGTGATGACAATGGATAGGAGCATTGTGATGACAAGTGTCATGGAGGATTGTGATGACAAATGTAACGGAGCATTTTGATGAAAAGGGCTTGGAGCATTGTGATGACAAGAGTCATGGAGCATTGTGATGACAATGGCCATTGAGAATTTTGATGACAAGTTCATGAAGCATTATGAGGACAATCACATGGAGCTTGCTATGACAGGGGTCATGGAGAATTGCGATGACAAGTGCATTGAGAATTGTGATGACAAAGCATGTAACACTGTGAAGAGAAGTATCATGGAGCATAGTGATGCCGAGAACGTGGAGAATTGTGATGACAGGGGACATGGAGCATTGTGATGACCATGGCATGGAGCATTGTGATGGCAAGAACGTGGAGCATTTTTATGAGAAGACAATGGATAATTGTGATGACGAGCGTCACGGAGCACTGTAATGACAAGGGGTATGGAACATTGTGATGACAGGTGTTATGGAGCATTGTGATGACAGTGGTCATGGAGCATAGTGATGACAAGGGTCATGGAGCATTTTGATGACAAAGACGTAGAGCATTGTGATGAGAAGACCATGGGAAATTGTGATGACGAGTGTCATGGAGCCATTTAATGACAAGGGGTATGGAGCATTGTGATGACAGTGGTCATGGAGCATTGTGATGACTGGGGACATGGAGCATTGTGATGACCAAGGCATGGAGCATTGTGATGGCAAGACCGTGGAGCACTGTGATGAGAAGACCATGTATAATTGTGATGACGAGCATCATGGAGCACTGTAATGACAAGGGGCATGGAGGATTGTGATGACAGGTGTCATGGAACATTTTGATGATAGGGTTCATGGATCATTGTGATGACAAGTGTCACGCAGATTTCTGATGACAATCTTGTGGAGTATTGTGATGACAATGGCATGGAGCATTGTGATGAAAAAGGCATGGAGACTTGTCATGACAGGGTTCAATGAGCATACTGACGACAAGTGTCCGGGAGCATTGTGAGGACAAGTGTATTGAGAATTGTGATGACAAAGGTCATGGAACATTGTGATGAGAAGTCCATGGATAATTGTGATGACCAGTGTCATGGGGCCTTGTGATGACAAGTGTTATGGAACATAGTGATCACAATGGTTTGGAGCATTGTGATGACAGAGGTCATGGAGAAGTTTGATTTCATTGTGATGGCAATAGCATGAAGCATTATGATGATCGGCATGGTGCATTGTAATGACAGGGTTCATGGAGCATTGAGATGAAAAGGGGCATGGAGCATTGTGATTACAGGGGTCTTGGAGCATTGTGATGACAAGGGTCATGGAGCCTTGTGATGACAAGGCCGTGGAACATGGTGATGGCACGGGTCATGGATCATTTTTATGACAGGAGTAATGGAACATTTTGATGACCGGGTCATGGAGCAATTGGATGAAAAGGGTCATGGAACATTTTGATGACAGGGGTTAGGGAACATTGTGATGTCAGTGGTCATGGAGCATTTTGATGAAAAGTGCGTGGAGGATTGTGATGAGAAGACCAATGGAAATTGTGATGACGAGTGTCATGGAACACTTTAATGACAAGGGGTATGGAGCATTGTGATGACAGGGGTCATGGAGCATTGTGATGACTGGGGACATGGAGCTTTGGGATGACCAAGGCATGGAGCATTGTGATGGCAAGACCGTGGAGCATTTTGATGGGAAGACCATGGATAATTGTGATGACGAGCATCATGGAGCACTGTAATGTCTAAGGGTATGGAGCTTTGTGATGACAGGGGCCATGGAGCATTCTGATGACAAGCTTGTGGAGTATTGTGATGACAATGACATGGAGCGTTGTGATGAAAAGGGCATGGAGCATTCTGATGAAAAAGGCATGGAGCCTTTTCATGACAGTGTTCAAGGAGCATTCTGACGACAATTGTCAGGGAGCATTGTGAAGACAAGTGTATTGAGCATTGTGATGACAAATGTCATGGAGCATTGTGACAATAAGGACTTGGAGTATTGTCATGACAGGCATCATGGAGCATTGTGATGACAAGTTTTATAGAACATTGTGATCACAAGGGTTTGGAACATTGTGATGACAAGGGCATGAAGCAATATGATCCCAAGTTTCAGGGAGGATTGTGATGACAATGGTAATGGAGTATTGTGATGACAAGTGCATGGAGCATTGTGATGAAAAGGTGATGTAGCATTTTGCTGACACAGGCATGGAGAATTGTGATGACTAGGGAATGGAGCATTGTGAGGACAAGAGTCCCGGATCATTGTGTTGTCAGGTGTCATGGACGTTGTGATGACAGTGGTCATGGAGCATTGTGATGATATGTGGCATGGAGCATTATGGTGAGAAGGTCATGGAGTATTGGGCTGAAAATGTACATGGAGTATTGTGATGACAGGGGTCATGGAGCATTGTGATGATAAGGGAATGGAGCATTTTGATGACAATGTCCTGGAGTATTTTGATGAGAAGACCATGGATCCTTGTGATGACAAGTCTCATGGAGCATTCTGATGAAAAGAGGAATGGAGCATTGTGATTACAGGTGTCTTGGAGCATTGTGATGACAATGGCATGGAGCATTGTGATGAGAAGGCCATGGAGCATTCTCATGACATTTGTCATGGAGCTTTGTGATGACAAGGGCAAGGAGCATTGTTATTGCAGGGGCTTTGGAGCATCGTGATGATAAGGGCATGGATCATTGTGATGAAAAAGGCATGGAGCCTTTTCATGAAAGGGTTCAAGGAGCATTCTGACGACAAGTGTCAGGGAGCATTGGGATGACAAGGGTATTGAGCATTGTGATGACAAATGTCATTCAGCATTGTGATGAGAAGGCCATGGATAATTGTGATGATGAGCGTCATGGGGCATTGTGATCACAAGTGTTATGGAACATTGTGATCACAAGGGTTTGGAGCATTGTGATGACAGAGGTCATGGATCATTTTGATTTCATTGTGATGACAATAGCATGAACATTATGATGATGGGCATGGTGCATTGTGATGACAGGGTTCATGGAGCATTGTGATGAAAAGGGGCATGGAGCATTGGTCTGAGATGTTTCATGGATTATTGTGATGACATTGGGCATGGCACATTGTGATGACAAGGGCATGGAGCATTGTGATGACAAGTTCATGGAGTATTGTGAAGACAGGTGTCAGGGAGCATTGTGATGACATATTTCATGTTCCATTGTGATGACAATAGCACGGATCATTGTGAAGCCAAGTGTCATGGAGGATTGTTGTGACAAAGGTAACGGAGCATTTTGATGAAAAGGGCTTGGAGCATTGTGATGACAAGGACGAGGAGAATTGTGAGGACAAGGGACATTGAGCTGTGAGAAGACCAGGGCATGGAGCATTGTGATGGCAAAACCGTGGAGCATTGTGATGAGAAGACCTTGGGTAATTGTGATGACGAGCATCATGGAGCACTGTAATGACAAGGGGCATGAAGCATTGTGATGACAAGTGTCAGGGAGCATCGTGATGACAGGGGTCCAGGAGCATTGTAATGACAAGAACATATAATGTTGTGATGAGAAGTGTCATGTAGCATCGTGATGACAAGGACGAGGAGAATTGTGATGACAAGGGAAATGGAGCATTGTGATAACTAGGCATTGTGCAATGTGATGACAGGGGTCATGGAGCATTATTATGACAAGGGCCATGGTGCATTCTGACATAAGATATCACTTACGAAGGGAATGTAAACATGGCTACATATGAACTGTAGTAGGAAATAGAACAGTGTCTCAGATTTAGAAAACACTCTTATGCATGCTTAAGGGGAAAGGAGAGGTGGGGAGATGCACAAAACCAGAGTTTGATATTAGCACAGGTACCGTTCCATAATCCAAATATAGAACAGACAAGAACTACTTCTTCCGTAGTGAACGGGACTCAAAATCCCTATTTCCAGGAGAGGAATATATCTGACTAGTAAGAATCTTAAAACCAATGTATTTATATGTCTCTGTAAGGGAATCAAGTTTGTCTAGACCGGCAAAAACAAGTAAGGGAAAATCAGCTCAACCCCATGATAAAAGTTAATTTCAAAAAAAAAATAAAAAAAACAGCGATATTCTTACACAATTCCTTCAAGGGATCTGATGCAACCTGGAATGACACAATATACAACGACAGCTGGAAGAGACATAAGGCTGGACACATGGGACTGAGGGGATTGGTGAGATTGGCGGAGAAAATGCAGGCCCTTTAAAGCCATAATGCATGCCACCAATTCGATGGGTCCAACTCTCCTGGTTGAAGGTAATATTAATACAGCTATAACATGGACGGGAAACCAAGAGAGTGGACACCCTGTGAATACAAAAGGTTTCTAAAACTCAACGAACAGTCCCTCTCCTGTTGCTCCGTTTTGACTTTCCAACTGCTTTACTATAAATCTCCCAACGTGAAGAGACAGCCCCTTTAACCTCCTGGTTCCCACTGGTTGCCAATTTGGCTAAGGATGAAAGGGAAAAGGGAGAACCAAAGAGAGAGTAGCTGTTAGGCATTTGGACGGGCATATGACACTCTAATTTGCCGGCAGGAAGAAGAATTAACCAAACTCTCAGCCACCCACCAGGAACCAGTATAGGTCGTGAAGCAAAATTTTGGACTTGCGTTCAGCTCACAAAAACGAGTTGAAAAATGGAGAACAGGGGCAAAGCAATTCACAAACTGGCAGAGTAATAAAGGACAACAATCGTCCAAAAATCTGTTGAGTGAAGGAAACGAGGCGGACTTGAATGCGAGGAAGAATAGCAGGAAACAGATTTCAAGAGGTACGTAGGAATCGCCTGCAAAGCACAGGAAGAGGGACACAACTTCGACAATGATGCACTTGGCCAAAATGGTTGTATGCGATTTATCCTGAATATATTCTGGAGAAAATGCATACGCCCTTTTTGGCCAAGCAAGCAAGCATGCAACACAAATCTGCACTACAAAGAAGTGTCACTTCCCACCTGTCAAAACGGACATCCACAAAATGTGTAAAAACCAGAAAGGCAAGACAGGCACTGGAGAAGAGGGAGCCTTTTTATGCTGATGTGCGGGATGTAAATTGCCAACTGCCTCACAGGAGGAGTGCATTGAGTTCCCTAAAACAAGTAAACAACAGAGCTACAGAGCCAAGGGCACTTCCAGTCTAGGGAATATACCTTGGGAAAACTGAAAATCAATACGACAGAGCCACCCCCTGATTTAGGGCTGCACTGCTTACAAGAACCTCAACTTGGGTACACCTTAAATATCCCAGGAAATATAAAAAGGGTTTAAAAGATTGTGGTACTTACGTACGATAGAATATCCCTCAGCCATGAAATCAATGTCATAAGACCAGGAGCAGCAAAGTGAGTGGATTCAGGCACGATGATTCTAAGAGAAATAATTCACACAGAAAAAGAAACTTATCATAAGATATCACTTACGAAGATCCTGTAAACATGGCTACACATGAACTGAGTTAGGAAAGAGAACAGAGTCTCACATTTAGAAAACACTCTTATGCCCGCTGAAGGGGCAAGGAGAGGTGGGGTGATGCATAAAACCAGAGTTTGATATAAGCACAGGTACCATCCAAAAACCAACATGGAATAGACAAGACCTACACTTTCTTCAGTGAAAGGGACTCAAAATTCCATATTTTGTGCAGAGGAATATATCTGACTAGTAAGAATCTTAAAACCTATGTATTGATATGTCTCTGTAAGGGAATCAAGTGTGTCTAGACTGGCATAAAAATGGCAGTGAAAATCAGCTCAAACCCACTATAAAAAGGAATTTCAAAAAAAAAAAAAACAGGGAAATTCTTTACAATTCCTTCAGGGTCTCCGATGAAACCAGGAATGACCCTGTCTACAATGACAGCTGGATGTGGCATAAGGCTGGACACTTGGGACTGAGAGGATTGGTGAGATTGGGTGAGCAAATGCAGACCTTTTAAAGCAAAAATGCATGGCCCCCATTCCATGGGTCGCAAATCTGCAGGTTGGAGGGAATATTACTACAGCTATAACATGTAAGGGAAACCTAGAGAATGGACACAATGTGAATACGAAAGGTTTCAAAAACTCAACGAATAGTCCCTCTACTGATGCTCCGGTTTGACTTTCCAACTGCTTTACTATCAATCTCCCAAGTTGGAGAGAAAGCCCCTTTAACCTACTGGTTCGCACAGGTTGCCAATTTGGCAGAGGATGGAAGGGAAGAGGGAGAGCCAAAGAGAGAGTAGATGTTAGGCATTTGGAAGGGCACATATCATTCTAAATTCCCAGGAGAAAGAATAATTAACCAAAGTCCCAACGAACCACCGGGAACCAGTATAGGTCCTGAACAAAAATTTTGGACTTGCCTTCAGCTAACAAAAACAAGTTAAAAATGGAGCTCAGGGGCACAGCTATTCACAAACTGGCAGAGTAATAAAGGACAACTCTCGACCAAAACTCTGTTGAGGGACGGCAACGAGGCCGAATTGTAAGTGAGGCAGAATAGTAGGAAACACGTTTCAAGAGGTACGTAGGAATCGAGTGTAATGCACAGGAAGAGGGGCTCAACTTCGAAAATGATTCACTTGGCCAAATAGGGCATATGCATTTTCTCCTGAATATATTCTAGAGATAACACATACACCCATTTTGGCCAGGCAAGCAAGCGGGCAATGCAAATCTGCACTACAAAGAAGTCTCTCTTCCCACCGGTCACAAGGGACATCCACACAATGTGTAGAGACCAGGAAGGCAAGACAGTGGGCGCCTTGTTCTGCTGATGGGCTGGATGTAAATTGCCAACTGCCTCACTGGAGGAGTGCATTGTGTTCCCTAAAACAAGTAAACAACAGAGCTACAGAGCCAAGGACACTTCCAGTCTAGGGAATATACCTTGGAAAAACTGAAAATCAGTAAGACAGAGCAACCCCCAAATTAAGGGCTGCACTGCTTACAAGAACTTCACCTTGGGTACACCTTAAATATCCCAGGAAATATAAAAATGGTTTAAAAAATTATGGTACTTACGTATGATGGAATATTCCTCAGCCGTGAAATCAATATCATAAGACCATGAGCAGCAAAGTGAGTGGATTCAGGTACGATGATTCTAAGTGAAATAAGTCACAGAGAAAAAGAAACTTATCATAAGATATCACTTATGAAGTTCTTGTAAACAAGGTTACACAAGAACTGAGTTAGGAAAGAGAACAGAGTTTCACATTTAGAAAACATTCTTATGCCTGCTTAAGGGGGAAGGAGAGGTGGCGTGATGCATAAAACCAGAGTTTGATATAAGCACAGGTACCGTTCCAAAAAACAACTTTGGAATAGACAAGACCTACACCTTCCTCAGTGAAAGGGAATCAAAACCCCATATTTCCCGCAGAGTAATAGATCTGACTAGTAAGAATCTTAAAGCGTATGTATTGATATGTCTCCGTTAGGGAATCAAGTGTGTCTAGACCTGCATAAACATGGCAGCGAGAATCAGCTCAAACCCATTATAAAAATGATTTATAAAAAAAAAAACAGGGAAATTCTTTACAATTCCTTCAGGGTCTCTGATGAAACCTGGAATGACCCTATCTACAATGACAGCTGGATGTGGCATAAGGCTGGACACTTGGGACTGAGAGGATTGGTGAGATTCGGTGAGCAAATGCAGACCCTATAAAGCAAAAATGCATGGCCCCCATTCCATGGGTCCCAACTCTCCAGGTTGAAGGGAATATTACTACAGCTATAACATGTACGGGAAACCTAGAGAATGGACACACTGTGAATACAAAAGGTTTCTAAAATTCTACGAATAGTCCCCCTCCTGGTGCTCCGGTTTGACTTTCCAACTGCCTTACTATCAATCTCCAAAGTTGGAGAGAAAGCCATTTTAACCTCCTGGTTCGCACAGGTTGCCAATTTGGCAGAGGATGGAAGTGAAGAGGGAGAACCAATGAGAGAGTAGCTGTTAGGCATTTGGACGGGCACATGTCACTCTAATTTCCCGGCAGGAAGAAGTATTAACCAAACTCTCAGCCACAAACCGGGAACCAGTATAGGTCCTGAACCAAAATTTTGGACTTGCGTTTAGCTCACAAAAAACGAGTTGAAAAATGGAGCTCTGGGGCACAGCAATTCACACACTGGCAGAGTAATAAAGGACATCTATCGTCCAAAAATCTGTTGAGTGAAGGCAAAGAGGAGGACATGAAAGCGAGGCAGAATAGCAGGAAACAGATTTCAAGAGGTACGTTGGAATCACATTTAAGCACAGGAAGAGGGCCACAAATTCGACAGTGATGCACTTGGCCAAAAAGGGCGTATGCGTTTTCTCCTGAATATATTGAGGAGAAAACGCATACACCCTTTTTGGCCATGCAAGCATGCGGGCAATGCAAACCTTCACTACAAAGAAGTATCACTTCCCACCGGACAAAAGCGGCATCCACAAAATGTATAAGAACCAGAAAGGCAAGACAGGCCCTGGAGAACAGGAAGCCTTGTTATGCTGATGGGCGGGATGTAAATTGCCAACTGCCTCACAGGAGGAGTGCATTGTGTTCCCTAAAACAAGTAAACAACAGAGCTACAGAGACAAGGGCACTTCCAGTCTAAGGAATATACCTTGGGAAAACTGAAAATCAAAAAGACAGAGACACCCCAAACTTAAGGCTGCACTGCTTACAAGAACCTCAACTTGGGTACACCTTAAATACCCCAGGAAATATAAAAATGGTTCAAAAAATTGTGGTACTTATGTACGAAGGAATATCCCTCAGCCATGAAATCAATGTCATAAGACCAGGAGCAGCAAAGTGAATGGATTCAGGTACGCTGATTCTATGTGAAATAAGTCACACAGAAAAAAGAATCTTATCAAAAGATATCACTTATGAAGATCCTGTAAACATAGCTACACATGAACTGATTTAAGAGAGAGAACAGAGTCTCACATTTAGAAAACACTGTTATGCCTGCTTAAGGGGGAAGGAGAGGTGGGGTGATGCATAAAACCAGAGTTTGATATAAGCACGGGTACCGTTTCTAAAATCAACTTTGGAATAGACAAGACCTACACCTTCCGCAGTGAAAGGGACTCAAAACCCCATATTTCCCGCAGAGGATTAGATCTGACTATTAAAAATATTAAAACCTGTGTATTGATACGACTCCGTAAGGGAGTCAAGTGTGTCTAGAATGGCAGAAACATGGCAGCGAGAATCATCTCAAACCACTATAAAAAGGAATTTCAAAAACAAAACAATAAACAGGGAAATTCTTTACAATTCCTTCAGGGTCTCTGATGAAACCTGGAATGACCCTATCTACAATGACAGCTGGATGTGGCATAAGGCTGGACACTTGGGACTGAGAGGATTGGTGAGATAGGGTGAGCAAATGCAGACCCTTTAAAGCAATAATGCATGGCCCCCATTCCATGGGTCCCAAATCTCCCGGTTGAAGGGAATATTACTACAGCTATAACATGTATGGGAAACCTAGAGAATGGACACACTGCAAATACAAATGGTTTCTAAAACTCAACGAATAGTCCCTCCCCTGATGCTCCGGTTTGACTTTCCAACTGCTTTACTATCAATCTTACAACTAGGAGAGACAGACCCTTTAAGCTCCTGGTTCGCACAGGTTGCCAATTTGGAAGAGGATGGAAGGGAAGAGGGAGAACCAATGAGAGACTACCTGTTAGGCATTTGGACGGGCACATTTCACTCTAATTTCCCAGCAGGAAGAAGAATTAACCAAAGTCTCAGCCATCCACCGGGAACCAGTATAGTTCCTGAACCAAAATTTTGGACATGCGTTCAGCTCACAAAAAACGAGTTGAAAAATGGAGCTCAGGGGCACAGCAATTCACAAACTGGCAGAATAATAAAGGACAACTATCGTCCAAAAATCTGTTGAGGGAAGGCAACGAGCGGAATTGAAAACGAGGCAGAATAGCAGGAAACTGATTTCAAGAGGTACGTTGGAATCGCCTTTAAAACACAGGAAGAGGGGAACAACTTCGACAATGATGCACTTGGCCAAAAAGGGCGTATGCGTTCTCTCCTGAATATATTCAGTAGAAAAGGCATACGCCCTTTTTGGCCAAGCAAGCTAGCGGGCAATGCAAATTTGCACTACAAAGAAGTATCACTTCCCACCGGTCAAAAGTGACATCCACAAAATGTGTAAAAACCAGAAAGGCAAGACAGGCCCTGGAGAACAGGGAGCTTTGTTATACTGATGGGCGTTATGTAAATTGCCCACTGCCTCACTGGAGGAGTGCATTGTGTTCCCAAAAACAAGTAAACAACAGAGCTACAGAGCCAAGGGCACTTCCCTTCTAGGGAATATACCTTGGGAAAATTGAAAATCAATAAGACAGAGCCAAACCCAAATTTAGGGCTGCACTGCTTACAAGAACCTCAACTTATGTACACCTTAAATATCCCAGGATATATAAAAATGGTTCAAAAAATTGTGGTACTTATGTACGATGGAATATCCCTCAGCCATGAAATTAATGTCATAAGACCAGGAGCAGCAAAGGGGGTGGATTCAGGTACGATGATTCTAAATGAAATAAGTCACACAGAAAAAGAAACTTATCATAAGATATCACTTAGGAAGATCCTGTAAACATGGCTACACATGAACTGAGTTAGGAAAGAGAACAGAGTCTCACATTTAGAAAACACTCTTTTGCCTGCTTAAGGGGGAAGGAGAGGAGGGGTGATGCATAAAACCAGACTTTGATATAAGCACAGGTACCGTTTCTAAAACCAACTTTGGAATAGAAAAGACCAACACCTTCCTCAGTGAAAGGTACTCAAAACCCCATATTTCCCACAGAGGAATAGATCTGACTAGTAAGAATCTTAAAACCTATGTATTGATATGTCTCCGAAAGGGAATCAAGTGTGTCTAGACTGGCATAAACATCGCAGCGAGGATCAGCTCAAACCCACTATAAAAAGGAATTTCAAAAACAAAACCAAAAAACAGGGAAATTCTTTACAATTCCTTCAGGGTCTCTGATGAAACCTGGAATGACCCTATCTACAATGACAGCTGGATGTGGCATAAGGCTGGACACTTGGGACTGAGAGGATTGGAGAGATTGGGTGAGCAAACGCAGACCCTTTAAAGCAATAATGCATGGCCCCCATTCCATGGGACCCAAATCTCCAGGTTGAAGGGAATATTACTACAGCTATAACATGTACGGGAAACCTAGAGAATGGACACACTGTGAATGCAAAAGGTTTCTAAAACTCAACGAATAGTCCCTCTCCTGGTGCTCCGGTTTGACTTTCCAACTGCTTTACTATCAATCTCCCATCTTGGAGAGACAGCCCCTTTAAGCTCCTGGTTCGCACAGGTTGCCAATTTGGCAGAGGATGGAAGGGAAGAGGGAGAACCAATGAGAGAGTAGCTGTTAGGCATTTGGACGTGCATATGTCACTCTAATTTCCCGGCAGGAAGAAGAATTAACCAAAGTCTCAGCCACACACTAGAAACCAGTATAGGTCCTGAAGCAAAATATTGGATTTGCGTTCAGCTCACAAAAAACGAGATGAAATATGGAGCTCAGGAGTAAAGCAATTCACAAACTGGCAGAGTAATAAAGGACAACTATCGTCCAAAAATCTGTTGAGGGAAGGCAACGAGGCGGACTTGAAAGCGAGGCAGAATAGCAGGAAACAGATTTCAAGAGGTACGTTGGAATCGCCTTTAAAGCACAGGAAGAGGGGCACAACTTCGACAATGATGCACTTGGCCAAAAAGGGCATATGCGTTTTCTCCTGAATATATTCAGGAGAAAACGCATACGCCCTTATTGCCCAAGCAAGCAAGCGGGCAAGGCATATCTGCACTACAAAGAAATATCACTTCCCACCGGTCAAACGGGTCATCCACAAAATGTGTAAAAACCAGAAAGGCAAGACAGGCCCTGGAGAACAGGGAGCCTTGTTATGCTGATGGGCGGGATGTAAATTGCCAACTGCCTCACTGGAGGAGTGCATTGTGTTCCCTAAAACAAGTAAACAACAGAGCAACAGAGCCAAGGGCACTTCCAGTCTAGGGAATATACCTTGGGAAAACTGAAAATCAATAAGACAGAGCCACCGCAAAATTTAGGGCTGCACTGCTTACAAGAACCTCAACTTGGGTACACCTTAAATATCCCAGGAAATATAAAAATGGTTCAAAAAATTGTGGTACTTATGTACGATGGAATATCCCTCAGCCATGAAATCAATGTCATAAGTCCAGGAGCAGCAAAGTGAGTGGATTCAAGTACGATGATTCTAAGTGAAATAAGTCACACAGAAAAAGAAACTTATCATAAGATATCACTTATGAAGATCCTGTAAACATGGCTACACATGAACTGAGTTAAGAAAGAGAACAGAGTCTCACATTTAGAAAACACTGTTATGCCTGCTTAAGGGGGAAGGAGAGGTGGGGTGATGCATAAAACCAGAGTTTGATATAAGCACGGGTACCGTTTCTAAAACCAACTTTGGAACAAACAAGACCTACACCTTCCTCAGTGAAAGGGACTCAAAACCCCATATTACCCGCAGAGGAATAGATCTGACTAGTAAGAATCTTAAAACCTATGTATTGATATGTCTCCGTAAGGGAAACAAGTGTGTCTAGACTGGCATAAACATGGCAGCGAGAATCAGCTCAAACCCACTATAAAAAGTAATTTCAAAAACAAAACCAAAAAACCGGGAAATTCTTTACAATTCCTTCAGGGTCTCTGATGAAACCTGGAATGACCCTATCTACAATGACAGCTGGATGTGGCATAAGCCTGGACACATGGGACTGAGAGGTTTGGTGAGATTGCGTGAGCAAATGCAGACCCTTTAAAGCAAAAATGCATGGCCCCCATTCCATGGGTCCCAAATCTCCAGGTTGAAGAGAATATTACTACAGCTATAACATGTACGGGAAACCTAGAGAATCGACACACTGTGAATACAAAAGATTTCTAAAACTCAATGAGTAGTCCCTCTCCTGGTGCTCCGGTTTGACTTTCCAACTGCTTTACTATCAATCTCCTAACTTGGAGAGACAACCCGTTTAACCTCCTCGTTCTCACAGGTTGCCAATTTGGCAGAGGATGGAAGGGAAGAGGGAGAACCAATGAGACAGTAGCTGTTAGGCATTTGGACGGGCACATGTCACTCTAATTTCCCGGCAGGAAGAAGAATTAACCAGAGTCTCAGCCACCCACCGGGATCCAGTATAGGTCCAGAACCAAAATTTTGGACTTGCGTACAGCTCACAAATAACGTGTTGAAAAACGGAGCTCACGGGCACAGCAATTCACAAACTGGCAGAGTAATAAAGGACAATTATCGTCCAAAAATCTGTTGAGGGAAGGCAGTGAGGCGTTCTTGAAATCGAGGCAGAATAGCAGGAAACAGATTTCAAGAGGTACGTTGGAATAGCCTTTAAAGCACAGGAAGAGTGGCACAACTTCGACAATGAAGCACTTGGCCAAAAAGGGCGTATGCGTTTTCTCCTGAATATATTCAGGAGAAAACGCATACGCCCTTTTTGGCCAAGCAAGCAAGCGGGCAATGCAAATCTGCACTACAAAGAAGTATCACTTCCCACCGGTCAAAAGGGACATCCACAAAATGTGTAAAAACCAGAAAGACAAGACAGGCCGTGGAGAACAGGGAGCCTTGTTATGCAGATGGGCGGGATGTAAATTGCCAACTGCCTCACTGAAGGAGTGCATTGCATTCACTAAAACAAGTAAACAACAGAGCTACAGAGCCAAGGGCACTTCCAGTCTAGGGAATATACCTTGGGAAAACTGAAAATCAATAAGACAGAGCCACCCCCAAATTTAGGGCTGCACTGCTAACAAGAACCTCAACTTGGGTACACCATAAATATCCCAGGAAATATAAAAATGGTTCCAAAAATTGGGGTACTTATGTACAATGGAATATCCCACAGCCATGAAATCAATGTTATAAGACCAGGAGCATCAAAGTGAGTGGATTCATGTACGATGATTCTAAGTGAAATAAGTCACACAGAAAAAGAAACTTATCATAAGATATCACTTATGAAGATCCTATAAACATGGCTACACATGAAGTGAGTTAGGAAAGAGAACAGAGTCTCACATTAAAAAACACTCTTATGCCTGCTTAAGAGGGAAGGAGAGGTGGGGTGATGCATAAAACCAGAGTTTGATACAAGCACAGGTACCGTTTGTAAAACCAACTGTGGAATAGACAAGACCTACACCTTCCTCAGAGAATGGGACTCAAAACCCCATATTTCCCGCAGAGTAATAGATCTGACTAGTAAGAATCTTAAAACCTATGTATTGATATGTCTCTGTAAGGGAATCAAGTGTGTCTAGACTGGCATAAACATGGCAGCAAGAATCAGCTCAAACCCACTATAAAAAGGAATTTCAAAAACAAAACCAATAAACAGGGAAATTCTTTACAATTCCTTCAGGGTCTCTGATGAAACCTGGAATGACCCTATCTACAATGACAGCTAGATGTGGCATAAGGCTGGACACTTGGGACTGAGAGGATTGGTGAGATTGGGTGAGCAAATGCAGACCCTTTAAAGCAAAAATGCATGGCCCCCATTCCATGGGTCCCAACTCTCCATGTTGAAGGGAATATTACTACAGCTATAACATGTACGGGAAACCTAGAGAATGGACACACTCTGAATACAAAAGGTTTCTAAAACTCAACGAATAGTCCCTCTCTTCTTGCTCCGGTTTGACTTTCCAACTGCTTTACTATCAATCTCCCAAATTGGAGAGACAGCCCCTTTAAACTTCTGGTTCGCACAGGTTGCCAATTTGGCAGAGGATGGAAGGGAAGAGGGAGAACCAATGAGAGAGTAGCTGTTAGACATTTGGAAGGGCACATGTCACTCTAATTTCCCGGCAGGAAGAAGAATTAACCAGAGTCTCAGCCACCCACCGGCAACCAGTATATGTTCTGAACCAAAATTTTGGACTTGCGTACAGCTCACAAAAAAGGAGTTGAATAATTGAGCTCAGGGGCACAGCACTTCACAAACTGGCAGAGTAATAAAGGACAACTATCGTCCAAAAATCTGTTGAGGGAAGGCAACGAGGTGGACTTGAAAGCGAGGCAGAATAGCAGGAAACAGATTTCAAGAGGTACGTTGGATTCACCTTTAAAGCACAGGAAGAGGGGCAAAACTTCAAAAATGACGCACTTGGCCAAAAAGGGCGTATGCGTTTTCTCCTGAATATATTCAGGAGAAAACGCATACGCCCTGTTTGGCCAAGCAAGCAAGTGGGCAATGCAAACCTGCACTACAAAGAAGTATCACTTCCCACCGGTCAAAAGGGTGAGCCACAAAATGTGTAAAAACCAGAAAGGCAAGACAGGCCCTGGAGAACAGGGAGCCTTGTTATGCTGATGGGCAGGATGTAAATTGCCAACTGCCTCACTGGAGGAGTGCATTGCATTCCCTAAAACAAGTAAACAACAGAGCTACAGAGCCAAGGGCACTTCCAGTCTAGGGAATATACCTTGGGAAAACTGAAAATCAATAAGACAGAGCCACCGCCAAATTTAGGGCTGCACTGCTTACGAGAACATCAACTTGGGTACACCTTAAATATCCCAGGAAATATAAAAATGGTTCAAAAAATTGTGGTAGTTATGTACGATGGAATATCCCTAAGCCATGAAATCAATGTCATAAGACCAGGGGCAGCAAAGTGAGTGGATTCATGTACGATGATTCTAAGTGAAGTCACACAGAAAAAGAAACTTATCATAAGATATCACTTATGATGATCCTGTAAACATGGCTACACATGAACTGAGTTAGGAAAGAGAACAGAGTCTCACATTTAGAAAACACTCTTATGCCTGCTTAAGGGGAAAGGAGAGGAGGGGTGATGCATAAAACCAGAGTTTGATATAAGCACAGGTACCATTTCTAAAACCAACTGTGGAATAGACAAGACCTACACATTCCACAGAGAAAGGGACTCAAAACCCCATATTTCCCGCAGAGGAATAGATCTGTCTAGTAAGAATCTTAAAACCTATGTATTGATATGTCTCTGTAAGGGAAACAAGTGTGTGTAGACTGGCATAAACATGGCAGCGAGAATCAGCTCAAACCCAGTATAAAAAGGAATTTCAAAAACAAAACCAAAAAACAGGGAAATTCTTTCCATTTCCTTCAGGGTCTCTGATGAAACCTGGAATGACCCTATCTACAATGACAACTGGATGTGGTATAAGGTTAGACACTTGGGACTGAGAGGATTGGTGAGATTGGGTGAGCAAATGCAGACCCTTTAAAGCAAAAATGCATGGCCCCCATTCCATTGGTCCCAACTCTCCATGTTGTAGGGTATATTACTACAGATATAACATGTACGGGAAACCTAGAGAATGGACACACAGTGAATACAAAAGGTTTCTAATACTCAACAAATAGTCCCGATCCTGGTGCTCCGGTTTGACTTTCCAACTGCTTTACTATCAATCTCCCAACTTGGAGAGACAACCCCTTTAACCTCCTGGTTCGCACAGGTTGCCAAATTTGCAGAGGATGGAAGGGAAGAGGGAGAACCAATGAGAGAGTAGCTGTTAGGCATTTCGACGGGCACATGTCACTCTAATTTCCCGGCAGGAAGAAGAATTAACCAAAGTCTCAGCCACACACCAGGAACCCGTATAGGTCCTGAACGAAAATTTTGGACTTGCGTACAGCTCACAAAAAACGAGTTGAAAATTTGAGCTGAGGGGCACAGCAATTCACAACCTGGCAGAGTAATAAAGGACAACTATCGTCCAAAAACCTGTTGAGGGAAGGCAACGAGGCAGACTTGAAAGCGAGGCAGAATAGCAGGAAACAGATTTCAAGAGGTACATTGTAATCGCCTTTAAAGCATAGGAAGAAGGGCACAACTTCGACAATGACACACTTGGCCAAAAAGTGCATTAGCGTTTTCCCCTGAATATATTCAGGAGAAAACGCATACGCCCTTTTTGGCCAAGCAATCAAGCGGCAATGCAAATCTGCACTACAAAGAAGTATCACTTAGCACTGGTCAAAACGGACATCCACAAATGTGTAAACACCAGAAAGGCAAGACAGGCCCTGGAGAACAGGGAGCCTTGTTATTCTGATGGGCGGGATGTAAATTGCCAACTGCCTCACTGGAGGAGTGCATTGTGTTCCATAAAACAAGTAAACAACAGAGCTACAGAGCCAAGGGCACTTCTAGTCTAGGGAATATACCTTGGGAAAACTGAAAATCAATAAGACAGAGCCACACCCAAATTGAGGGCTGCACTGCTTACAAGATCCTCAACTTGGGTACACTTTAATATCCCAGGAACTATAAAAATGTTTCAAAAAATTGTGGTACTTACGTACGATGGAATATCCCTCAGCCATGAAATCAATGTCATAAGACCAAGAGCAGCAAAGTGAGTGGATTCAGGTACGATGATTCTAAGTGAAATAAGTCACAGAGAAAAAGAAACTTATCATAAGGTATCACTTAAGAAGATCCTGTAAACATGGCTACACATGAACTGAGTTAGGAAAGAGAACAGAGTCTCACATTTAGAAAACACTCTTATGCCTGTTTAAGGGGGAAGGAGAGGTGGGGTGATGCATAAAACCAGAGTTTGATATAAGCACAGTTACCGTTTCTAAAACCAACTGTGGAATAGACATGACCAACACATTCCCCAGTGAAAGGGACTCAAAACACCACATTTCCCGTAGAGGAATAGATCTGACGAGTAATAATCTTAAAACTTATGTATTGATATGTTTCCATAAGGGAATCAAGTGTGTCTAGACTGGCATAAACATGGCAGCGAGAATCAGCTCAAACCCACTATAAAAAGGAATTTCAAAAACAAAACCAAAAACAGGGAAATTCTTTACATTTCCTTCAGGGTCTCTGATGAAACCTGGAATGACCCTATCTACAATGACAGCTGGATGTGGTATAAGGCTGGACACTAGGGACTGAGAGGATTTGTGAGACTGGGTGAGCAAATGCAGACCCTTTAAAGCAATAATGCATTGCCCCCTTTCCATGGGTGCCAACTCTCCAGGTTGAAGGGAATATTACTACAGCTATAACATGTACGGGAAACCTAGAGAATGGACACACTGTGAATACAAATGATTTCTAAAACTCAACGAATACTCCCTCTCCTGGGGCTCCGGTTTGACTTTC
Source organism: Mesoplodon bidens (assembly GCF_964165515.1). Lineage (NCBI taxonomy): Eukaryota > Metazoa > Chordata > Mammalia > Artiodactyla > Ziphiidae > Mesoplodon > Mesoplodon bidens. The sequence continues at coordinate 405,965 of NW_027671299.1, read as the reverse complement.
AAACTGCTTTATTATCAATCTCACAACATGGAGAGACAGCCCATTTAACCTCCTGGTTTGCACAGGTTGCCAATTTGGCAGAGGATGGAAGGGAAGAGGGAGAACCAATGAGAGAGTAGCTGTTAGGCATTTGGATGCACATATGTCACTCTAATTTCCCGGCAGGACGAAGAATTAACCAAAGTCTCAGCCACCCACCAGGAACCAGTATAGGTCCTGAACCAAAATTTTGGACTTGCGTACAGCTCACAAAAAACGAGTTGAAAAATGGAGCTCAGGGGCACATCAATTCACAAACTGGCAGAGTAATAAAGGACAACTATCATCCAAAAATCTGTTGAGGGAAGGCAAGGAGGCGGACTTGAAAGCGTGGAACAATAGGAGGAAATAGATTTCAAGAGGTACGTTAGAATCGCCTTTAAAGCACAGGAAGAGGGGCTCAACTTCGACAATGATGCCGTTGGCCAAAAAGGGCGTATGCGTTTTCTCCTGAATATATTCAGGAGAAAACGCATACGCCATTTTTGCCCAATCAAGCAAGTGGGCAATGCAAATCTGCACTACAAAGAAGTATCACTTCCCACCGGTCAAAAGGGACATCCACAAAATGTGTAAAAACCAGAAAGGCAAGACAGGCCCTGGAGAACAGGGAGCCTTGTTATGCTGATGGGCAGGATGTAAATTGCCAACTGCCTCACTGGAGGAGTGCATTGTCTTCCCTAAAACAAGTAAACAACAGAGCTACGGAACAAAGGGCACTTCCAGGAGGGAATATACCTTGGGAAAACTGAAAATCAATAAGACAGAGCAACCCCCAAATTTAGGGCTGCACTGCTTACAAGAACCTCAACTTTGGTACACCTTAAATATCCCACTAAATATAAAAATGATTCAAAAAATAGTGGTACTTACGTACGACGGAATATCCCTCAACCATGAAATCAATGTCATAAGACCAGGAGCAACAAAGTGAGTGGATTCAGGTACGATGATTCTAATTGAAATAAGTCACACAGAAAAAGAAACTTATCTTAAGATATCACTTATGAAGATCCTGTAAACATGGCTACACATGAACTGAGTTAGGAAAGAGAACTGAGTCTCACATTTAGAAAACGCTCATATGCCTGCTTAAGGGGGAAGAAGAGGTGGGGTGATGCATAAAACCAGAGTTTGATATAAGCACAGGTACCGTTTCTAAAACCAACTTTTGAATAGACAAGACCTACACTTCCTCAGTGTAAGGGACTCAAAACCCCATAATTCACGCAGAGGAATAGATCTGACTAGTAAGAATCTTAAAACGTATGTATTGATATGTCTCCGTAAGGGAATCAAATGTGTCTAGACTGGCATAAACATGGCAGCGAGAATCAGCTCAAACCCACTATAAAAAGGAATTTAAAAAACAAAACCTAAAAACAGGGACATTCTTTACAATTCCTTCAGGGTCTCTGATGAAACCTGGAATGACCCTATCTACAATGACAGCTGGATGTGGCATAAGTCTGGACACTTGGGACTGAGAGGATTGGTGAGATTGGGTGAGCAAATGCAGACCCTTTAAAGCAAAAATGCATGGCACCCATTCCTTGGTTCCCAACTCTCCATGTTGAAGGGAATATTACTACAACTATAACATGTACGGGAATCCTAGAGAATGGACACACTGTGAATACAAAAGGTTTGTAAAACTCAACGAATAGTCCGTCTCCTGGTGCTCCGGTTTGACTTTCCAACTGATTTACTATCAATCTTCCAACTTGGAGAGGCAGCCCCTCTAAGCTCCTGGTTCGCACAGGTTGCCAATTTGGCAGAGGATGGAAGGGAAGAGGGAGAACCAATGAGAGAGTAGCTGTTAGGCATTTGGACGGGCACATGTCACTCTAACTTCCCGGCAGGAAGAAGATTAACCAAAGTCTCAGCCACCCACCGGGAACCAGTATAGGTCCTGAACGAACATTTTGGACTTGCGTTCAGCTCACAAAAAACGAGTTGAAAAATGGAGCTCAGGGGCACAGCAATTCACAAAAGGGCAGAGTAATAAAGGACAACTATCGTCCTAAAATCTGTTGACTGAAGGGTACGAGGCGGACTTGAAAGCGAGGCAGAATAGCAGGAAACAGATTTCAAGAGGTACGTTGGAATCGCCTTTAAAGCACAGGAAGAGGGGCAAAACTTCGAAAATGACGCACTTGGCCAAAAAGGGCGTATGCGTTTTCTCCTGAATATATTCAGGAGAAAACGCATATGCCCTTTTTGGCCAAGCAAGCAAGTGGGCAATGCAAATCTGCACTACAAAGAAGTATCACTTCCCACCGGTCAAAAGGGACATCAACAAAATCTGTAAAAACCAGAAAGGCAAGACAGGCCCTGGAGAACAGGGAGCCTTTTTATGCTGATGGGCAGGATGTAAATTGCCAACTGCCTCACTGGAGGAGTGCATTGTGTTCCCTAAAATAATTAAACAACAGAGCTACAGAGCCAAGGGCACTTCCTGTCTAGGGAATATACCTTGGGAAAACTGAAAATCAATAAGACACAGCCACCCACAAATTCTGGGCTGCCCTGCTTACAAGAACCTCAACTTGGGTACACCTTAAATATCCCAGGAAATATAAAAATGGTTCAAAAAATTGTGGTACTTATGTACGATGGAATATCCCTCAGCCATGAAATCAATGTCATAAGACCAGGAGCAGCAAAGTGAGTGGATTCATGTACGATGATTCTAAGTGAAATAAGTCACACAGAAAAAGAAACTTATCATAAGATATCACTTATGAAGATCCTGTAAACATGGCTACACATGAACAGAGTTAGAAAGAGAACAGAGTCTCACATTTAGAAAACACTCTTATGCCTGCTTAAGGGGGAAGGAGAAGTGGGGTGATGCATAAAACCAGAGTTTGATATAAGCACAGGTACCGCTTCTATAACCAACTTTTGAATAGACAAGGCCTACACCTTCCTCAGTGAAAGGGACTCAAAACCCCATATTTCCCGCAGAGGAATACATCTGACTAGTAAGAATCTTAAAACCTATGTATTGATATGTCTCCATAAGGGAATCAAATGTGTCTAGACTGGCATAAACATGGCAGCGAGAATCAGCTCAAACCCACTATGAAAAGGAATTTCAAAAACAAAACCAAAAAACAGGGAAATACTTTACAATTCCTTCAGGGTCTCTGATGAAACCTGGAATGACCGTATCTACAATGACAGCTGGATGTGGCATAAGGCTGGACACTTGGGACTGAGAGGTTTGGTGAGATTGTGTGAGCAAATGCAGACCCTTTAAAGCGAAAATGCATGGTCCCCATTCCATGCGTCCCAACTCTCCATGTTGAAGGGAATATTACTACAGCTATAACATGTACGTGAATCCTAGAGAATGGACACACTCTGAATACAAAAGGTTTATAAAACTCAACGAAGAGTCCGTCTCCTGGTGCTCCGGTTTGACTTTCCAACTGATTTACTATCAATCTTCCAACTTGGAGAGACAGCCCATTTAAGCTCCTGGTTCGCACAGGTTGCCAATTTGGCAGAGGATGGAAGGGAAGAGGGAGAACCAATGAGAGACTGTCTGTTAGGCATTTGGAGAGGCACATGTCACTCTAATTTCCCGGCAGGAAGAAGAATTAACCAAAGTCTCAGCAACACACCGGGGAGCAGTATAGGTCCTGAACCAAAATTTTGGACTTGGATTCAGCTCACAGAAAACGAGTTGAAAATTGGTGCTCAGGGGCACAGCAATTCACAAACTGGCAGAGTAATAAAGGACAACTATCGTCCAAAAATCTGTTGACGAAAGGCGACGAGGCGGACTTCAAAGTGAGGCAGAATAGCAGGAATCATACATCAAGAGGTACGTAGGAATCGCCTTTAAAGCACAGGAAGAGGGTCACAAGTTCGACCATGAGGCACTTGGCCAAAAAGGGCGTATGCGTTTTCTCCTGAATATATTCAGGGGAAAACCCATACGCCCTTTTTGGCCAAGCAAGCAAGCGGGCAATGCAAATCTGCACTACAAATAAGTGTCTCTTCCCACCGGTCAAAAGGGACATCCACAAAATGTGTAAAAACCAAAAAGGCAAGACAGGCCGTGGAGAACAGGGAGCCTTTTTATGCTGATGGGCGGGATGTAAATTGCCAACTGCCTCACTGGAGGAGTGCATTGCGTTCCCTGAAACAAATAAACAACAGAGCTACAGAGCCAAGGGCACTTCCAGTCTAGGGAATATACCTTGGAAAAACTGAAAATCAATAAGACAGAGCACCCCCAAATTTAGGGCGGCACTGCTTACAAGAACCTAAACTTCGGTATACCTTTAATATCCCAGGAAATATAAAAATGTTTCAAAAATTGTGGTACTTATGTACGATGGAATATCCCTCAACCATGAAATCAATGTCATAAGACCAGGAGCAGCAAAGTGAGTGGATTCAGATACGATGATTCTAAGTGAAGTCACACAGAAAAAGAAACATATCATAAGATATCACTTATGAAGATCCTGTAAACATGGCTACACATGAACTGAGTTAGGAAAGAGAACAGAGTCTCACATTTAAGAAACACTGTTATGCCTGCTTAAGTGGGAAGGAGAGGTGGGGTGATGCATAAAAGCAGAGTTTGAAATAAGCATGCGTACCGTTTCTAAAATCAACTTTGGAATAGACAAGACCTACACCTTCCTCAGTGAAAGGGACTCAAAACCCCATATTTCCCGCAGAGGAATAGATCTGACTAGTAAGAATCTTAAAACCTATGTATTGATATGTCTCCATAAGGGAATCAAGTGTGTCTGGAATGGCATAAACATGGCAGCGAGAATCAGCTCAAACCCACTATAAAAAGGAATTTCAAAAACAAAACACAAAAACAGGGAAATTCTTTACAATTCCTTCAGGGTCTCTGATGAAACCTGGAATGACCCTATCTACAATGACAGCTGGATGTGGCATGAGGCTGGACACTTGGGACTGAGAGGATTGGTGAGATTGGGTGAGCAAATGCAGACCCTTTAAAGCAAAAATGCATGGCCAACATTCCATGGGTCCCAACTCTCCATGTTGAAGGGACTATTACTACAGCTATAACATGTACGGGAAACCTAGAAAATGGACACCCTGTGAATACAAAATGTTTCTAAAACTCAACGGATTGTCCCTCTCCTGGTGCTCCGGTTTGACTTTCCAACTGATTTACTATGAATCTTCCAACTTGGAGAGACAGCCGCTTTAAGCTCCTGGTTCACAGAGGTTGCCAATTTGGCAGAGGATGGAAGGGAAAAGGGAGAACCAATGATAGAGTAGCTGTTAGGCATTTGAACGGGCACATGTCACTCTAATTTCCTGGCAGGAAGAAGAATTAACCAGAGTCTCAGCCACCCACTGGGAACCAGTAGAGGTACTGAACCAAAATTTTGGACTTGCGTTCAGCTCACAAAAAAACGAGTTGAAAAATGGAGCTCAGAGGCACAGCAATTAAAAAAGTGGCAGAGTAATAAAGGACAACTATCGTCCAAAAATCTGTTGAGGGAAGGCAACGAGGTGGAATTGAATGAGAGGCAGAGTAGCAGGAAATAGATTTCAAGATGTACGTTGGAATCGCCTTTAAAGCACAGGAAGAGGGGCACAACTTCGACAATGACGCACTTGGCCAAAAAGGGCATATGTGTTTTCTCCTGAATATATTCAGGAGAAAACACATAAGCCCTTTTTGGCCAAGCAACAAGTGGGCAATGCAAATCTGCACTACAAAGAAGTATAACTTCCCACAGGTCAAAAGGGACATCCACAAAATGTGTAAAAACCAGAAAGGCAAGACAGGCCCTGGAGAACAGGGAGCCTTGTTATGCTGATGGGCGGGATGTAAATTGCCTACTGCCTCACTGGAGGAGTGCATTTTGTTCCCTAAAACAATTAAACAACAGAGGTACAGAACCAAGGGCACTTCAAGTCAAGGGAATATACCTTGGGAAAACTGAAAATCAATAAGACAGAGCCACAACAAAATTAAGGGCTGCACTGCTTACAAGAACCTCAACTTGGGTACACCTTAAATATCCCAGGAAATATAAGAATGGTTCAAAAAATTGTGGTAGTTTCGAACGATGGAATATCCCTCAACCATGAAATCAATGTCATAAGACCAGTAGCAGCAAAGTGAGTGGATTCAGGTACGAAGATTGTAAGTCAAATAGGTCACAGAGAAAAACAAACATCATAAGATATCACTTATGAAGACCCTGTAAACATGGCTACACATGAACTGAGATAGGAAAAAGAATAGAATCTCACATTTAGAAAACACTCTTATGCCTGTTTAAGGGGGAAGGATAGGTGGGGTGATGCATAAAACCAGAGTTTGTATAAGCACAGGTACCGGTCCAAAAACCAAATATGGAATAGACTAGACCTACAGCTTCCTCAGTTAAAGGGACTCAAAATGGCGTATTTCCCACAGAGGTATAGTTCTGACTAGTAAGAATCTTAAAACATATGTATTGATATGTCTCTGTAAGGGAATCAAGTGTGTCTAGACTGGCTTAATCATGGCAGCGCGAATCAGGTCAAACCCACTATAAAAAGGCATTTCAAAAACTATACCAAATAACAGGGAAATTCTTTCCAATTCCTTCAGAGTCCGTGATGAAACCTGGAATGACCCTATCTACAATGACAGCTGGATTTGGTATAAGGCTGGACACATGGGCCTGAGAGTATTGGTGAGATTGTGTGAGCAAATGCAGACCCTTTAACGCAATAATGCATGGCCCCCATTCCATGGGTCCCAACTCTGCAAGTTGAAGGGTATATTACTACTGCTATAACATGTACGGGAAACCTAGAGAATGGACACACTGTGAATACGAAATGTTTCTAAAACTCAACGAAGAGTCCCTCTCTTGGTGTTCTGGTTTCACATTCCAACTGCTATAGTATCAACCTCCCAAATTGGAGAGACAGCCCCTTTAACCTCCTGGTTTGCACAGGTTGCCAGTTTGGCAGAGGATGGAAGGGAAGAGGGAGAACCAGTGACAGAGTAGCTGTTAGGCATTTGGACAGGCACATGTCACTCTAATTTACCGGCAGGAAGAAGAATTAACCAAAGTCTCAGCCACGCACCAGTAACCAGTATAGGTCCCGAACCAAAATTTTGGACTTGCATTCAGCTCACAAAAAACGAGTTGAAAAATTGAGCTCAGGGGCACATCAATTCACAAACTGGCAGAGTAATAAAGGACATCTATCCTCCAAAAATCTGTTGAGGGAAGACAATGAGGCGGACTTGAAAGCGAGACAGAATAGCAGGAAACAGATTTCAACAGGTATGTAGGAATTGCCTCTAAAGCACAGGAAGAGGGGCACATCTTCGACAATGATGCACTTGGGCAAAACGGGCGTATGCGTTTTCTCCTGAATATATTCAGGAGAAAACGCATACGCCCTTTTTGGCCAAGCAAGACAGCGGGCAATGCAAATCTGCGCTACAAAGAAGTATCACTTCCCACCGGTCAAAAGGGACATCCACAAAATGGGTAAAAACCAGGAAGGCACGACAGACTCTAGAGAACAGGGAGCCTTGTTATGCTGAGGAGCGGGATGTAAATTGCCAACTGCCGCACTGGAGAAGTGCATTGTGTTCCCTGAAAAAAGTAAACAACAGAGCTACAAGGCAAAGGCACTTCTAGTCTAGGGAATATACCTTGGGAAAACTGAAAATCAATAAGAGAGAGCAAGCCCCAAATTTAGGGCTGCACTGCTAACAAGAACCTCAACTTGGGTACACTTTAAATATCCCAGGAAATATAAAAATGTTTCAAAAAATTGTGGTACTTACGTAGGATGGAATATCCCTCAGCCATGCAATCAATATCATAAGACAAGAAGCAGAAAAGTGAGTGGATTCAGGTAAGAAGATTCTAAGTGAAATAAGTCACACAGAAAAAGAAACATCATAAGATATCACTGGGCTTCCCTGGTGGCGCAGTGGTTGAGAGTCCGCCTGCCGATGCAGGGGACACGGGTTCGTGCCCCTATCCCGGAAGATCCCACATGCCGCGGAGTGGCTGGGCCCGCGAGCCATGGCCGCGGAGCCTGTGTCCGGAGCCTGTGCTCCGCAACGGGAGAGGCCACAGCAGTGAGAGGCCCGCGTACAGCAAAAAAAAAAAAAAAAAAAAAAAGATATCACTTATGAAGATTCTGTAAACATGGCTACACATGAACTGATTTAGGAAAGAGAACAGAATCTCACATTTAGAAAACACTCTTATGCCTGTTTAAGGGGCAAGGAGAGGTGGGCTGATGCATAAAACCAGAGTTTGGTATAAGCACAGGTACCTTTCCAAAAACGAACTATGGAATAGACTAGACCTACAGCTTCCTCAGTTAAAGGGACTCAAAACCCCATATTTCCCACAAAGGAATAGGTCTGACTAGTAAGAATCTTAAAACCTATGTATTGCTATGTCTCCATCAGGGAATCAAGTGTGTCTAGACTGACATAAACATGGCAGCGAGAATCAGCTCAAGTCCACTATAGAAAGGAATTTCAAAAACAAAACAAAAAAACAGGGAAATTCTTTACAATTCCTTCAGGGTCTATGATGAAACCTGGAATGACCCTGTCTACAATGATAGCTGGATGTGGCATAAGGCTGGACACTTGGGACTGAGAGGATTGTTGAGATAGGTTGAGCAAACGCAGACCCTTTAAAGCAATAATGCATGGCCCCCATTCAATGGTTCGCAACTCTCCAGGTTGAAGGTAATATAACTGCAGGGAATATATTCAGGAGAAAATGCATACACACTTTTTGGCCAAGCAAGCAAGCAAGCGGGCAAAGCAAATCTGCACTACAAAGAAGTATCACTTCCCACTGGTAAAAAGGGACATCCAGAAAATGTGTAGAACCTAGAAAGGCAAGACAGGCCCTGGAGAACAGGGAGCCATGTTGTGCTGATGGGCGGGATGTAAATTGCCAACTGCCTCACGGGAGAAGTGCATGCTGTTCCCTAAAACAAGTAAACAACAGAGCTACACAGCCAAGGCCACTTCCAGCCTAGGGAATATACCTTGGGAAAACTGAAAATCAATAAGGCAGAGCCTCCCCCAAATATAGGGCTGCACTGCTTACAAAAACCTCAACTTGGGTACACCTTAAATATCCCAGGAAATATAAATATGGTTCAAAATATTGTGGTACATATGTACGATGGAATATCCCTCAGCCATGAAATCAATGTCATAAGACCAGGAGCAGCAAAGTGAGTGGATTCAGGTACGATGATTCTAAGTGAAATAAGTCACACAGAAAAAGAAACATCATACGATATCACTTATGAAGATCCTGTAAACATGGCTACACATGAACTGAGTTAGGAAAGAGAACAGAGTCTCACATTTAGAAAACACTCTTATGCCTGCTTAAGGGGGAAGGAGAGGTGGGGGGATGCATAAAACCAGTGTTTGATATAAGTACAAGTACCATTCCAAAAATGAACTCTGGAATAGAACAGACCTTCACCTTCCTCAGTGAAAGGGACTGAAAAGGCCATATTTACTGCAGACAAATAGATGTGACTAAGAAGAATCTTAAAACTTATGTATTGATGTTTGTCTGTAAGGGACTCAAGTGTGTCTAGACTGGCATAAACATGGCAGCGTGAATCAGATCAAACCCACTATAAAAATGTATTTCAAAATAAAATAAAAAAAACAGGAAATTTCTTTACAATTCCTTCAGGGATTCTGATGAAACCTGGAATGACCCTATCTACAATGACAGCTAGATGTGGCATAAGGCTGGACACTTGTGACTGAGAGCATTGGTGAGATTGGGTGAGCAAATGCAGACCCTTGATAGCAATAACGCATGGCCCCCATTCCATGGGACCCAACTCTCCAGATTGAAGGGAATATTACTACAGCTATAACATGTACGGGAAACCTAGAGAATGGACACATTGTGAACACAAAAGTTTTCTAAAACTCATTGAATAGTCCCTCTCCTGGTGCTCTGGTTTGACTTTCCAACTGCTTTACTATCAAGCTCCCAACTTGGAGAGACAGCCCCTTTAACCTCCTGGTGCGCACAGGTTGCCAATTTGGCAGAGGATGGAAGGGAAGAGGGAGAACCAATGAGAGAGCAGCTGTTAGACATTTGGAGGGGCACATGTCACTCTAATTTCCCGGCAGGAAGAAGAATTTACCAAATTCTCATCCACCCACCAGGAACCAGTAGAGGTCCTGAAACAAAATTTTGGACTTGCGTTCAGTTCACAAAAAACGAGTTGAAAAATGGAGCTCAGGGGCACAGCAATTCACAAACTGGCAGATTAAAAATGGACAACTATCTTCCAAAAATCTTTTGAGGGAAGCCAACGAGGCGGACATGAATGCGAGGCAGAATAGGAGGAAACAGATTTCAAGAAGTACATTGGAATTGCCTTTAAAGTACAGGCAGAGGGGAACTACTTCATCAGTGATGCACTTGTCCAAAAGGGCATATGCGTTTTCTTCTGAATATATTCAAGAAAAAATGCATACGCCCTTTTTGGCCAAGCAAGCAAGAAGGTAATGCCAATCTGCACCACAAGAACGATCACTTCCCACTGGTCAAAAGGGACATCCGAAAAATGTGTAAAAACCAGAAAGGCAAGACAGGCCCTGGAGAACAGGGAGTCTTGTTAGGCTAATCGGCAGGATGTAAATTTCTAAATGCCTATCTGGGCGAGTGCATTGTGTTCCCTAAAAGAAATGAAAAACAGAGCTACAGAGCCAATGGCAGTTCCAGTCTAGGGAATATACATTTGGAAAAATGAAAATCAGTAAGACAGAGCCACCCGAAAATGTAGGGCTGCACTGCTTACACGAACCTCAACTTGGGTAGACCTTAAATGTCTCAGGAAAGAAAAAAATGGTTCAAGAAATTGTGGTACTTACGTACGAATGAATATCCCTTAGCCATGAAATCAATGTCATAAGGCCAGTAGCAGCAAAATGAGTGGATTCAGGTACAATGATTCTAAGTGAAATAAGTCACATTGAAAAAGAAACTTATCATAAGATATCACTTACAAAGGTCCTGTAACCATGGCTACACATGAACTGAGTTAGGAAAGATAACAGAGTAACAAATCTTATCATAAGTTATCACTCATAGGGTGAATGTACACATGGCTACCCATGAACTGGATTACAAACACAACAGAGTCACACATTTAGAAAACAATCTTCTGCCTGCTTAAGGGGAAAGCCGAGGTTGGGTGATGCATAAAAGAAAGTTTTAAATTAACACAGATACCGTTACCTAAACCAAGTATGTAATAGACAACAGCTACTCCCCGCACAATGAACTGGACTCAACACCCCCTATTCATTGCAGCGGAATATATCTGACTCTAAGAATTTTAAAACATATGTATTCTCATGTCTCCATAAAGAAAGCATATGTGTGTATAATGGCATGAACACAGCACTGAAATTCAGCTAAACCCCCTTATAAAAATAAGTTTCAAAAGCAAAATGCAAAAACAGCGAAACAGAGAGAAATCTTAAAAATTACGTTCAGGGCCTGTGATCCAACCTGGATTGACCACCTTTACACCCACAGCTGGATGAGACATAAGACTGGAAACTTGGGGCTGACAAGATTGCTGAGGTTGTTTGAGCAAAAGAACGCCACTTAGAGCAATACTGTGTGCTACCCATTCTAGTGGTCCCAACTCTCCAGGTTTAAGGGAATCTTCCTACAGTTAAAACATGCATGGGAAACCCAGTGGATGGTACACTGTGTAATTGGGAAAGTTTTCTAAAAGGTACCTCATTTTTCCTTTCGTCGTGCTCGGCTTCACCATTCCATCTGTATTACTAAAAATCTCCCCACTTGGAGTGTCAGCGCCTTTACCCTCCTGTTATGCACAGTTTGCAAATTGTGCAGAGGATGAACAGGAAAAGGGGAAACAAATGAGAGATTAGCTGTAGGTGTTTGGATGGGCACATATCACTCTACTTTCCCATCAGGAAGAAGCATTAACCAAAGGCTCAGCCTGAAGCCCTGGAACCAGACTAGGGCCTAAAGCCATCCTGCGGTATTGCAGCCAGCTCACAAATAGGCGATTTGAAAAATGGATATCAGGGGCACAGCAATTCACAAACTTGCAGAGTTATAAAGGACAACTATCATCCAGAAATATATTGAGGTAAGGCCGTGAAGAGGATTTGAATGCAAGGCAGAATTGAAGGAAACAGATTTCAAGAGGTACATTGGAGTCATCTTTAAAGCACATGAAAAGCGACAGAACTCCAACAAAGTTGCCCTTGGCAGAAAAGGGAGTATGTGTATTTTCTTGAATATATTCGGGAAAAAATGCATACGCCCTTTTTGGCCAAGCAAGCCATCAGGCATTGAAAATCCACACTACATAGAAGTGTCCCTTACCTCCAGTCAAAAGGGCCATCCACAAATAGTGTAAAAACCACAAATGCAGGACAGGCCATGGAGAAAAGGGAGCCTGGTTACACCGATGGACAGGATGTAAATTGCCAACAGCCTCTCTGGAGAAATGTATGTTGTTTTCTAAAACAGAGCTATAGAGCATAGCACACTTCCACTCATGGGCGTGTATTTTGGGAAAACTAAAAATCCACAACACACAGCCAGCGCAAAGTTTAGGGCTGCTCTGTTTACAAGAACCTCGAATTCGGTACACTTTAAATATCCCAGGAAAGGAAAAAAAAATGGATATAGATGTCGTGGTACTTATATACAATGGAATGTCGCTCAGACATAAAATCAATGTCATAAGGCCAATAGCAGCTTAATGAGTGGCTTTTGGTACGATAATGCTAAGTGAAATGAGCCACAAAGAAACAGAAACTTATTGTAATATATCACTTATAGAGGGAATGTAAACATGGCTACACATGAACTGAATTTCAAAAGAGAACAGAGTTACACATTTAGAAAACACACTTATGCCTCCTTAAGGGGAAAGGTGACGTGGGGAGATGTGTAAAAGCAGAGTTTGAAATTAGCACAGATACCATTCCATATACCAAATATGTAATAGACAAGACCTACTCCTTTCTCAATGAACTGGACACAAAACACCCTATTCACTGAAGAGGAATTTATCTGACTGGTAACAATCTTGAAACCTATGTATTTATATGTCTCCATAATGGAATCAAGTGTATGTAGATTGGCATAAACACAGATCAATGGAACAGGACAGAAAGCCCAGAGAGAAACCTACATACCTATGGCTATCTCATCTATGACAAAGGAGCTAAGGATATACAATGGAGAAAAGACAGTCTCTTCAGTAATTGGTGCTGGGTAAACTGGACCCCTACACATAAAAGAATGAAATTAGAACACTCCATAACACCATACACAAAAATAAACTCTAAATGGATTAGAGATCTAAATATAAGACCAGACACTATAAAACACTTAGAGGAAACCATAGGCAGAACACTCTATGACATAAATCACAGCAAGATCCTTTTTGACTCACCTTCTAGAGAAATGGATATAAAAACAGAAATCAACAAATGGGACCTAATGAAACTTAAAAGCTTTTACACGGTACAGGAAAACATAAACAAGATGCAAAAACAACCCTCAGAATGGGAGAAAATATTTTCAAATGAAGCAATTGACAAAGGATTAATCTCCAAACTTTACAAGCACCTCATGTAGCTCACTATCACAAAAACAAACAACCCAATCCAAAAACGGCCAGAAGACCTAAATAGACATTTCTCCAAAGAAGATATACAGATTACCAAGAAACACATGAAAGGATGCTGAACATCACTAATCATTAGAGAAATGCAAATCATAACTATCGTGAGGTATCACCACACAGCAGTCAGAGTGGCAATCATCAAAAAAATCTACAAAACAATAAATGCTGGAGAGGCCTTTATTGGAGAAAAGGGAACACACTTGCACTGTGGGTGGGAATGTAAATTGATATGGGCACTAAGGAGAACAGTACGGAGGTTCCTCTAAATAACTAACAATAGAGGTACCATACGACACAACAATCCAACTACTGGGCATTTGCCTTGTGAAAACCATAATTCAAAAAGAGTTATGTACAAAAAAGTTCATTGCAGCTCTATCTACAATAGCTTGGACATGGAAGCAACCTAAGTGTCCATCGACAGATGAATGGATAAAGAAGATCTGGCACATATATACAATGGAATATTACTCAGCCATAAAAAGAAGCAAAACTGAGTTATTTGTACTGAGGTGGATGGACGTAGAATCTGTCCTACACAGTGAAGTAAGTCAGAAAGGGAAAAACAAATACTGTATGTTAACAGAGATATACGGAATCTAATGAAGAAAAAAAAAAGATTTTGAAGAACCTAGTGGCAGGACAGAATTAAGGACACAGACATAGAAAAAGGTCTTGAGGACACCGGAAGGGGGATGGGTAAGCTGAGACGAAGTGACAGAGTGGCATGGACATAAATACATTACCAAATGTAACACCGATAGCTACTGAGAATCAGCCACATAGACCAGGGAGATCAGCTCGGTGCTTTGTGACCACATAAAGGGGTGGGATATGGAATGTGGGAGGAAGATGCAAGAGGGAGGGGATCTGGTGATATTTGTATACGTATAGCTGATTCACTTTGTTATACAGCAGAAACTAACACTCCATTGTAAAACAATTATACTACAATAAACGTGTAAAAGAAAAAAAGAAGCAAAAGAAAGCCCAGGGATAAACCTACACACATATGGTCAACTATTCTATGACAAAGGAGGCAAGACTATACAATGGAGATAAGACAGTCTCTTCAATCATTGGTGCTGGGAAATATGGACAGCTACATGTAAAAGAATGAAATTAGAACACTCCCCAACACCATACATAAAAATATATTAAAATGGATTTGAGACCTTAATGTAAGACCGGACAGTATAAAACTCTGAGAGGAAAACTTACGAAGGATACTCTGACGTAAATCACAGCAAGATCTTTTTTGATCCACCTCCTATAGTAATGAAATAAAAAAGAAAACTAAACAGATGGGACCTAATGAAATGTAAAAGCTTTTGCAAAGCAAAGGAAACTACAAACAAGACGAAAAGACAACCCTCAGAATGGCAGAACATATTTGCCAATGAATCAATGGACAAATGATTAATCTCCAATATATATAAACAGCTCATGCAGCTCAATATTAATAAAACAAACAACCCCATACAAAAATGGAAGAAGATCTAAATAGACATTTCTTCCAAGAAGACATAGAGATGGCCAGTACGCACATGAAAATCTGCTCAACATCACTAATTATTTGAGAAATGGAAATCGAAACTACAATGAGGTATCACATCACACCTGTTAGAATGGGCATCATCAGAAAATCTACAAACAACAAATGATGGAGAGGGTGTGGAGAAAAGGAACCTTCTTCCACTATTGCTGGGAATGTAAATCGATATAGTCTCTATGGAGAACAGTATGGAGGTTCCTTAAAAAACTAAAAATAGAATTACCATATAATCCAGCAATCCCACTACTGGGCATATACCCAGAGAAAACCATAAATCAAAAAGACACATTCGGGCCTCCCTGGTGGCGCAGTGGTTGAGAGTCCGCCTGCCGATGCAGGGGATACGGGTTCATGCCCCGGTCTGGGAGGATCCCATATGCCGCGGAGCGGCTGGGCCCGTGAGCCGTGGCCGCTGGGCCTGCGCGTCCGGAGCCTGTGCTCCGCAACGGGAGAGGCCACAACAGTGAGAGGCCCGCATACCACAAAAAGAAAAAAAAAAAAAAAAAAAAAGACACATTCACCACAATGTTCATTGCAGCACTATTTACAATAGCCAGGTAATGAAAGCAACCTAAGTGCCCATAGAGAGATGAATGGATAAAGATGTGGTACATATATACAATGGAATATTACTCAGCCATACATCGGAATGAAATTGGGTCATTTGTAGAGACCTTAATGGATCTAGAGACTGTCATTCAGAGTGAAGTAAGTCAGAAAGAGAAAAACAAATATTGTACGTTAATGCATATATGTGGAACCTAGAAAAATGGTACAGATGAACCGGATTGCAGGGCAGAGATAGAGACACAGATGTAGAGAACAAACATATGGACACCAAGGGGGGAACGACATGTGAGGGTGGTGGTGGGATGAATTGGGAGACTGGGATTCACATGTGCACACATAAGTATACAATAGATATCCAGTAAGAACCTGCTGTATAAAAGAAATAAATAAATTTTAAAAAAATTAAAAATAAATAAATAACATTTAATAAAATAAACCAAAAAAACGTTTTTCCCTTCACATAGATGTCTTTATATTAATGCATTATTTCCATGTTTATATCTCCAAATTTAAGAAAAAGAGGAATAAATAAAATCTACCTTGAACCACAAAGAAAAAAAGAAAAAAAAAAAAAAAAAAACAGAACCCACCAGTTATACAGAGGAAAATCGTATCAGGGCACTTGCTCCAGTTGTAAAAAATTCTTAAGTTGGTCAGAGGTGGGAAATCATCTCCATGCAGTGAGCAGCGCTCTCCCCCCACAAGGAACATCCTCATTGCAAAGCTGGGGGACTGTGTCGAGGCGTCTGTGAGTAAATGTGAGCTGAGCCCCAGTCCTGCTGCAGCTGAACTCTTCCCACCCTTTCCAGGTAAAACAGCTGAATATGTACAAGAACTTGCAAGCCTAGAGGAAGGGCTGTGGAGCCACACCACCGACAGCATGCAGGCCGACTTGGTGCCTGCTGGCCAGCCAGGATGGTCCTGGCCCCAGATGCTCTTCTGGAAGCTTTCCATTTCCCTACCTGAGATACCCCTCCTGCCACGGCCCCCACTGCTTTTTTACTTCCTCACCTCTGCCTGGGGAGAAATTCCAGCGGCAGGTATGGGTGACACATCCTCTTCTTTAGCAGGTGGCTGCCTGGCAACTCCTGCATAAAGTCCAGCAGAGCCCCACTCACACTGGGCCACCCACAAAGCCATGGCCCCTCACTCCCTCCCACCACCCCAGCCCCGACACTGCTGACGGGGCAGAGAATATGGCGTCAGGCACAGCTACAGGGGCTCTTGCTGACTGGAGAGGAGTTTATATTGACCTTAACACAGGCACACCTGGGGAGGGCTGGCAGGCAGTGTCAGGCTGCCCAAATCAGCCAATCCTCACCCCTCAGGGGATCACAGTTGCAGAAAATGAACTTGCTAAACAGGCCACGGCCAAGGAACAGGTGTGGGCTCTTGAGAGTCAGGATAGACAAGGGGCTTCAGCTGCGGCTTTTTTTCTCATCATTTTATCTGGTCCATGAGTGGAAAACAACTTCAAGAAGACCCTATACTAATGAGAGGAACCCAGGAGTCAGGGAGAGGAGTGATGGTGGGTGGAGACAGAGGCCTGGTGCCCTGGCTGCAGTGGAAGTGTCTGGAAGACCAGGCCGAGAGAGGCTGCACAGAGTGATAGCCAGGGTCACAGACCTGTCAGGGCTGCTGTTTGTTAGTTCAAGTCCTGCTCTGAGGCGTTCTGTGTCAGGTGTGAGCGACAGGTGAGATGGGGGTTCTCTGCAAGGTGGGCTATGTGCACAGTTCTTGTGTTTCCAGCCCTGCTTGGGTACCTGCCCAGGGGAGCTCCATATCCTGGGAAGGGCCTGGATTTGAGAGCCCAATGGGCTGCTGGGTAACTGCACAGGTGAGCTCCATACGCTGGGAGGGACATGACCACGAGGGCCCCGTGGGCTGAGGGGTGGTGGTTGCAGCCCATGTGAGCTCCATATCCTGGGATTGGCCCGACCACGAGAGTCCCATTGGCTGCTGGAGACCTGGTAAATGATATCAGGACAGTCAGTGAAGCCACCGAGGATATACATCCAGTAGCTCCTATTTCCTACACCCTGCTGGTCATTCTACCATCCACCAGGCCATGGCATTCTGTATTAGACTTCAATGATGCCTTCTTCTGTATTCCATTCATCTCAGAGTCACAAGGATTTTTGGCTTGTGAGTGGCAGGACACAACATGCAACCAAAGCAATAATGCTGGGCCATCCTTCCACAATGGTTCAAAAATACCCACAGCATCATTGGGGAAATGTCCTCTAAAGACCTAAAAGTTCTACCTCTGTAAAAGGGAACCCTCCTTCAATATGCAGAGGACATTCTGATCACCAGGCCTACTAAAGACGCCTCTGAACTACCTAGTCAAGAAAGGATAGAAGGTGTCCAAGAAAAAGGCTCAAATATCCCAGGCTAAGGTGACATGCCTGGGCTTCATTCTCACAGATATTCGGAGAAACATATCCCAGGATAGGGAAGAAGCCATTTGCAGCCTTACCTCTTCTAAAACTAGAAGACAGCTTAGGGGTTCCTGGGGAGGCCAAGGTTTTCTGCATCTGGATCCCTAACTACAGTCTAATAGCTGGGCCTCTACATGAAACACTGACACAAAAAGATGATGATCCTTTTGAATAGAATCCAGAAGCAGCCTTTCAAGAATGGAAAGAACAGTCAATTCAGACCCTTGCCCAGGATCTCCCTAATTTAGCTAAACCCTTTGACCTTTACATACCCAGTCATAGGTTAATCGCCCTTGGAGCCTTAGTGCAAAAACTGGGACCACTTGAAATGGAGCAACACAAGAATGCCCTTCAGGTATGATAAACTATGGTCACCAAGGGCTTTGCCCACCGACTCATCAGGCCAGGATACTGGGGTATCTAAAAAGCTGAATCAGAAGCCCGCAAGGCCAGCTCCCTCCTAAGGGAAAAGGACCCCACGTGGTGATCCTAACCACCCATCATGCCCTGAAGTTGCAGGGGTCGCTCTGTGTACACACTGACCTCGAGTGAGGAGGCCCTCCAACTCCAACCTCCGGAGAGACAAACGGGGGCAACAGGCCCCCAAAATGACTCGTGTGACCATCACTTGACCTGGAGTTTCTCTCAGAAAACAACAAGACTGTGCCCCGAAAGAGCAGACTACTGCTTGCAGGACTTACTGCACCCAGAGGGGAGATAATAAGCTTGGCGGGGGATACATATATCATGCTTTCACCATAGAAAGCCCTACAGACACCGCGGTGATGATGGTCAATATGACCGGCTGGACTGCTGGATACTTCTAAAGGCGTTGACTCAGTGGACGTCATGGTCCTGGATCACCACTGACCCTGGACTGTCTGGGAGTTGTGCGGGCAGGGCTCTGACACATGGTGCTGTTTGTACATTAATTCAGGGACCTAATTAAAGAAAGCACAGACTAGTGGTCAGAGCATCTAGGCTGGCAAAAAACATCAGCCTAAGGTCGCCGAACAAATGTGGGGTGGGGTGAAACCTGCCACCGCAGCATCTCTGTGCATCTCTTTCCTGGACCCTTAAAGGTCATTAGAATCTATAACACTTCCAATGCTGGTGCTCAGGCGGACGAGAAGTGAGGCAGGAGTCCTTGGGACAATCAACCTCACCTGGAGGCTGGTGGGGAGACGTTTTGCCACTCCCCCCATGTATCAGGGCTCCCACCACAGCATGAAGCAGTTACAAAAGTGGGGTCTGCACCCTCAACACCCCAAGAATTAGGAACAGAACCAAAAGCCGAGGAGGTGTTCATCTCCGGCAACGTTCATTAAAAAATCCTGGGAGATAAAAAGAGAATCTGGACAATAAAATAAAGTCTAACCTGTTTTTCCTTTGTGCTTTGTCTAATTTCACGTGCTCCTAGGGTTCCGCATGCAGAGGTCCCACACCCGGCACTTCAGACCCGATTTCCTAGTGCAGAATGGCTGGGTCGACACCTCAGCTAGCGGGGTCCCATGCAGACTCCGCGGCATAGAGCCTGAGCTGCAGCCAACCCAGCCCTCGAGATCTCCATCCCCTCCCTCCCACTGATGCTGCCGTGATCCCTACACAGCAGCCCAGCCCACAGCCCATTGGGGAGTGCACGCTCTCACCTCTCCTTTCTGTTTTCAAAATAATGTTTCCTTTGCTTCTGAACCAAACTCAGTCTTGATCTGTTGGCTCCAATGACACTGGGCACGGGGACTCCTGTTGGGGTCCACTCTGGAGGATCAGTAACAGAAATTAAGAACATTGTAACTTCAATGAACAGATGTGTGAGCCAAACTGTAGTTAACATAGAGCAGTGCATAACGCTCGGGTAAAATAAGATGTTTCTAAGACTTACATTTGATATTTCCATCACTTTCCTATAAGCAAGTTCAGTGAAGACGTTTGTCTTATTTGTCAGGTCAACATTAGAGAAATGAAGGGATTTATTTCCATGGATGTACATCGAATACTCTTGGCTGAAGCTTCAATCGTGTTTTCAATGCTTTTCCATTGAAAATGATACCTCTCTTTCAGCTCCCCTATTTCTGAGAAGTATAAAATCTTATAATTTATTATTACCAAAGGGGAAAGGTAGGAGAAGGGATAAATTAACAGTTTGGGATTAACACATACACACTGCTATGTATAAAATAGATCATCAACAAGGAACTACTGTATAGCACAGGGAACTACACTGAATATTTTGCAATAACCTATAAGGGGAAATAATCTGAAAAAGAATAGATATTTTTATTGACATCATCTATCAATGACAGATAAAATGTAACCTAAGCAAGGCCAATGGTGAGCGCTTCTGACCCTGAAGATTTCAATCATCTAAAGTTTGGGCTCTGCCTATTTCCCAAGGCCCTTAATGGACATGCGTGTAGCCGTAGCTTAAAAATTCCCCAGTTTGGGGTTTGGGGAGGCACTGATGTGGAAAAATCCCTGGTGTCCTCCTTACATGCACGGGACCCTTCCTACAGCTAAAACATGCCTGTCACACCTAGAGGATGGTACACCATTTGATCGGAAAGAGTTTGGAAAAGGCACCTCATCTCCTCATCGCCTGGTGCTTGTGTTCACCCCTCCAGCATCTTTCCTAACAACCTCCTCACTTGGGCATATCAGCACCGTCAACATCCTGTTGCACACAGTTTGGAATTTGTCCAGAGGATGAAGCGGAAGGATGAGAAAAATTTAGAGACAAGTCTTAGGTGTTCGGACAGGCACATGCCACTCTAATTTCCAATCCGGAAGACAAATTCATCAAAGGCTAGAATTGCCCACGGAAACAGAATAGGGCTAGAGGAAATCCCGCTGTTTTGTGTCCAGTTTCCATAAACACAAGTTGAAAAATGGAACTCAGTGTCACTAAAATTCATGAAACTGCAGAGTTGAAAATATCTATCGTCGAAAAATGTCTTGAGGTAAGTCACAGAAAAGGACTTGTAAGCAAGGGAGAGTGGCAGGAAACATATTTGAACAGGTAGAAAGGACTCCCCGTTAAAGTACAAGAAAAGGGTCTGAACATCGCCAATGATGCTGTTGGCCAAAAAGGACGTATGCATTTTTTCTGAATATATTCAAGTAAAGGCCATACACACTTTTTATCCAACCAAACAGGTGGACACTGGAAATCAATACTACAAAATGTATCACTTCACATCAGTCAGAAGGGCCATCCACGTAAAGTGGAAACACCAGAAATGCAGGACAGGGCAAGGAGAAAAGGGAGCTCTGTGAGGCTGATAGTGGAAATGCAATTTGCCAACAGCCACTCAGGAGAAGAGTATTGTTTTTGCTAAAACATCTAAAAAATGAGCTACAGAGCATAGGGCACTTGCACTCATGGGCGTATACCTTGGGAAAAACAAAAATCGACAGAAAGCAGGCACCCCAACGTTTACCACCTCTCTGTTAAAAAGGGCCTCAACTTGGATATAACCTAAATGTCCCTGGAAGGATAAAATGGATAAAAGAGATGGGGTACTTATGTAGAGTGGAATATGACTCATCCAGAAATCAATGAAATAAGGCCAGTTGGAACAACTCTGGAGGAGTTACATACGATCATTCTAAGTGACACATGTCAGAAAGAAAAAGACACATATCATAAGATGTCACTTAAAGGTGGAATCAAAAATGGCTACACATGAAATAAATTACAATACAGAAACATAGTCAAATATGTAGAAAATAGACATAAGGCTGCTAAATGGGAAAGGTGGGGAATGGTGAGGTATTATCCAGGAGGTTGAAATTAGCAAAGATACCATTCCAAGTACCAAATTTAATAACTGACAAGGCCTAAACGGTACCTCAAAGAAATGCACTCAGCCCACTCAAGTCACTGGAAAATAATTCATATGACTGGTAAGCATCTGAAAAGGAATTTATTGTTGTCTCACAGTACATGAATCAAGTGGATGTACAGGAACAAAAAACAGAGCTTTGAAAATCAGCTGTAACCAATATGAAAATAAATTTAAAAATATTTATAGAAACAGTGAGACAGACAAAAATTCTTACAACTTTTGTTGAAGGTCTACGATGTAACATGAATTGAACACATGTAGACCCACAGCAGGATGATATATAAGGCTGGAAGCTATGCACACTAAGAGATGTTAGAGAGGCTTGGTGAGAAAATGCAGACCTTTTAAAATAATACTGCCTGGTACCCATTCCATGGGTCCCAAATCTGCAGGTTCAAGGGAATCTTCTGACAGTGAAAACATGCCTGGGAAACCGAGATGAATGTATACTATGTGCTCAGGAAAAGGTGTCTACAATGCACCTCATTTTTGATCTCCTGGTGCTGAGGTTCGGCATTCCAGCCACATTACTAACAATCTCCCCACTTGGAGAATCAGCACATTTAACCTCCTGTTTTACACAGTTTTCAATTTGTGCAGAGGATAAATGGGAAGAGGGGGAACAAATGAGAGGTTAGCTGTAGGAGTTTTGACAGGCACATGCCACTCTATTTTCCCATTAGGAAGAAGAATTAACCAAAGGCTCAGCCTGCCTCCCCAGAACCAGAATAGGGCCGGAAGCAATCCAATGGTTTGGCATACAGCACACAAAAAAAGTGAGTTGCAAAATGCAGCTCAGGAGCAGACAATTCAAAGACCTGCAAAGATATAAATGATAACCAACGTCCAAAAATATATTCAGGTAAGGCAACGAAGAGGATCTGAATGAGAGGCAGAATTGCAGGAAACAGATTTCAAAAGGTAGATTCTACTCACATTTAAATCATATGAAAAGCAGCAGAATTTCTAAAATGATGCAGTTGGGCAAAAGGGTGTATGTGTTTTTTTCGTGAATATCTTCAGGAAAAAAACACAGACAGAGTTTTTGGCCAACCAAGCAAGAGGGAAATGCATATCCGCACAACAAAGAAGTCTCAATTTCCAGTGCTCAGAAAGGCCATCCAAAAAATGTGTACAAACTAGAAATGCAGAAGAGGCCATGGGAAACAGGGAGCCAAGTCACGCTGATGGGTGGGGTATAAATATCCAAGAGCCACTCTGAAGAAGTGTATGCTGTTTCCTAAAACATCTAAAATACAAAGCCCCCAAGCAAAGGGGACTTCAACTCATGGGCATATAACTTGGGAAGACTAAATATCAATAAGACACAGGCACCCCAAAGTTTAGGGCTGCTCTGCATACAAGAACCTCAACTTTGGTACACCTAAAATATCCCAGGAAAAAGAGAAATGCATAAAGAACTTGTGGTAATTTTGTACAACAGAATATCACTCAGACGTGAAATCAATGTATATAAGGCCAGTAGCAGCATAATGAGTGGATTTAAGTATGATGATTCTAAGGGAAATTAGTCACACAGAAAAAGAATCTTATCATAAGATATCACTTATAGAGGAAATGTCAATATCACAACACATGAACTGAATTAGGAAAGAGAACAGAGTCTCACATTTAGAAAAAAAAATCTTATGCCTGCTTCAGGAGAAAGGAGAGGTGGGGTGATGCATAAAACCAGAGTTTGATATTAACACAGGTACCATTCCATAAACCAAATACAGAATAGACAAGACCTACAACATCCTCAGTGAACGGGACTCAACACCCCTATTTCCCGCATAGGTATATATCTGACTAGTAAGAATCTTAAAATCTATGTATTAATATGTCTTCGTAAGGGAACCAATTGTGTCAAGACCGGCATAAACAAGTCAGTGATAATCAGCTCAACCCCATTTTAAACATGAATTTCAAAAACAAAACCAAAAAACAGCGAAATTCTTACGCAATTCCTTCAAAGGTTCTGATGAAACCTGGAATGACCCTATCGGCAAAGACAGCTGGATGAGACATAAGGCTGGAGACTTGGGACTGAGAGGACTGGTGAGATTGGGAAAGAAAATGCAGACCCTTAAAGTAGTAATGCATGCAACCATTCCATGGGTCCCAAATCTCCAGGTAGAAGGGAATATCACTACAGTTATAACATGTATGGGAAACCTAGAGAATGGACAACCTGTCATGGCAAAAGGTTTCTAAAACTCTCCTAATTTTTCTTCTCCTTGTATTTCAGTTTGGTATTCCAACTGCTTTACTATCAATCCCGCAACTTAGCAGAGTCAGCCCCTATAACCTCCTGGTTCACAGAGTTTGCTAACTGTGCAGAGGATGAAATGGAAGAGGGAGAACCTATCAGAGAGTAGTTGTAGGCATTTGGATGGGCACATGTCACTCTAATTTCCCGTCAGGAAGAAGAATTAACCAAAGCCTCAGCCACCCAAAGGGAACCAATATAGCCACCCCTGGAACCAGTATAGGTCCTGAAGCAAAATTGTGGATTTGCGGCCAGCTCTCAAAAATGGGATTTGAAAATTGGGACTCAGGGGCACAGCAATTCACCAACCTGCAGAGTTATAAAGGACTACTCTCTTCCAAAATCTGTTGAGGGAAGGTAAAGAAGGGGACTTGAAAATGAGGCACAATTGCACAAAACATATTTCAAGAGGTAAATTGGAATCGCCTTTAAAGCACAGGAAAAGCATCACAACTTGTACAGTGATGCCCTTGGCCAAAAAGGGCGTATGCCTTTTCTCCTGAATATATTCAGGAGAAAAGGCATACGCCCTTTCTGGCCAATTAAGCAAGGCACACAATGCAAATCCACACTACAAAGAATTGTCACTTCCCACTGGTCAAAAGGGACATCCGAATATCTGTAAAAACCAGAAAGGCAAGAGAGAGTTGACAAGGGCATGAAGCAATGTGATCCCAATGGTTATGGAGGAATGTGATGACATGCGCATGGAGCATTGTGATGAAAAGGTTATGTAGCATTTTGCTGACAAAGGCAAGGAGCATTGTGATGACAAGGTTCATGGAGCACTGTGATGACAAGCGTCACGGAGCATTGTGATTACAGGGATCATGGAGCATTGGGATGACAAGGGCATGGATCACTGTGATGACAAGGGTCATGGAGCATTTTGATGACAAGAGTCCCAGATCGTTGTGTTGTCAGGGTTCATGGAGCGTTGTGATGACAGTGGTCATGGAGCATTGTGATGACAGGAGTCATGGAGCATTGTGATGAGAAGGTGATGGAGCATTGGGCTGAAAATGCTCATGGAGTATTGTGATGAAAGGGGTCATGGAGCATTGTGATGACAAGGTACTGGAGCACTGTGATGAGAAGACCATGGAGCCTTGTGATGACAAGTCTCATGGAGCATTCTGATGAAAAGGGGCATTGGGCATTGTGATTACAGGAGTCTTGGAGCATTGTGATGAAAAGGGCATGAAGCATTAGGATGAGAAGGCCATGGAGGGTTCTGATGTCATGCATCATGGAGCTTTGTGATGACAAGGGCATGGAGCATTGTGATTACAGGGTTCTTGGAGCACTGTGATGAAAAGGGTATGGATCATTGTCATGAAAAAGGCATGAACCCTTGTCATGACAGGGTTCAAGGAGCATACTGAAGACAAGTGTCAGGGAGGATTGTGATGACAAGGGTATTGAGAATTGTGATGACAAAGGTCATGGAGCATTGTGATGAGAAGAAATGGATAATTGTTATGACAAGTGTCATGGGGCGTTGTGATGATAAGTGTTATGGAACATTGTGATCACAAGGATTTGGAGCATTGTGATGACAGAGGTCATGGAGCATTTTGATTTCACTGTGATGACAATAGCCTGAACCATTATGATGTTGCACATGGTGCATTGTGATGACAGGGTTCATGGAGCATTGAGATGAAAAGGGGCATGGAGTATTGTTATTACAGGAGTCTTGGAGCATTGTGACGACATGGGCATGGAGCATCATGAATGAGAAGGCCATGGAGCATTCTGATGATATGCGTCATGGAGCTTTGTGATGACAAGGGCATGTAGCATTGTGATTACAGGGTTCTTGGAGCATTGTGATGACAAGGGTCATTGAGCCTTGTGATGACAAGGCTGTGGAACATTTTGATGGCAGTGGTCATGAAGCATTGTTATGACAGGGGTAATGGAGCATTGTGATGAGAAGGGCATGGAGCATTGGTCTGAAATGTTTCATGGATTATTGTGATGAGAGTGGGCATGGAGCATTGTGATGACCAGGGCACTGAACACTGTGATACATGGGTCATGGTGGATTGTAATGACAAAGGCATGGAGAATTGTGATGAGAAGGGCATCGGGCATTGTGATGACAAGCATCATGGGGCTTTGTGATGACAAGGACATGGAACAATGTGATGAGAGGGTTCATGGAGCATTGTGATGAAAAAGACTTGGAGCATTTTGATGACAGGGGCATGGAGGATTGGTCATAAATTTCATGGATAATTGTGTTGAGAGTGGGCATGGCACATTGTGATGACAAGGGC
Source organism: Mesoplodon bidens (assembly GCF_964165515.1). NCBI lineage: Eukaryota > Metazoa > Chordata > Mammalia > Artiodactyla > Ziphiidae > Mesoplodon > Mesoplodon bidens. The sequence continues at coordinate 379,224 of NW_027671299.1, read as the reverse complement.
ATGGAGCATTGGGAAGACAAGGTCATGGAATATTGTGAAGACAGGTGTCTGGGAGCATTGTGATGACATATTTCATGGACCATTGTGATGACAATGGCATGGAGCATTGTGATGCCAAGTGTTATGGAGGATTGTGATGACAAAGGTAATGTAACATTGTGATGACAAGGGCTTGGAGCATTGTGATGACAAGGGCAAGTAGCATTGTGATGACAACGGTCATTGAGAATTTTGATGAAAAGGTCGTGAAGCATTGTGATGACAAAGGCATGGAGCTTGCTATGACAGGGGTCATGGGACGTTGCAATGACAATTGCATGGAGAATTGTGATGACAAGAGCATGTAACATTGTGATGAGAACTGTCATGGAGCAGTGTGATGATAACTGTCATGGTGCATTGTGATGACAAGGACGAGGAGAATTGTGATAACAAGGGACATGGTGTATTGTGATGATCAGAGCATGGAGCATTGTGATGGCAAGACCGTGGAGCACTGTGATGAGAAGACCATGGATAATTGTGATGACGATCATCATGGAGCACTGTAATGACAAGGGACATGGAGCATTGTGATGACAGGTGTCATGGAGCATTGTGATGACAGGGGTCATGGATCATTGTGATGACAAGTGTCACGGAGCATTCTGATGACAAGTTTGTGGAGTATTGTGATGACAATGGCATGGAGCATTGTGATGAAAAGGGCATGGATCATTGTGATGAAAAATGCATGGAGACATGTCATGACAGGTTTCAAGGAGCATACTGACGAAAAGTGTCAGGGAGCATTGTGATGACAAGTGTATTGAGAATTGTGATGACAAAAGTCATGGAGCATTGTGATGAGAAGTCCATGGATAATTGTGATGACCAGCGGCATGGGGCGTTGTGATGGCAAGTGTTATGGAACATTGTGATCACAAGGGTTTGGAGCATTGTGATGACAGAGGTCATGGAGAATTTTGATTTCATTGTGATGACAATAGCATGAAGCATTATGATAGTGGGCATGGTGCATTGTGATGACAGGGTTCATGGAGCAATGAGATGAAAAGGTTCATGGAGCATGGTGATTACAGGGGTCTTGGAGCATTGTGGTGGCAAGGGTCATGGAGCCTTGTGATGACAAGGCCGTGGAACATGGTGATGGAAGGGATCATGGAGCATTGTTATGACAGGGGTAATGGAGCATTGTGATGAAAAGGCCATGGAGCATTGGGCTGAAAATATTCATGGAGTATTGTGATGACAGAGGTCATGGAGCATTGTGATGACAATGGAATGGAGCACTGTGATGACAAGTTCCTGGAACATTGTGATGATAAAACCATGGAGCCTTATAATGAAAAGTCTCATGGAGCATTCTGATGAAAAGGGGCATGGAGCATTGTGATTACAGTGGTCTTGGAGCATTGTGATGACAAGGGCATGGAGCATTGTGATGAGAAGGCAATGGAGCATTCTAACAGGCGTCATGGAGCTTTGTGATGACAAGGGCATGGAGCATTGTGATTACAGGGGTCTTGGAGCATTGTGATGAAAGAGCATGGATCATTCTTATGAAAATTACATGGAGCCTTTTCATGACAGGTTTCAAGGAGCATACAGACAACAAGTGTCAGGGAGCATTTTGATGACCAGTGTATTGAGCACTGTGATGACAAAGGTCATGGACCATTGTGACGATAAGGACATGGAGTATTGTGATGACAAGCACATGGAGCTTGCTACGACAGGGGTCATGGAGCATTGCGATGACAAGTGCATCGAGAATTGTGATGACAAAGCATGTAACACTTTGATGAGAAGTGTCATGGAGCATAGTGATGCCAGGAACGTGGAGAATTCTGATGACAGTGACATGGAGCAGTGTGATGACCAGGGCATGGAGCATTGTGATGGCAAGACCGTGGAGCATTGTGATGAGAAGACCATGGATAATTGTGATGACAAGCCTCATGGAGCACTGTAATGACAAGGGGTGTGGAGCATTGTGATGACAGGGGTCATAGAGCATTGTTATGACAGGGGTAATGGAGCATTGTGCTGAGAAGTGCATGGAGCATCGGTCTGAAATATTTCATGGATTATTGTGATGAGAGTGGGCATGGAACATTGTGATGACAAGGGCACGGAACACAGTGATACATGTGTCATGGAGGATTGTAATGACAAGGGCATGGAGCATTGTGATGAAAAGGGCATCGAGTAGTGTGATGACAAGTGTCATGGAGCTTTTTGATGACAATTGCATGGATCAATGTGATGAGAGGGTCCATGGAGCATTGTGGTGGCAATGGCATGGAGCATTGTGATGCCAAGGGTCATGGAGCTTTGTGATGACAAAGGTCATGGAGCATTTTGATGACAAGGGTGTGGTGCATTGTGATGAGAAGGGCAGGGAGCATTGTGATGACAGGTTCATGGAGCAATTTGATGAAAAGGCTCATGGAACATTTTGATGACAATGGTTATGGAACATTGTGATGTCAGGGGTCATGGAGCATTTTGCTGAAAATGGTCATGGAGCATTTTGATGACAGGGGTTACGGAGCACTGTTATGTCAGGGGTCATTGAACATTGTGATGATAAGTGCATGTAGCATTGTGATGACAGCGGTGAGGGAGTACTGTGATGAATAGTGATGTAACATTGTGATATCAGTGGTGAGAGAGCATTTTGATGAGAAGTGCATGGAGCATTGTGATGACAAGGTATAAGGAGCATTGTGATGACAAGATTGTGGAGCACTGTGATGACAAGCACATGGCACATTGTGATGACGAGGGTCATGGAGCATTGTGCTGACAAGCCCATGGAGCATTGTGATGACAAGGGTCATGGAGCATTGTGTTGAGAAAGGCATAGAGCATTGTGATGACATGGGTCAAAGAGCATTGTGATGAAAACTTCATGGAGCACTGTGGTTAAAAAGTCATAGAGACTGTTGATGACGAAGGCATGGACCATTGTGATGACACAGGTCATGAAGCATTGTGATGACTGGAGTCACGAAGCATTGTGATGACACGGTCATGGAGCATTGTGATGACAAGGGCATGGAGCATTGGCCTAATAAGTTTCATGGATTATTGCGATGACAGTTGGAATGGCGCACTGTGATGGCAAGGGAATGGAGAATTGTGATGACAAGGTCATGCAGTATTATGAAGACAGGTGTCAGGGAGCATTGTGATGAAATATGTAATGGCCCATTGTGATGACAGTGGCATGGAGCATTGTGATGCCAAGTGTCATGGAGGATTATGATGACAAAGATAATGGAGCATTGTGATGACAATGGCTTGGAGTATTGTGATGACAAGGGTCAGGGAGCATTCTGATGACAATCTTGTGGAGTATTTTGATGACAATGGCATGGAGCATTGTGATGAAAATGGCATGGGACATTGTGATGAAAAAGGCATGGAGCTTTTTTGTGACAGGGTTCAAGGAGCATTCAGACGGGGAGCATTGTGATGACAAGTGTATTGAGCATTGTGATGACAAAGGTCATGGAGCATTGTGAAAATAAGGGCATGGAGTATTGAGATGACAGGCGTCATGGAGAGTTGTGATGACAAGTGTTATGGAACATTGTGATCACAAGAGTTTAGAGCATTGTGATGACAGAGGTCATGGGTCATTTTGATTTCAAGGAGCATGGAACATTGTGATGACAAGGGCATGAAGCAATGTGATCCCAAGTTTCATGGAGGATCGTGATGACAATGGTAATGGAGTATTGTGATGACAAGTGCATGGAGTATTGTGATGACAACAGCATATAACATGGTGATGAGAAGTGCCATGGAGCACTGTGATGACAAGGACGTGGAGAATTGTGAGGACAAGGGACATTGAGCTGCGAGATGACCAGGGCATGGAGCATTCTGATGGCAAAACCGTGGAGCATTGTGATGAGAAGACCTTGGGTAATTGTGATGACGAGCATCATGGAGCACTGTAATGACAAGGGGCATGAAGCATTGTGATGACAGGTGTCAGGGAGCATCGTGATGACAGGGGTCATGGAGCACTGTGATAACAAGAGCATGTAATGTTGTGATGAGAAGTGTCATGTAGCATCGTGATGACAAGGACGAGGAGAATTGTGATGACAAGGGACATGGAGCATTGTGATAACTAGGACATGGTGCAATGTGATGACAGGGGTCATGGAGCATTATTATGACAAGGGCCATGGTGCATTCTCACATAAGATATCACTTATGAAGGGAATGTAAACATGGCTACATATGAACTGAATTAGGAAACAGAACAGAGTCTCAGATTTAGAAAACACTCTTATGCTTGCTTAAGGGGAAAGTAGAGGTGGGGAGAGGCACAAAACCAGAGTTTGATATTAGCACAGGTACCGTTCCATAATCCAAATACAGAATAGACAAGACCTACACCTTCCTCAGTGAAAGGGACTCAAGACCCCATATTTCCCACAAAGGAATACATCTGACTAGTAAGAATCTTAAAACCTATGTATTGCTATGTCTCCATCAGGGAATCAAGTGTGTCTAGACTGGCATAAACATGGCAGCGAGAATCAGATCAAACCCACTATAAAAAGGAATTTCAAAAACAAAACCAAAAAACAGGGAAATTCTTTACAATTCCTTCAGGGTCTCTGATGAAACCTGGAATGACCCTATCTACAATGACAGCTGGTTGTGGTATAAGGCTGGACACTTGTGACTGAGAGGATTGGTGAGATTGGGTGAGCAAATGCAGACCCTTTAAAGCAAAAATGCATGGCCCCCATTCCATGGGTCCCAACTCTCCAGGTTGAAGGGAATATTACTACAGCTATAACATGTACGGGTAACCTAGAGAATGGACACACTGTGAATACAAAAGGTTTCTAAAACTCAACGAATAGTCCCTCTCCTGGTGCTCCGGTTTGACTTTCCAACTGATTTAGTATCAATCTCCCAAGTTGGAAAGACAGCCCATTTAAGCTCCTAGCTCGCACAGGTTGCCAATTTGGGAGAGGATGGAAGGGAAGAGGGAGAACCAATGAGAGAGTAGCTGTTAGGCATTTGGACGGGCACATGTCACTCTAATTTCCCGGCAGGAAGAATCAATAAACAAAGTCTCAGCCACCCACCGGGAACTAGTAAAGGTCCTGAACCAAAATTTTGGACTTGCGTACAGCTCACAAAAAACGAGTTGAAAAATGGAGCTCAGGGGCACAGCAGTTCACAAACTGGCAGAGTAATAAAGGACAACTATCGTCCAAAAATCTGTTGAGGGAAGGGAACGAGGCGGACTTGAAAGTGAGGCAGAATAGCAGGAAACAGATTTCAAGAGGTACGTTGGAATCGCCTTTAAAGCACAGGAAAGGGGGGCACAATTTCGACAATGATGCACTGGGCCAAAAAGGGCGTATACATTTTCTCCTGAATATATTCAGGGTAAAACCCATACGCCCTTTTTGGCCAAGCAAGCAAGCGGGCAATGCAAACCTGCACTACAAAGAAGTATCACTTCCCTCCGGTCAAAAGGGATATCCACAAAAAGTGTAAAAACCTGAAAGGCAACACAGGCCCTGGAGAACAGGGAGCCTTGTTATGCTGATGGGCGGGATGTATATTGCCAACTGCCTCACTGGAAGAGTGCATTGCGTTCCCTAAAACAAGTAACCAACAGAGCTACAGAGCCAAGGGCACTTCCAGTCTAGGGAATATACCTTGGGAAAATTGAAAATCAATAAGACAGAGCCACCCCCAAATTTAGGGCTGCACTGCTTACAACAACCTCAACTTGGGTACACCTTAAATATCCCAGGAAATAATAAAATGGTTCAAAAAATTGTGATACTTACATATGATGGAATATCCCTCAGCCATGAAATCAATGTCATAAGACCAGGAGGAGCAAAGTGAGTGTATTCAGGTACGATGATTCTAAGTGAAATAAGTCACACAGAAAAAGAAACTAATCATAAGATATCACTTATGAAGATGCTGTAACATGGCTACACAGGAACTGAGTTAGGAAAGAGAACAGAGTGTCACATTTAGAAAAAACTCTTATGCCTGTTTAAGGGGGAAGGAGAGGTGGTGGGATGCATAAAACCAGAGTTTGATATAAGCACAGGTACTGTTTCTAAAACCAACTGTGGAATAGACAAGACCTACACCTTCCTCAGTGAAAGGGACTCAAAACCCCATATTTCCCGCAGAGGAATAGATCTGACTAGTAAGAGTCTTAAAACCTATGTATTGAAATGTCTCCGTAAGGGTATCAAGTGTGTCTAGACTGGCATAAATATGGCAGCGAGAATCAGCTCAAAGACACTATAAAAAGTAATTTCAAAAACAAAACCAAAAAACAGGGAAATTCATTACAATTCCTTCAGTGTATCTGATGAAACCTGGAATGACCCTATCTACAATTACAGCTGGATGTGGCATAAGGCTGGACACCTGGGGCTGAGAGGATTGGTGAGATTGGGTGAGCAAATGCAGACCATTTGAAGCACAAATACATGGCCCCCATTCCATGGGTCCCAACTCTACAGGTTGAAGGGAAAATTACTATAGCTATAACATGTTCGGGAAACCTAGAGAATAGACACACTGTGAATACAAAAGGTTTCTAACACACAACGTATAGTCCCTCTCCTGGTGCTCAGGTTTGACTTTCCAACTGCTTTACTATCAATTTCCCAAATTGGAGACACAGCCCATTTAAGCTCCTGGTTCGCACAGGTTTCCAATTTGGCAGAGGATGAAAGGGAAGAGGGAGAACCATTGAGAGAGTAGCTGTTAGGCATTTGGACGGGCACATGTCACTCTAATTTCCCGGCAGGAAGAAGTATTAACCAAAGTCTGAGCAATCCACCGGGAACCAGTATAGGTCCTGAACCAAAATTTTGTAGTTGCGTACAGCTCACAAAAAACAAGTTGAAAAATGGAGCTCAGGGGCACAGCAATTCACAAACTGGCAGAGTAATAAAGGACAACTATCGTCCAAAAATCTGTTGAGGGAAGGGAACGAGGCGGACTTGAAATCGAGGCAGAATAGCAGGAAACAGATTTCAAGAGGTATGATGGAATCACGTTTAAGCACAGGAAGAGGGGCACAACTTCGACAATGACGCACTTGGCCAAAAGCGTCGTATGCGTTTTCTCCTGAATATATTCAGGAGAAAACGCATACGCCCATTTTGGCGAAGCAAGCAAGCAAGCGGGCAATGCAAATCTGCACTACAAAGAAGTATCACTTCCCACCGGTCAAAAGGGACATCCACAAAATGTGTAAAAACCAGAAAGGCAAGACAGGCCCTGGAGAATAGGGAACATTTTTATGCTGATGGGCGGGATGTAAATTGCCAACTGCCTCACTGGAGGAGTGCATTGTGTTCCCTAAAACAAGTAAACAACAGAGCTACAGAGCCAAGGGCACTTCCAGTCTAGGGAATATAACTTGGGAAAACTGAAAATCAATAAGACAGAGCCACTCCCAAATTTAGGGCTGCACTGCTTACAAGAACCTCAACTTGGGTACAACTTAAATATCCCAAGAAATATAAAAATGGTACAAAAAATTGTGGTATTTATATACGATGGAATATCCCTCAGCCATGAAATCAATGTCATAAGACCAGGAGCAGCAACGTGAGTGGATTCAGGTACGATGATTCTAAGTGAAATAAGTCACACAGAAAAAGAAATTATCATAAGATATCACGTATGAAGTTCCTGTAAACATGGCTACACATGAACTGAGTTAGGAAAGAGAACAGAGTCCCACATTTAGAAAACACTCTTATGCCTGCTTAAGGGGAAGGAGAGGTGGGGTGATGCATAAAACCAGAGTTTGATATAAGCACAGGTACCGTTATTAAAACCAACTTTGGAATAGAAAAGACCTACACCTTCCTCTGTGAAAGGGACTCAAAACCCCATATTTACTGCAGAGGAATAGATCTGACTAGTAAGAATCTTAAAACCTATGTATTCATATGTCTCCGTAATGGAATCAAGTGTGTATACTGGCATAAACATGGAGGCGAGAATCAGCTCAAACCCACTATAAAAAGGAATTTCAAAAACACAAACAAGGGCTTCCCTGGTGGCGCAGTGGTTGAGAGTCCGCCTGCCGATGCAGGGGACACGGGTTCGTGCCCCGGTCCAGGAAGATCCCACATGCTGCAGAGCGGCTGTGCCCGTGAGCCATGGCCGCTGAGCCTGCGCGTCTGGAGCCTGTGCTCCGCAATGGGAGAGGCCACAACAGTGAGAGGCCCGCGTACCGCAAAAAAAAAAAAAAAACACAACTAAAAAACAGGGAAATTCTTTACATTTCCTTCACGGTCTCTGATGAAACCTGGAATGACCCTATCTACAATGACAGCTGGTTGTGGCATAAGGCTGGACACTTGGGACTGATAGGATTGGTGAGATTGGGTGAGCAAATGCAGACCCTTTAAAGTAAAAATTGCATGGCCCCCATTCCATGGGTCCCAACTCTCCATGTTGAAGGGAATATTACTACAGCTATAACATGTACGGGAAACCTAGAGAATGGACACAATGTTAATACAAAAGGTTTCTAAATCTCAACGAGTAGTCCCCCTCCCGGTGCTCTGGTTTGACTTTCCAACTGCTTTACTATCAATCTCCCAACTTGGAGAGATAACCCCTTTAACCTCCTGGTTCGCACAGGTTGCCAATTTGGCAGAGGGTGGAAGGGAAGAGGGAGAACCAATGAGAGAGTAGCTGTGAGGCATTTGGACGGGCACATGTCACTCTAATTTCCCGGCAGGAAGAAGAATTAACCAGAGTCTCAGCCACCCACCGGGAACCAGTATAGGTCCTGAACCAAAATTTTGGACTTGCGTACAGCTCACAAAAAACGAGTTGAAAAATGGAGCTCATGGGCATAGCAATTCACAAACTGGCAGAGTAATAAAGGACAACTATCGTCCAAAAATCTATTGAGGGAAGGCAACGAGGCGGACTTGAAAGCAAGGCAGAATAGCAGGAAACAGATTTCAAGAGGTACGTTGGAATCGCCTTTAAAGCATAGGAAGAGGGGCACAACTTCGACACTGACACACATGGCCAAAAAGGGCGTATGCGTTTTCTCCTGAATATATTCAGGAGAAAACGCACATGCCCTTTTTGGCCAAGCAAGCAAGTGGGCAATGCAAATCTGCACTACAAAGAAGTATCACTTTCCACCGGTCAAAGGGACTTCCACAAAATTTGTAAAAACCAGAAAGGCAAGACAGGCCCTGGAGAACAGGGAGCCTTGTTATGCTGATGGGTGGGATGTAAATTGCCAATTTCCTCACTGGAGGAGTGCATTGCGTTCCCTAAAACAATAAACAACACAGCTACAGAGACAAGGGCACTTCCAGTCTAGGGAATATACCTTGGGAAAACTGAAAATCAATAAGACAGAGCCACCCCCAAATTTAGGGCTGCACTGCTTACAAGAACCTCAACTTGGGTACACCTTAAATATCCCAGGAAATATAAAAATGGTTCAAAAAACTGTGGTATTTATGTACGATGGAATATCCCTCAGCCATGAAATCAATGTCATAAGACCAGGAGCAGCAAAGTGATTGGATTCAGGTACGATGATTCTAAGTGAAATAAGTCACACAGAAAAAGAAACTTATCATAAGATATCACTTATGAAGATCCTGTAAACATGGCTACACATGAACTGAGTTAAGAAATAGAACAGAGTCTCACATTTAGAAAACACTGTTATGCCTGCTTAAGGGGCGAGGAGAGGTGGGTTGATGCATAAAACAAGAGTTTGATATAAGCACTGGTACAATTTCTATAAGCAACTGTGGAATAGACAAGACCTACACCTTCCTCAGTGAAAGGGACTCAAAACGCCATATTTCCCGCAGAGTTATAGATCTGACTAGTAACAATCCTAAAACTTATGTATTGATATGTCTCCGTAAGGGAATTAAGTGTGTAGACTGGCATAAACATGGCAGCGAGAATCAGCTCAAACCCACTATAAAAAGGAATTTCAAAAACAAAACCAAAAAACAGGGAAATTCTTTACAATTCCTTCAGGGTCTCTGATGAAACCTGGAATGACCCTATCTACAATGACAGCTGGATATGTCATAAGGCTGGACACTTGGGGCTGAGAGGATTGGTGAGATTGGGTGAGCAAATGCAGACCCTTTAAAGCAATAATGCATGGACCCCATTCCATGGGTCCCAACTCTCCAGGTTAAAGGGAATATTACTACAGCTATAACATGTACGGGAAATCTAGAGAATAGACACTCTGTGAATACAAAATGTTTCTAAAACTCAACGAATAGTCCCTCTCCTGGTGCTCCGGTTTGACTTTCCAACTGCTTTACTATCAATCTTCCAACTTGGAAAGAAACACCCTTTAAGGCCCTGGATCGCTCAGGTTGCCAATTTGGCAGAGGATGGAAGGGAAGAGGGAGAACTAATGAGAGACTAGCTGTTAGGCATTTGGACGGGCACAGGTCACTCTAATTTCCCGGCAGGAAGAAGAATTAACCAAAGTCTCAGCCACCCACCGGGAACCCTTAAAGGTCCTGAAACAAAATTTTTGACTTGCGTACAGCTCACAAAAAACGAGTTGAAAAATGGATCTGAGGGGCACAGCAATTCACAAACTGGCAGAGAAATAAAGGACAACTATCATCCTAAAATCTGTTGAGGGAAGGGAACGAGGCAGACTTGAAAGCGAGGCAGAATAGCAGGAAACAGATTTCAAGAGGTACGTTGGAATCACCTTTAAAGCACAGGAAGACGGGCACAACTTCGACAATGACACACTTGGCCAAAAAGTGTGTATGCGTTTTCTCCTGAATATATTCAGGAGAAAACACATACGCCCTTTTATGGCCAAGCAAGCAAGCGGGCAATGCAAAACTGCACTACAAAGAAGTATCACTTCCCACCGCTCAAAAGGGACATCCACAAAATGTGTAAAAACCAGAAAGGTAAGACAGGCCCTGGAGAACAGGGAGCCTTGTTATGCTGATGGGCGCGATGTAAATTGCCAACTGCCTCACTGGAGGAGTGCATTGTGTTCCCTAAAACAAGTAAACAACAAAGCTACAGAGCCAAGGGCACATCCAGTCTAGGGAATATACCTTGGGAAAACTGAAAATCAATAAGACAGAGCCACCCCCAAATTTAGGGCTGCACTGCTTACAAGAACCTCAACTTGGGTACACCATAAATATCCCAGGAAATATAATAATGGTTCAAAAAATTGTGCTACTTACGTACGATGGATTTTCCCTCAGCCATGAAATCAATGTCATAATACAATGAGCAGCAATGTGAGTGGATTCAGGTACGATGATTCTAAGTGAAATAAGTCACACAGAAAAAGAAACTTATCATAAGATATCACTTATGAAGATCCTGTAAACATGGCTACACATTACCTGAGTTAGGAAAGAGAAGAGAGTCTCACATTTATAAAACACTCTTATGCCTGTTTAAGGGGGAAGGAGAGGTGGGGTGATGCATAAAACCAGAGTTTGATATAAGCACAGTTACCGTTTGTAAAACCAACTGTGTAATAGATATGGCCAACACCTTCCCCAGTGAAAGGGACTCAAAACCCCATATTTCGCGCAGAGTAATAGATCTCACTAGTAAGAAACTTAAAACCTATGTATTGATATGTCTCCATAAGGGAATCAAGTGTGTCTAGACTGGCATAAACATGGCTGCGAGAAACAGCTGAAACACACTATAAAAATGAATTTCAAAAACAAAACAAAAAAAACAGGGAACTTCTTTACAATTCCTTCAGGGTCTCTGATGAAACCTGGAATGACCCTATCTACAATGACAGCTGGATATGTCATAAGGCTGGGCACTTGGGCCTGAGAGGATTGGTGAGATTGGGTGAGCAAATGCAGACCCTTTAAAGCAATAATGCATGGCCCCCATTCCGTGGGTCCCAACTCTCCAGGTTAAAGGGAATATTACTACAGCTATAACATGTACGGGAAACCTAGAGAATAGACACTCTGTGAATACAATAGGTTTCTAAAACTCAACGAATTGTCCCTCTCTTGGTGCTCGGGTTTGACTTTCCAACTGCTTTACAATCAATCTCCCAACATGGAGAGCCAGCCCCTTTAAACTCCTGGTTCGCACACGTTGCCAATTTGGCAGAGGATGGAAGGGAAGAGGGAGAACCAATGAGAGAGGAGCTGTTAGGCACTTGGACGTGCACATGTCACTGTAATTTCCCGGCAGGAAGAAGAATTAACCAAAGTCTCAGCCACCCACCGGGAAACAGTATAGGTCCTGAACCAAAATTTTGGACTTGCGTACAGCTCACAAAAAACGAATTGAAAAATGGAGCTCAGGGGCACAGCAATTCACAAACTGGCAGAGTAATAAAGGACAACTATCGTCCAAAAATCTGTTGAGGGAAGACAGTGAGGCTGACTTGAAAGCGAGGCAGAATAGCAGGAAACAGATTTCAAGAGGTACGTTGGAATCGCCTTTAAAGCACAGGAATAGTGGCATAACTTCGACAATGACACACTTGGCCAAAAAGGGCGTATGCGTTTTCTCCTGAATATATTCAGGAGAAAACGCATACGCCCTTTTTGGCCAAGCAAGCAAGCGGGCAATACAAATCTGCACTACAAAGAAGTATCACTTCCCACCGGTCAAAAGGGACATCCACAAAATGTGTAAAAACCAGAAAGGCAAGACAGGCCCTGGAGAACAGGAAGCCTTGTTATGCTGATGGGCGGGAGGTAAATTGCCAACTGCCTCACTGGAGGAGTGTATTGTGTTCCCTAAAACAATAAACAACAGAGCTACAGAGCCAAGGGCCCTTCCAGTCTAGGGAATATACCTTGGGAAAACTGAAAATCAATAAGACAGAGCCACCCCCAAATTTAGGGCTGCACTGCTTACAAGAACCTCAACTTGGGTACACCTTAAATATCCCAGGAAATATAAAAATGGTTCCAAAAATTGTGGTACTTATGTACGATGGAATATCCCACAGCCATGAAATCAATGTCATAAGACCAGGAGCAGCAAAGTGAGTGGATTCAGGTACGATGATTCTAAGTGAAATAAGTCACACAGAAAAAGAAACTTATCATAAGATATTAGTTATGAAGATCCTGTAAACATGGCTACACATGAAGTGACTTAGGAAAGAGAACAGAGTCTCACATTTAGAAAACACTCTTATGCCTGCTTAAGGGGGAAGGAGAGGTGGGGTGATGCATAAAACCAGAGTTTGATATAAGCACATGTACCATTTCTAAAACCAACTTTGGAATAGACAAGACTTACACCTTCCTCAGTGAAAGAGACTCAAAACCCCATATTTCCCGCAGAGGAATAGATCTGACTAGTAAGAAACTTAAAACCTATGTATTGATATGTCTCCGTAAGGGAATCAAGTGTGTCTAGACTGGCATAAACATGGCAGCAAGAATCAGCTCAAACCCACTATAAAAACGAATTTCAAAAACAAAACCAAAAACAGGGAAATTCTTTACATTTCCTTCAGGGTCTCTGATGAAACCTGGAATGACTCTATCTACAATGACAGCTGGATGTGGTATAAGGCTGGACACTTGGGACTGAGAGGATTGGTGAGATTGGGTGAGCAAATGCAGACCCTTTAAAGCAAAAATGCATGGCCCCCATTCCATGGGTCCCAACTCTCCATGTTGAAGCGAATATTACTACAGATATAACATGTATGTGAAACCTAGAGAATGGACACACTGTGAATACAATAGGTTTCTAAAACTCAACAAATAGTCCCTCTCCTTGTGCTCCGGTTTGACTTTCCAACTGCTTTACTATCAATCTCCCAACTTGGAGAGACAGACCCTTTAAGCTCCTGGTTTGCACAGGTTGCCAATTTGGCAGAGGATGGAAGGGAAGAGGGAGAACCAATGAGAGAGTAGCTGTTAGGCATTTGGACGGGCACATGTCACTCTAATTTCCCGGCAGGAAGAAGAATTAACCAGAGTCTCAGCCACCCACCGGGAACCAGTATAGGTCCTGAACCAAAATTTTGGACTTGCGTACAGCTCACAAAAAAAGAGTTGAAAAATGGAGCTCACCGGCACAGCAATTCACAAACTAGCAGAATAATAAAGGAAAACTATCGTCCAAAAATCTGTTTAGGGAAGGCAACGAGGCGGACTTGAAAGCGAGGCAGAAAGCAGGAAACAGATTTCAAGAGGTACGTTGGAATAACCTTTAAAGCATAGGAAGAGGGGCACAACTTCGACAATGACGCACTTGGCCAAAAAGGTCATTAGCCTTTTCTCCTGAATATATTCAGGAGAAAATGCATACGACGTTTTTGGCCAAGCAAGCAAGCGGGCAATGCAAATCTGCACTACAAAGAAGTATCACTTCCCACCAGTCAAAAGGGACATCCACAAAATGTGTAAAAACCAGAAAGGCAAGACAGGCCCTGGAGAAGAGGGAGCCTTGTTATGCTGATGGGCGGGAGGTAAATTGCCAATTTCCTCACTGGAGGAGTGCATTGCGTTCCCTAAAACAATAAACAACACAGCTACAGAGACAAGGGCACTTCCAGTCTAGGGAATATACCTTGGGAAAACTGAAAATCAATAAGACAGAGCCACCCCCAAATTTAGGGCTGCACTGCTTACAAGAACCTCAACTTGGGTACACCTTAAATATCCCAGGAAATATAAAAATGGTTCAAAAAACTGTGGTATTTATGTACGATGGAATATCCCTCAGCCATGAAATCAATGTCATAAGACCAGGAGCAGCAAAGTGATTGGATTCAGGTACGATGATTCTAAGTGAAATAAGTCACACAGAAAAAGAAACTTATCATAAGATATCACTTATGAAGATCCTGTAAACATGGCTACACATGAACTGAGTTAAGAAATAGAACAGAGTCTCACATTTAGAAAACACTGTTATGCCTGCTTAAGGGGCGAGGAGAGGTGGGTTGATGCATAAAACCAGAGTTTGATATAAGCACTGGTACAATTTCTATAAGCAACTGTGGAATAGACAAGACCTACACCTTCCTCAGTGAAAGGGACTCAAAACGCCATATTTCCCGCAGAGTTATAGATCTGACTAGTAACAATCCTAAAACTTATGTATTGATATGTCTCCGTAAGGGAATTAAGTGTGTAGACTGGCATAAACATGGCAGCGAGAATCAGCTCAAACCCACTATAAAAAGGAATTTCAAAAACAAAACCAAAAAACAGGGAAATTCTTTACAATTCCTTCAGGGTCTCTGATGAAACCTGGAATGACCCTATCTACAATGACAGCTGGATATGTCATAAGGCTGGACACTTGGGGCTGAGAGGATTGGTGAGATTGGGTGAGCAAATGCAGACCCTTTAAAGCAATAATGCATGGACCCCATTCCATGGGTCCCAACTCTCCAGGTTAAAGGGAATATTACTACAGCTATAACATGTACGGGAAATCTAGAGAATAGACACTCTGTGAATACAAAATGTTTCTAAAACTCAACGAATAGTCCCTCTCCTGGTGCTCCGGTTTGACTTTCCAACTGCTTTACTATCAATCTTCCAACTTGGAAAGAAACACCCTTTAAGGCCCTGGATCGCTCAGGTTGCCAATTTGGCAGAGGATGGAAGGGAAGAGGGAGAACCAATGAGAGACTAGCTGTTAGGCATTTGGACGGGCACAGGTCACTCTAATTTCCCGGCAGGAAGAAGAATTAACCAAAGTCTCAGCCACCCACCGGGAACCCTTAAAGGTCCTGAAACAAAATTTTTGACTTGCGTACAGCTCACAAAAAACGAGTTGAAAAATGGATCTGAGGGGCACAGCAATTCACAAACTGGCAGAGAAATAAAGGACAACTATCATCCTAAAATCTGTTGAGGGAAGGGAACGAGGCAGACTTGAAAGCGAGGCAGAATAGCAGGAAACAGATTTCAAGAGGTACGTTGGAATCACCTTTAAAGCACAGGAAGACGGGCACAACTTCGACAATGACACACTTGGCCAAAAAGTGTGTATGCGTTTTCTCCTGAATATATTCAGGAGAAAACACATACGCCCTTTTATGGCCAAGCAAGCAAGCGGGCAATGCAAAACTGCACTACAAAGAAGTATCACTTCCCACCGCTCAAAAGGGACATCCACAAAATGTGTAAAAACCAGAAAGGCAAGACAGGCCCTGGAGAACAGGGAGCCTTGTTATGCTGATGGGCGCGATGTAAATTGCCAACTGCCTCACTGGAGGAGTGCATTGTGTTCCCTAAAACAAGTAAACAACAAAGCTACAGAGCCAAGGGCACATCCAGTCTAGGGAATATACCTTGGGAAAACTGAAAATCAATAAGACAGAGCCACCCCCAAATTTAGGGCTGCACTGCTTACAAGAACCTCAACTTGGGTACACCATAAATATCCCAGGAAATATAATAATGGTTCAAAAAATTGTGCTACTTACGTACGATGGATTTTCCCTCAGCCATGAAATCAATGTCATAATACAATGAGCAGCAATGTGAGTGGATTCAGGTACGATGATTCTAAGTGAAATAAGTCACACAGAAAAAGAAACTTATCATAAGATATCACTTATGAAGATCCTGTAAACATGGCTACACATTACCTGAGTTAGGAAAGAGAAGAGAGTCTCACATTTATAAAACACTCTTATGCCTGTTTAAGGGGGAAGGAGAGGTGGGGTGATGCATAAAACCAGAGTTTGATATAAGCACAGTTACCGTTTGTAAAACCAACTGTGTAATAGACATGGCCAACACCTTCCCCAGTGAAAGGGACTCAAAACCCCATATTTCGCGCAGAGTAATAGATCTCACTAGTAAGAAACTTAAAACCTATGTATTGATATGTCTCCATAAGGGAATCAAGTGTGTCTAGACTGGCATAAACATGGCTGCGAGAAACAGCTGAAACACACTATAAAAATGAATTTCAAAAACAAAACAAAAAAAACAGGGAACTTCTTTACAATTCCTTCAGGGTCTCTGATGAAACCTGGAATGACCCAATCTACAATGACAGCTGGATATGTCATAAGGCTGGGCACTTGGGGCTGAGAGGATTGGTGAGATTGGGTGAGCAAATGCAGACCCTTTAAAGCAATAATGCATGGCCCCCATTCCGTGGGTCCCAACTCTCCAGGTTAAAGGGAATATTACTACAGCTATAACATGTACGGGAAACCTAGAGAATAGACACTCTGTGAATACAATAGGTTTCTAAAACTCAACGAATTGTCCCTCTCTTGGTGCTCGGGTTTGACTTTCCAACTGCTTTACAATCAATCTCCCAACATGGAGAGCCAGCCCCTTTAAACTCCTGGTTCGCACACGTTGCCAATTTGGCAGAGGATGGAAGGGAAGAGGGAGAACCAATGAGAGAGGAGCTGTTAGGCACTTGGACGTGCACATGTCACTGTAATTTCCCGGCAGGAAGAAGAATTAACCAAAGTCTCAGCCACCCACCGGGAAACAGTATAGGTCCTGAACCAAAATTTTGGACTTGCGTACAGCTCACAAAAAACGAATTGAAAAATGGAGCTCAGGGGCACAGCAATTCACAAACTGGCAGAGTAATAAAGGACAACTATCGTCCAAAAATCTGTTGAGGGAAGACAGTGAGGCTGACTTGAAAGCGAGGCAGAATAGCAGGAAACAAATTTCAAGAGGTACGTTGGAATCGCCTTTAAAGCACAGGAATAGTGGCATAACTTCGACAATGACACACTTGGCCAAAAAGGGCGTATGCGTTTTCTCCTGAATATATTCAGGAGAAAACGCATACACCCTTTTTGGCCAAGCAAGCAAGCGGGCAATACAAATCTGCACTACAAAGAAGTATCACTTCCCACCGGTCAAAAGGGACATCCACAAAATGTGTAAAAACCAGAAAGGCAAGACATGCCCTGGAGAACAGGAAGCCTTGTTATGCTGATGGGCGGGAGGTAAATTGCCAACTGCCTCACTGGAGGAGTGTATTGTGTTCCCTAAAACAATAAACAACAGAGCTACAGAGCCAAGGGCCCTTCCAGTCTAGGAAATATACCTTGGGAAAACTGAAAATCAATAAGACAGAGCCACCCCCAAATTTAGGGCTGCACTGCTTACAAGAACCTCAACTTGGGTACACCTTAAATATCCCAGGAAATATAAAAATGGTTCCAAAAATTGTGGTACTTATGTACGATGGAATATCCCACAGCCATGAAATCAATGTCATAAGACCAGGAGCAGCAAAGTGAGTGGATTCAGGTACGATGATTCTAAGTGAAATAAGTCACACAGAAAAAGAAACTTATCATAAGATATTAGTTATGAAGATCCTGTAAACATGGCTACACATGAAGTGACTTAGGAAAGAGAACAGAGTCTCACATTTAGAAAACACTCTTATGCCTGCTTAAGGGGGAAGGAGAGGTGGGGTGATGCATAAAACCAGAGTTTGATATAAGCACATGTACCATTTCTAAAACCAACTTTGGAATAGACAAGACTTACACCTTCCTCAGTGAAAGAGACTCAAAACCCCATATTTCCCGCAGAGGAATAGATCTGACTAGTAAGAAACTTAAAACCTATGTATTGATATGTCTCCGTAAGGGAATCAAGTGTGTCTAGACTGGCATAAACATGGCAGCAAGAATCAGCTCAAACCCACTATAAAAACGAATTTCAAAAACAAAACCAAAAACAGGGAAATTCTTTACATTTCCTTCAGGGTCTCTGATGAAACCTGGAATGACTCTATCTACAATGACAGCTGGATGTGGTATAAGGCTGGACACTTGGGACTGAGAGGATTGGTGAGATTGGGTGAGCAAATGCAGACCCTTTAAAGCAAAAATGCATGGCCCCCATTCCATGGGTCCCAACTCTCCATGTTGAAGCGAATATTACTACAGATATAACATGTATGTGAAACCTAGAGAATGGACACACTGTGAATACAATAGGTTTCTAAAACTCAACAAATAGTCCCTCTCCTTGTGCTCCGGTTTGACTTTCCAACTGCTTTACTATCAATCTCCCAACTTGGAGAGACAGACCCTTTAAGCTCCTGGTTTGCACAGGTTGCCAATTTGGCAGAGGATGGAAGGGAAGAGGGAGAACCAATGAGAGAGTAGCTGTTAGGCATTTGGACGGGCACATGTCACTCTAATTTCCCGGCAGGAAGAAGAATTAACCAGAGTCTCAGCCACCCACCGGGAACCAGTATAGGTCCTGAACCAAAATTTTGGACTTGCGTACAGCTCACAAAAAAAGAGTTGAAAAATGGAGCTCACCGGCACAGCAATTCACAAACTAGCAGAATAATAAAGGAAAACTATCGTCCAAAAATCTGTTTAGGGAAGGCAACGAGGCGGACTTGAAAGCGAGGCAGAAAGCAGGAAACAGATTTCAAGAGGTACGTTGGAATCACCTTTAAAGCATAGGAAGAGGGGCACAACTTCGACAATGACGCACTTGGCCAAAAAGGTCATTAGCCTTTTCTCCTGAATATATTCAGGAGAAAATGCATACGACGTTTTTGGCCAAGCAAGCAAGCGGGCAATGCAAATCTGCACTACAAAGAAGTATCACTTCCCACCAGTCAAAAGGGACATCCACAAAATGTGTAAAAACCAGAAAGGCAAGACAGGCCCTGGAGAAGAGGGAGCCTTGTTATGCTGATGGGCGGGAGGTAAATTGCCAATTTCCTCACTGGAGGAGTGCATTGCGTTCCCTAAAACAATAAACAACACAGCTACAGAGACAAGGGCACTTCCAGTCTAGGGAATATACCTTGGGAAAACTGAAAATCAATAAGACAGAGCCACCCCCAAATTTAGGGCTGCACTGCTTACAAGAACCTCAACTTGGGTACACCTTAAATATCCCAGGAAATATAAAAATGGTTCAAAAAACTGTGGTATTTATGTACGATGGAATATCCCTCAGCCATGAAATCAATGTCATAAGACCAGGAGCAGCAAAGTGATTGGATTCAGGTACGATGATTCTAAGTGAAATAAGTCACACAGAAAAAGAAACTTATCATAAGATATCACTTATGAAGATCCTGTAAACATGGCTACACATGAACTGAGTTAAGAAATAGAACAGAGTCTCACATTTAGAAAACACTGTTATGCCTGCTTAAGGGGCGAGGAGAGGTGGGTTGATGCATAAAACCAGAGTTTGATATAAGCACTGGTACAATTTCTATAAGCAACTGTGGAATAGACAAGACCTACACCTTCCTCAGTGAAAGGGACTCAAAACGCCATATTTCCCGCAGAGTTATAGATCTGACTAGTAACAATCCTAAAACTTATGTATTGATATGTCTCCGTAAGGGAATTAAGTGTGTAGACTGGCATAAACATGGCAGCGAGAATCAGCTCAATCCCACTATAAAAAGGAATTTCAAAAACAAAACCAAAAAACAGGGAAATTCTTTACAATTCCTTCAGGGTCTCTGATGAAACCTGGAATGACCCTATCTACAATGACAGCTGGATATGTCATAAGGCTGGACACTTGGGGCTGAGAGGATTGGTGAGATTGGGTGAGCAAATGCAGACCCTTTAAAGCAATAATGCATGGACCCCATTCCATGGGTCCCAACTCTCCAGGTTAAAGGGAATATTACTACAGCTATAACATGTACGGGAAATCTAGAGAATAGACACTCTGTGAATACAAAATGTTTCTAAAACTCAACGAATAGTCCCTCTCCTGGTGCTCCGGTTTGACTTTCCAACTGCTTTACTATCAATCTTCCAACTTGGAAAGAAACACCCTTTAAGGCCCTGGATCGCTCAGGTTGCCAATTTGGCAGAGGATGGAAGGGAAGAGGGAGAACCAATGAGAGACTAGCTGTTAGGCATTTGGACGGGCACAGGTCACTCTAATTTCCCGGCAGGAAGAAGAATTAACCAAAGTCTCAGCCACCCACCGGGAACCCTTAAAGGTCCTGAAACAAAATTTTTGACTTGCGTACAGCTCACAAAAAACGAGTTGAAAAATGGATCTGAGGGGCACAGCAATTCACAAACTGGCAGAGAAATAAAGGACAACTATCATCCTAAAATCTGTTGAGGGAAGGGAACGAGGCAGACTTGAAAGCGAGGCAGAATAGCAGGAAACAGATTTCAAGAGGTACGTTGGAATCACCTTTAAAGCACAGGAAGACGGGCACAACTTCGACAATGACACACTTGGCCAAAAAGTGTGTATGCGTTTTCTCCTGAATATATTCAGGAGAAAACACATACGCCCTTTTATGGCCAAGCAAGCAAGCGGGCAATGCAAAACTGCACTACAAAGAAGTATCACTTCCCACCGCTCAAAAGGGACATCCACAAAATGTGTAAAAACCAGAAAGGTAAGACAGGCCCTGGAGAACAGGGAGCCTTGTTATGCTGATGGGCGCGATGTAAATTGCCAACTGCCTCACTGGAGGAGTGCATTGTGTTCCCTAAAACAAGTAAACAACAAAGCTACAGAGCCAAGGGCACATCCAGTCTAGGGAATATACCTTGGGAAAACTGAAAATCAATAAGACAGAGCCACCCCCAAATTTAGGGCTGCACTGCTTACAAGAACCTCAACTTGGGTACACCATAAATATCCCAGGAAATATAATAATGGTTCAAAAAATTGTGCTACTTACGTACGATGGATTTTCCCTCAGCCATGAAATCAATGTCATAATACAATGAGCAGCAATGTGAGTGGATTCAGGTACGATGATTCTAAGTGAAATAAGTCACACAGAAAAAGAAACTTATCATAAGATATCACTTATGAAGATCCTGTAAACAGGGCTACACATTACCTGAGTTAGGAAAGAGAAGAGAGTCTCACATTTATAAAACACTCTTATGCCTGTTTAAGGGGGAAGGAGAGGTGGGGTGATGCATAAAACCAGAGTTTGATATAAGCACAGTTACCGTTTGTAAAACCAACTGTGTAATAGATATGGCCAACACCTTCCCCAGTGAAAGGGACTCAAAACCCCATATTTCGCGCAGAGTAATAGATCTCACTAGTAAGAAACTTAAAACCTATGTATTGATATGTCTCCATAAGGGAATCAAGTGTGTCTAGACTGGCATAAACATGGCTGCGAGAAACAGCTGAAACACACTATAAAAATGAATTTCAAAAACAAAACAAAAAAAACAGGGAACTTCTTTACAATTCCTTCAGGGTCTCTGATGAAACCTGGAATGACCCTATCTACAATGACAGCTGGATATGTCATAAGGCTGGGCACTTGGGCCTGAGAGGATTGGTGAGATTGGGTGAGCAAATGCAGACCCTTTAAAGCAATAATGCATGGCCCCCATTCCGTGGGTCCCAACTCTCCAGGTTAAAGGGAATATTACTACAGCTATAACATGTACGGGAAACCTAGAGAATAGACACTCTGTGAATACAATAGGTTTCTAAAACTCAACGAATTGTCCCTCTCTTGGTGCTCGGGTTTGACTTTCCAACTGCTTTACAATCAATCTCCCAACATGGAGAGCCAGCCCCTTTAAACTCCTGGTTCGCACACGTTGCCAATTTGGCAGAGGATGGAAGGGAAGAGGGAGAACCAATGAGAGAGGAGCTGTTAGGCACTTGGACGTGCACATGTCACTGTAATTTCCCGGCAGGAAGAAGAATTAACCAAAGTCTCAGCCACCCACCGGGAAACAGTATAGGTCCTGAACCAAAATTTTGGACTTGCGTACAGCTCACAAAAAACGAATTGAAAAATGGAGCTCAGGGGCACAGCAATTCACAAACTGGCAGAGTAATAAAGGACAACTATCGTCCAAAAATCTGTTGAGGGAAGACAGTGAGGCTGACTTGAAAGCGAGGCAGAATAGCAGGAAACAGATTTCAAGAGGTACGTTGGAATCGCCTTTAAAGCACAGGAATAGTGGCATAACTTCGACAATGACACACTTGGCCAAAAAGGGCGTATGCGTTTTCTCCTGAATATATTCAGGAGAAAACGCATACGCCCTTTTTGGCCAAGCAAGCAAGCGGGCAATACAAATCTGCACTACAAAGAAGTATCACTTCCCACCGGTCAAAAGGGACATCCACAAAATGTGTAAAAACCAGAAAGGCAAGACAGGCCCTGGAGAACAGGAAGCCTTGTTATGCTGATGGGCGGGAGGTAAATTGCCAACTGCCTCACTGGAGGAGTGTATTGTGTTCCCTAAAACAATAAACAACAGAGCTACAGAGCCAAGGGCCCTTCCAGTCTAGGGAATATACCTTGGGAAAACTGAAAATCAATAAGACAGAGCCACCCCCAAATTTAGGGCTGCACTGCTTACAAGAACCTCAACTTGGGTACACCTTAAATATCCCAGGAAATATAAAAATGGTTCCAAAAATTGTGGTACTTATGTACGATGGAATATCCCACAGCCATGAAATCAATGTCATAAGACCAGGAGCAGCAAAGTGAGTGGATTCAGGTACGATGATTCTAAGTGAAATAAGTCACACAGAAAAAGAAACTTATCATAAGATATTAGTTATGAAGATCCTGTAAACATGGCTACACATGAAGTGACTTAGGAAAGAGAACAGAGTCTCACATTTAGAAAACACTCTTATGCCTGCTTAAGGGGGAAGGAGAGGTGGGGTGATGCATAAAACCAGAGTTTGATATAAGCACATGTACCATTTCTAAAACCAACTTTGGAATAGACAAGACTTACACCTTCCTCAGTGAAAGAGACTCAAAACCCCATATTTCCCGCAGAGGAATAGATCTGACTAGTAAGAATCTTAAAACCTATGTATTGATATGTCTCCATAAGGGAATCAAGTGTGTCTAGACTGGCAAAAACATGGCAGCAAGAATCAGCTCAAACCCACTATAAAAACGAATTTCAAAAACAAAACCAAAAACAGGGAAATTCTTTACATTTCCTTCAGGGTCTCTGATGAAACCTGGAATGACTCTATCTACAATGACAGCTGGATGTGGTATAAGGCTGGACACTTGGGACTGAGAGGATTGGTGAGATTGGGTGAGCAAATGCAGACCCTTTAAAGCAAAAATGCATGGCCCCCATTCCATGGGTCCCAACTCTCCATGTTGAAGCGAATATTACTACAGATATAACATGTATGTGAAACCTAGAGAATGGACACACTGTGAATACAATAGGTTTCTAAAACTCAACAAATAGTCCCTCTCCTTGTGCTCCGGTTTGACTTTCCAACTGCTTTACTATCAATCTCCCAACTTGGAGAGACAGACCCTTTAAGCTCCTGGGTTGCACAGGTTGCCAATTTGGCAGAGGATGGAAGGGAAGAGGGAGAACCAATGAGAGAGTAGCTGTTAGGCATTTGGACGGGCACATGTCACTCTAATTTCCCGGCAGGAAGAAGAATTAACCAGAGTCTCAGCCACCCACCGGGAACCAGTATAGGTCCTGAACCAAAATTTTGGACTTGCGTACAGCTCACAAAAAAAGAGTTGAAAAATGGAGCTCACCGGCACAGCAATTCACAAACTGGCAGAATAATAAAGGAAAACTATCGTCCAAAAATCTGTTTAGGGAAGGCAACGAGGCGGACTTGAAAGCGAGGCAGAAAGCAGGAAACAGATTTCAAGAGGTACGTTGGAATCACCTTTAAAGCATAGGAAGAGGGGCACAACTTCGACAATGACGCACTTGGCCAAAAAGGTCATTAGCCTTTTCTCCTGAATATATTCAGGAGAAAATGCATACGACGTTTTTGGCCAAGCAAGCAAGCGGGCAATGCAAATCTGCACTACAAAGAAGTATCACTTCCCACCAGTCAAAAGGGACATCCACAAAATGTGTAAAAACCAGAAAGGCAAGACAGGCCCTGGAGAACAGGAAGCCTTGTTATGCTGATGGGCGGGAGGTAAATTGCCAACTGCCTAACTGGAGGAGTGTATTGTGTTCAATAAAACAAGTAAACAACAGAGCTACAGAGCCAAGGGCACTTCCAGTCTAGGGAATATACCTTGGGAAAACTGAAAATCAATAAGACAGAGCCACCCCCAAATTTAGGGCTGCACTGCTTACAAGAACCTCAACTTGGGTACACCTTAAATATCCCAGGAAATATAAAAATTGTTCCAAAAATTGTGGAACTTATGTACGATGGAATATCACACAGCCATGAAATCAATGTCATAAGACCAGGAGCAGCAAAGTGAGTGGATTCAGGTACGATGATTCTAAGTGAAATAAGTCACACAGAAAAAGAAACTTATCATAAGATATTAGTTATGAAGATCCTGTAAACATGGCTACACATGAAGTGAGTTAGGAAAGAGAACAGAGTCTCACATTTAGAAAACACTCTTATGCCTGCTTAAGGGGGAAGGAGAGGTGGGGTGATGCATAAAACCAGAGTTTGATATAAGCACAGGTACCATTTCTAAAACCAACTTTGGAATAGACAAGACCTACACCTTCCTCTGTGAAAGAGACTCAAAACCCCATATTTCCCGCAGAGGAATAGATCTGACTAGTAAGAAACTTAAAACCTATGTATTGATATGTCTCTGTAAGGGAATCAAGTGTGTCTAGACTGGCATAAACATGGCAGCAAGAATCAGCTCAAACCCACTATAAAAAGGAATTTCAAAAACAAAACCAAAAAACAGGGAAATTCTTTACATTTCCTTCAGGGTCTCTGATGAAACCTGGAATGACTCTATCTACAATGACAGCTGGATGTGGTATAAGGCGGGACACTTGGGACTGAGAGGATTGGTGAGATTGGGTGAGCAAATGCAGACCCTTTAAAACAAAAATGCATGGCCCCCATTCCATGGGTCCCAACTCTCCATGTTGAAGGGAATATTACTACAGATATAACATGTATGGGAAACCTAGAGAATGGACACACTGTGAATACAATAGGTTTCTAAAACGCAACAAATAGTCCCTCTCCTTGTGCTCCGGTTTGACTTTCCAACTGCTTTACTATCAATCTCCCAACTTGGAGAGACAGACCCTTTAAGCTCCTGGTTTGCACAGGTTGCCAATTTGGCAGAGGATGGAATGGAAGAGGGAGAACCAATGAGAGAGTAGCTGTTAGGCATTTGGACGGGCACATGCCACTCTAATTTCCTGGAAGGAAGAAAAATTAACCAAAGTCTCAGCCACCCACCGGGAACCAGTATAGGTCCTGAACCAAAATTTTGGAGTTGCGTACAGCACACAAATACGAGTTGAAAAATGGAGCTCAGGGGCACAACAATTCACAAACTGGCAGAGTAATAAAGGACAACTATCGTCCAAAAATCTGTTGAGGGAAGGCAACGAGGCGGACTTGAAAACGAGGCAGAATAGCAGGAAACAGATTTCAAGAGGTATGTTGGAATCGCCTTTAAAGCACAGGAAGAATGGCACAACTTCGACAATGACGCACTGGGCCAAAAATGGTGTATGCGTTTTCTCTTGAATATATTCCTGAATATATTCAGGAGAAAACGCATACGCCCTTTTTGGCCAAGCAAGCAAGCGGTCAATGCAAATCTGCACTACAAAGAAGTATCACTTTCCACCGGTCAAAAGGGACTTCCACAAAATGTGTAAAAACCAGAAAGGCAAGACAGGCCCTGGAGAACAGGGAGCCTTGTTATGCTGTTGGGCGGGATGTAAATTGCCAACTGCCTCACTGGAGGAGTGCACTGTGTTCCCTAAAACAAGTAAACAACACAGCTACAGAGTCAAGGGCACTTCCAGTCTAGGGAATATACCTTGGGAAAACTGAAAATCAATAAGACAGAGCCACCCCCAAATTTAGGGCTGCACTGCTTACAAGAACCTCAACTTGGGTACACCTTAAATATCCCAGGAAATATAAAAATGGTTCAAAATACTGTGGTATTTATGTACGATGGAATATCCCTCAGCCATGAAATCAATGTCATAAGACCAGGAGCAGCAAAGTGAGTGGATTCAGGTACGATGATTCTAAGTGAAATAAGTCACACAGAAAGAGAAACTTTTCATAAGATATCACTAATGTAGATCCTGTGAACATGGCTAAACATGAACTGAGTTAGGTAGGAGAACAGAGTCTCACATTTATAAATCCCTTTTATGCATGCTTAAGGGGGATGGAGAGATGGGGTGATGCATAACACCAAAGTTTGATATAAACACAGGTACCATTCCAACAACCAACTATGCAATAGAAAAGACCTAAACCTTCCTCAGTGAAAAGGACTCAAAACCCCATATTTCCTGCAGAGGAATATATCTGCCTAGTAAGATTCTTAACACCTATGTATTGATATGACTCCATAAGGGAATCAAGTTGTGTCTCGACTGTCATAAACATGGCAGCGAGAATCAGCTGAAACCCACTATAAAAAGGAAATTCGTAAACAAAACCAAAAAACAGGGAAATTCTTTACAATTCCTTCAGGGTCTCTGATGAAACCAGGAATGACCTTAACTACAATGACAGCTGGATGTGGCATAAGGCTGGACACTTGGAACTGAGAGGATTGGTGAGTCTGTGTGAGCAAATGCAGACCCTTTAAAGCAATAATGCATGGCCCCCTTTCCATGGGTCCCAACTCTCCAGGTTGAAGGGAATATTACTACAGCTATAACATGTACGGGAAACATAGAGAATGGACACACTGTGAATATGAAAGATTTCTAAAACTCAACGAATAGTCCCTCTCCTGGTGCTCCGCTTTGACTTTCCAACTGCTTTACTATCAATCTCCCAAATTGGAGAGACAGACCCTTTAACCTCCTGGTTCGCACAGGTTGACAATTTGGCAGACGATGGAAGGGAAGAGGGAGAACCAATGAGAGAGTAGCTGTTAGGCTTTTGGACTGGCACAGGTCCCTCTAACTTCACAGCACGAAGAATAATTAACCAAAGTCTCAGCCACCCACCGGGAAACAGTATAGGTCCTGAACCAAAATTTTTGACTTGTGTAAAGATCAAAAAAAAACGAGTTGAAAAATGGAGCTCAGGGGCACAGCAATTCACAACCTTGAAGAGTAATAAAGGAAAACTATCGTCCAAAAATCTGTTGAGGGAAGGCAACAAGGCGGACTCGAAAGCGAGGCAGAATAGCAGGAAAGAGATTTCAAGAGATACATTGGAATCGCCTGTAAAGCACAGGAAGAGGGGCACAACTTCGACAATGATGCACTTGGCCAAAAACGACGTATGCGTTTTCTCCTGAATATATTCAGGAGAAAACGCATACGTCCTTTTTGGGCAAGGAAGCAAGCGGGCAATACAAATCAGCACTACAAGGAAGTATCTCTTCCCACCGGTCAAAAGAGTCATCCACAAAATTTGCAAGAAACCAGGAAGGCAAGACAGGCCATGGAGAACAGAAAGCCTTGTTATGCTGATGGGCCGGATGTAAATTGCCAACTGCCTCACTGGAGGAGTGCACTGTGTTCCCTAAAAAAAGTAAACAACAGAGCTACAGAGCCAAGGGCACTTCCAGTCTAGGGAAAATACCTTGGGAAAACTGAAAATCAGTAAGACACAGCCACCCCCAAATTTAGGTCTGCACTGCTCACAAGAACCTCAACTCGGGTACACCTTAAATATCCCAGGAAATATAAAAATGGTTCCAAAAATTGTGGTACTTATGGACAATGGAATATCCCTCAGCCATGCAATCAATGTCATAAGACCAGTAGCAGAAAAGTGAGTGAATATAGGTACGATGATTCTAAGTGAAATAAGTCACACAGAAAAAGAAACTTATCATAAGATATCACTTATGAAGATCCTGTAAACATGGCTACACATGAACTGAGTTAGGAAAGAGAACCGAGTCACACATTTAGAAAACACTCTTATGCCTTCTTAAGGGGGAAGGAGAGGTGCGGTGATGCATAAAACCACAGTTTGATATAAGCACAGGTACCGTTCCAAAAACCAACTTTGGAATAGACAAGACATACACCTTCTTCAGTGAAAGGGCTTCAAAACCCCATATATGCCGCAGAGGAATAGATATGAGTAGTAAGAATCATAAAACATATGGATTGATATGTCTCCCTAAGGGAAAAAAGTGTGTCTAGACTGGAATAAACATGGCAGCGAGAATCAGCTCAAACCCAATATAAAAAGGTATTTCAAAGGCAAAAGAAAAAAACAGGGAAATTCTTTTCAATTCCTTCAGGGTCTCTGATGAAACCTGGAATGACCCTATCTACAATGACAGCTGGATCTGGCATAAGGCTGGACATTTGGGACTGAGAGGATTGGTGAGATTCGGTGAGCAAATGCAGACCCTTTACAGCAATAATGCATGGCCCCAATTAAATGGGTCCCAACTCTCCAGGTTGAAGGGAATATTACTACAACTATAACATGTACAGGAAACCTATATAATGGACACACGGTCAATACACAAAAGGTTTCTAAATCTCAACAAATAGTCCCTCTCCTGGTGCTCCAGTTTGACTTTCCAAATGCTTTACTAAAATCGCCCAACTTGGAGAGACAGCCCCTTTAATCTCCTGGTTTGCACAGGTTGCCAATTTGGCAGAGGTTTGAAGGGAAGAGGGAGAAGCAATGAGAGAGTAGCTGATAGGCATTTGGACTGACACATGTAACTCTAATTTCCCGGCAGGAAGAAGAATTAACCAAAGTCTCAGCCACCCACCGGGAACCAGTATAAGTCCTGAACCAAAATTTTGGACTTGCATTCAGCTCACAAAAAACAAGTTGAAAAATGGACCTCAGGGGCAAAGCAATTCACAAACTGGCAGAGTAATAATGGACAGCTATCCTCAAAAATCCATTGAAGGAACTCAACGAGGCAGAATTGAAAGCGAGGCAGAATAGCAGGAAACTGATTTCAAGAGGTACGTTGGAGTCTCCTGTAAAGCACAGGAAGAGGGGAACAACTTCGACAATGATGCACTTGGCCAAAAAGGGCGTATCTGTTTTCTCCTGAATATATTCAGGAGGAAATGCATACACCCTTTTTGGCCAAGCAAGCAAGAGGACAATGCAAATCTGCACTACAAAGAAGTATCACTTCCCACCGGTCCATAGGGACATCCAAAAAATGTGTAAAAACCAGAAAGGCCAGACAGGCCTTCGAGAAGAAGGAGCCTTGTTATGCTGATGGGCAGGATGTAAATTGCCAACTGCCTCACTGGAGGAGTGCATTGTGTTCCCTAAAACAAGTAATCAACAGAGCTACAGAGCCACGGGCACTTCCAGTCTAGGGAATATACCTTGGGAAACCTGAAAATCAATAAGACAGAGACACCCCCAAATTTAAGACTGCACTGCTTACAAGAACCTCAAATTGGGTACACCTTAAATATCCAGGAAATATAAAAATGGTTCAAAAATTGTGGTACTTACGTACGATGGAATATCCCTCAGCCATGAAATCAATGTCATAAGACCAGTAGCAGCAAAGTGAGTGGATTCAGGTACGATGATTCTAAGTGAAATAAGTCACACAGAAAAAGAAACTTATCATAAGATATCACTTATGAAGATCCTGTAAACATGGCTACACATGAACTGAGTTAGGAAAGATAACAGAGTAACTAATCTTATCATAACATATCACTCAAAAGGTGAATGAACACATGGCTACACATGAACTGAATTACAAACACAACAGAGTCACACATTTAGAAAACAATCTTCTGCCTGCTTAAGGGGAAAGCCGAGGTGGGGTGATGCATAAAACCACAGTTTTAAATTAACACAGATACCGTTACATAAACTAAGTATGTAATAGACCACACCTACCTCGAGCACAATGAACTGGACTCAACACCCCCTATTCTTTGCAGAGGAATATATCTGACTCTGAGTATTTTAAATCATATGTATTCTCATGTCTCCATAAAGGAATCATATGTGTGTATAATTGCATGAACACAGCACTGAAATTCAGCTAAATCCCCTTAAAAAAATAAGTTTCAAAAGCAAAATGCAAAAACAGCGACACAGAAAGAAATCTTAAAAATTACGTTCAGGGCCTGTGATCCAACCTGGATTGACCACCTTTACACCCACAGCTGGATGAGACATAAGACTGGACACTTGGGCCTGACAAGATTGCTGAGGTTGTGTGAGCAAATGAACACCACTTAGAGCAATACTGTGTGCTACGCATTCTAGTGGTCCCAACTCTCCAGGTTTAAGGGAATCTTCCTACAGTTAAAACATGCATGGGAAAACCAGTGGATGGTACACTGTGTAATTGGGAAAGTTTTATAAAAGGTACCTCATTTTTCCTTTCGTCGTGCTGGGCTTCACCATTCCATCTGCATTACTAAAAATCTCCCCACTTGGAGTGTCAGCGCCTTTACACTCCTGTTAGGCACAGTTTGCAAATTGTGCAGAGGATGAACAGGAAGAGAGAAAACAAATGAGAGATTAGCTGTAGGTGTTTGGATGGGCACATATCACTCTACTTTCCCATCAGGAAGAACCATTAATCAAAGGCTCAGCCTGAAGCCCCGGAACCGGACTAGGGCCTAAAGCCATCCTGCGGTATTGCAGCCAGCTCACAAATAGGCGATTTGAATAATGGAAATCAGGGGCACAGCAATTCACAAACTTGCAGAGTTATAAAGGACAACTATCATCCAGAAATATATTGAGGTAAGGCCATGATGAGGGTTTGAATGCAAGGCAGAATTGAAGGAAACAGATTTCAAGAGGTACATTGGAGTCATCTTTAAAGCATATGAAAAGCGACAGAACTTCGACAATGTTGCCCTTAGCTGAAAAGGGTGTATGTGTATTTTCTTGAATATATTTGGGAAAAAATGCATACGCCCTTTTTGGCCAAGCAAGCCATCAGGCATTGAAAATCCACACTACATAGAAGTGTCCCTTACCTCCAGTCAAAAGGGCCATCCACAAATAGTGTGAAAACCACAAATGCAGGATAGGCCATGGAGAAAAGGGAGCCTGGTTACACCGATGGACAGGATGTAAATTGCCAACAGCCTCTCTGCAGAACTGTATGTTGTTTTCTAAAACAGAGCTACAGAGCATAGCACACTTCCACTCATGGGCGTGTATTTTGGGAAAACTAAAAATCCGCAACACACAGCCAGCGCAAAGTTTAGGGCTGCTCTGTTTACAAGAACCTCGACTTCGGTACACTTTAAATATCCCAGGAAAGGAAAAAAATGGATATAGATGTTGTGGTACTTATATACAATGGAATGTCACTCAGACATAAAATCAATGTCATAAGGCCAATAGCAGCATAATGAGTGGCTTTAGGTACGATGATGCTAAGTGAAATGAGCCACAAAGAAACAGAAACTTATTGTAATATATCACTTATAGAGGGAATGTAAACATGGCTACACATGAACTGAATTTCAAAAGAGAACAGAGTTACACATTTAGAAAACACACTTATGCCTCCTTAAGGGGAAAGGTGACGTGGGGTGATGTGTAAAAGCAGAGTTTGAAATTAGCACAGATACCATTCCATATACCAAATATGTAATAGACAAGACCTACTCCTTTCTCAATGAACTGGACACAAAACACCCTATTCACTGAAGAGGAATTTATCTGACTGGTAACAATCTTGAAACCTATGTATTTATATGTCTCCATAATGGAATCAAGTGTATGTAGATTGGCATAAACACAGATCAATGGAACAGGACAGAAAGCGCAGAGATAAACCTACATACCTATGGCTATCTCATCTATGACAAAGGAGCTAAGGATATACAATGGAGAAAAGACAGTCTCTTCAGTAATTGGTGCTGAGAAAACTGGAACCCTACACATAAAAGAATGAAATTAGAACACTCCATAACACCATACACAAAAATAAACTCTAAATGGATTAGAGATCTAAATATAAGACCAGACACTATAAAACACTTAGAGGAAACCATAGGCAGAACATTCTATGACATAAATCACAGCAAGATCCTTTTTGACTCACCTCCTAGAGAAATGGAAATAAAAACAGAAATCAACAAATGGGACCTAAAGAACCTTAAAAGCTTTTACACAGTACAGGAAAACATAAACAAGATGCAAAAACAACCCTCAGAATGGGAGAAAATATTTTCAAATGGAGCAATTGACAAAGGATTAATCTCCAAACTTTACAAGCACCTCATGTAGCTCAATATCACAAAAACAAACAACCCAATCCAAAAACGGCCAGAAGACCTAAATAGACATTTCTCCAAAGAAGATATACAGATTACCAAGAAACACATGAAAGGATGCTGAACATCACTAATCATTAGAGAAATGCAAATCAAACTACCTTGAGATATCACCACACAGCAGTCAGAGTGGCAATCATCAAAAAAATCTACAAAACAATAAATGCTGGAGAGGCCTTTATTGGTGAAAAGGGAACACACGTGCACTGTGGGTGGGAATGTAAATTGATATGGGCACTAGGGAGAACAGTACGGAGGTTCCTCTAAATAACTAACAATAGAGGTACCATACGACACAACAATCCAACTACTGGACATTTGCCTTGCGAAAACCATAATTCAAAAAGAGTTATGTACAAAAAAGTTCATTGCAGCTCTATTTACAATAGCCAGGACATGGAAGCAACCTAAGTGTCCATCGACAGATGAATGGATAAAGAAGATCTGACACATATATACAATGGAATATTACTCAGCCATAAAAAGAAGCAAAACTGAGTTATTTGTACTGAGGTGGATGGACTTAGAATCTGTCCTACACAGTGAAGTAAGTCAGAAAGGGAAAAACAAATACTGTATGTTAACAGAGATATACGGAATCTAATGAAGAAAAAAAAAAAGATTTTGAAGAACCTAGTGGCAGGACAAGATTAAGGACACAGACGTAGAGAAAGGACTTGAGGACACCGGAAGGGGGATGGGTAAGCTGAGACGAAGTGGCAGAGTGGCATGGACATAAATATATTACCAAATGTAACACCGATAGCTACTGAGAATCAGCCACATAGACCAGGGAGACCAGCTCGGTGCTTTGTGACCACATAAAGGTGTGTGATATGGAATGTGGGAGGGAGATGCAAGAGGGAGGGGATCTGGTGATATTTGTGTATGTATAGCTGATTCACTTTGTTATACAGCAGAAACTAACACTCCATTGTAAAACAATTATACTCCAATAAACGTGTAAAAGGAAAAAAAAAGAAAAAGAAAGCCCCGGGATAAACCTACACACCTATGGTCAACTAATCTATGACAAAGGAGGCAAGACTCTACAATGGAGATAAGACAGTCTCTTCAATCATTGGTGCTGGGAAATATGGACAGCTACATGTAAAAGAATGAAATTAGAACACTCCCCAACACCATACATAAAAATATATTCAAAATGGATTAGAGACCTTAATGTAAGACCGGACAGTATAAAACTCTGAGAGGAAAACTTTCGAAGGATACTCTGACGTAAATCACAGCAAGATCTTTTTTGATCCACCTCCTATAGTAATGAAATAAAAAAGTAAACTAAACAGATGGGACCTAATGAAATGTAAAAGCTTTTGCAAAGCAAAGGAAACTACAAACAAGATGAAAAGACAACCCTCAGAATGGCAGAACATATTTGCCAATGAATCAATGGACAAATGATTAATCTCCAATATATATAAACAGCTCATGCAGCTCAATATTAATAAAACAAGCAACCCAATACAAAAATGGAAAAAGATCTAAATAGACATTTCTTCCAAGAAGACATAGAGATGGCCAGTACGCACATGAAAATCTGCTCAACATCACTAATTATTAGAGAAATGGAAATCGAAACTACAATGAGGTATCACGTCACACCTGTTAGAATGGGCATCATCAGAAAATCTACAAACAACAAATGCTGGAGAGGGTGTGGAGAAAAGGAACCTTCTTCCACTATTGCTGGGAATGTAAATCGATATAGTCTCTATGGAGAACAGTATGGAGGTTCCTTAAAAAACTAAAAATAGAATTACCATATAATCCAGCAATCCCACTACTGGGCATATACCCAGAGAAAACCATAAATCAAAAAGACACATTCACCACAATGTTCATTGCAGTACTATTTACAATAGCCAGGTAATGAAAGCAACCTAAGTGCCCACAGACAGATGAATGGATAAAGATGTGGTACATATATACAATGGAATATTACTCAGCCATACATAGGAATGAAATTGGGTCATTTGTAGAGACCTTGATGGATCTAGAGACTGTCATACAGAGTGAAGTAAGTCAGAAAGAGAAAAACAAATATTGTATGTTAATGCATATATGTGGAACCTAGAAAAATGGTACAGATTAACCGGTTTGCAGGGCAGAGATAGAGACACAGATGTAGAGAACAAACATATGGACACCAAGGGGGGAATGCCATGTGAGGGTGGTGGTGGGATGAATTGGGATACCGGGATTCACATGTGCACACATATGTATAAAATAGATATCCAGTAAGAACCTGCTGTATAAAAGAAATAAATAAATTTAAAAAAAAAATAAAAATAAATAAATAACATTTAATAAAATAAACCAAAAAAACGTTTTTCCTTTCACATAGATGTCTTTATATTAATGCATTATTTCCATGTTTATATCTGCAAATTAAAAAAAGAGAAATAAATAAAATCTACCTTGAACCAAAAAGAAAAAAAGGAAAAGAAAAAAAAAACAGAACCCACCAGTTATACAGAGGAAAATCGTATCAGGGCACTTGCGCCAGTTGTAAAAAATTCTTAAGTTGGTCAGAGATGGGAAATCGTCTCCCATGCAGTGAGCAGCACTCCCCCCCCCACAAGGAACATCCTCATTGCAAAGCTGGGGGACTGTGTCGAGGCGTCTGTGAGTAAATGTGAGCTGAGCCCCAGTCCTGTTGCAGCTGAACTCTTCCAACCCTTTCCAGGTAAAACAGCTGAATATGTACAAGAACTTGCAAGCCTAGAGGAAGGGCTGTGGTGCCACACCAGCGACAGCACACAGGCCGACTTGATGCCTGCTGGCCAGACAGGATGGTCATGGCCCCAGATGCTCTTCTGGAAGCTTTCCATTTCCCTACCTGAGATACCCCTCCTGCCACGGCCCCCACTGCTTTTTACTTCCTCACCTCTGCTTGGGGAGAAATTCCAGCGGCAGGTATGGGTGACACATCCTCTTCTTTAGCAGGTGGCAGCCTGGCAACTCCTGCAGAAAGTCCAGCAGAGCCCCACTCACACTGGGCCACCCACAAAGCCATGGCCCCTCACTCCCTCCCACCACCCCAGCCCCGACACTGCTGATGGAGCAGAGAATATGGCGTCAGGCACAGCTACAGGGGATCTTGCTGACTGGAGAGGTGTTTATATTGACCTCAACCAAGGCACACCTGGGGAGGGCTGGCAGGCAGTGTCAGGCTGCCCATATCAGCCAATCCTCACCCCTCAGGGGATCACAGTTGCAGAAAATGAACCTTGCTAAACGGGCCGCGGCCAAGGAACAGGTGTGGGCTCTTGAGAGTCAGGATAGACAAGGGGCTGCAGCTGCGTTTTTTTTCTCATCATTTTATCTGGTCCATGGGTGGAAAACAACTTCAAGAACACCCTATATTAATGAGAGGAACCCAGGAGTCAGGGAGAGGAATGATGGTGGTTGGAGACAGAGGCCTGGTGCCCTAGCTGCAGTGGAAGTGTCTGGAACACCAGGCCGAGAGAGGCTTCACAGAGTGATAGCCAGGGTCACAGACCTGTCAGGGCTGCTCTTTGTTAGTTCAAGTCCTGCTCTGAGGCGTTTTGTGTCAGCTGTGAGCGACAGGTGAGCTGGGGGTTCTCTGCAATGTGGGCTATGTGCACAGTTCCTGTGTGTCCAGCCGTGCTCGGGTACCTGCCCAGGGGAGCTCCGTATCCTGGGAAGGGCCTGACTATGAGAGCCCCATGGGTTGCTGGGTAACTGCACATGTGAACTCCATACCCTGGGAGGGAATTGACCACAAGAGCCCCGTGGGCGGTTCGGTGGGGCGTGCTGCCCAGGTGAGCTCCATATCCTGGGATTGGCCTGACCACGAGAGTCCCATTGGCTGCTGGGGACCTGGTAAAGGATGTAAGGACAGTCAGTGAAGCCACCGAGGATATACCTCCAGAAGCTCCTATGTCCTACACCCTGCAGGTCATTCTACCATCCACCAGGCCATGACATTCTGTATTAGACTTCAATGATGCCTTCTTCTGTGTTCCATTCATCTCAGAGTCACAAGAATTTTTGGCTTGTGAGTGGCAGGACACAACATGCAACCAAAGCAATAATGCTGGGCCATCCTTCCCCAATGGTTCAAAAATCCCCACACCATCATTGGGGAAATGTCCTTTAAAGGCCTAAAAGTTCTACCTCTGTAAAAGGGAACCCTCCTTCAATATGCAGAGGACATTCTGATCGCCAGGCCTACTAAAGACGCCTCTGAACTACCTAGCCAAGAAAGGATAGAAGGTGTCCAAGAAATAGGCTCAAATATCCCAGGCTAAGGTGACATGCCTGGGCTTCATTCTCACAGATATTCGGAGAAACGCATCCCAGGATAGGGAAGAAGCCATTTGCAGCCTTACCTCTTCTAAAACTAGAAGACAGCTTAGGGGTTCCTGGGGAGGCCAAGGTTTTCTGCATCTGGATCCCTAACTACAGTCTAATAGCTGGGCCTCTACATGAAACACTGACACGAAAAGATGATGATCCTTTTGAATAGAATCCAGAAGCAGCCTTTCAAGAATGGAAAGAGCAGTCAATTCAGACCCTTGTCCAGGAACTCCCTAATTTAGCTAAACCCTTTGACCTTTACATACCCGGTCATAGGTTAATCGCCCTTGGAGCCTTAGTGCAAAAACTGGGACCACTTGAAATGGAGCAACACAAGAATGCCCTTCAGGTATGATAAACTATGGTCACAAAGGGCTTTGCCCACCGACTCATCAGGCCAGGATACTGGGGTATCTAAAAAGCTGGAAATCAGCAGCCCCCAAGGCCAGGTCCCTCCTAAGGGAAAAGGACCCCACGTGGTGATCCTAACCACCCATCATGCCCTGAAGTTGCAGGGGTCGCTCTGTGGACACACTGACCTTGAGTGAGGAGGCCCTCCAACTCCAACCTCCAGAGAGACAAACGGGGGCAACAGGCCCCCAAAATGACTCGTGTGACCATCACTTGACCCGGAGTTTCTCTCAGAAAACAACAAGACTGTGCCCCGAAAGAGCAGACTACTGCTTGCAGGACTTACTGCACACAGAGGGGAGCTAATAAGCTTGGCGGGGGAAATGTATATCATGCTTTCACCATAGAAAGCCCTACAGACACCGTGGTGATGATGGTCAATATGACCGGCTGGACTGCTGGCTACTTCTAAAGGCCGTTGACTCAGTGGAAGTCATGGTCCTGGATCACCACTGACCCTTGAATGTCTGGGAGTTGTGCGGGCAGGGCTCTGACACATGGTGCTGTTTGTACATTAATTCAGGGACCTAATTAAAGAAAGCACAGACTACTGGTCAGAGCATCTAGGCTGGCAAAAGCCGTCAGCCTAAGGTCACCGAACAAATGTTGGGTGGGGTGAAACCTGCCACCGCAGCATCTCTGCATATCTGTTTCCTGGACCCTTAAAGGTCATTAGAATCTATAACACTTCCAATGCTGGTGCTCAGGCAGACGAGAAGTGAGGCAGGAGGCCTTGGGACAATCGACCTCACCTGGAGGCTGGTGGGGAGAAGTTTTCCCCTCCCCCCATGTATCAGGGCTCCCACCACAGCATGAAGCAGTTACAAAAGAGGGGTCTGCACCCTCAACACCCCAAGAATGAGGAACAGAACAAAAAGCAGAGGAGGTGTTCATCTCCGGCAACGTTCATTAAAAACTCCTGGGAGATAAAAAGAGAATCTGGGCAATAAAATAAAGTCTAACCTGTTTTTCCTTTGTGCTTTGTCTAATTTCACGTGCTCCTAGGGTTCAGCATGCAGAGGTCCCACACCCGGCACTTCAGACCCGATTTCCTAGTGCAGAATGGCTGGGTCGACACCTCAGCTAGCGGCGTCCCATGCAGACTCTGCGGCATAGAGCCTGAACTGCAGCCAACCCAGCCCTCGAGATCTCCATCCCCTCCCTCCCACTGACGCTGCCGGGATCCCTACACAGCAGCCCAGCCCACAGCCCGTGGGGGAGTGCACGCTCTCACCTCTCCTTTCTGTTTACAAAATAATGTTTCCTTTGCTTCTGAACCAAACTCAGTCTTGATCTGTTGGCTCCAATGACACTGGGCACGGGGACTCCTGTTGGGGTCCACTCTGGAGGATCAGTAACAGAAATTGAGAACATTGTAACTTCAATGAACAGATGTGTGAGCCAAACTGTAGTTAACATAGAGCAGTGTATAACGTTCGGGTAAAATAAGATGTTTCTAAGACTTACATTTGATACTTCCATCACTTTCCTATAAGCAAATTCAGTGAAGACGTTTGTCTTATTTGTCAGGTCAACATTAGAGAAATTAAGTGATTTATTTCCATGAATGTACATCGAATACTCTTGGCTGAAGATTCAATCGTGTTTTCAATGCTTTTCCATTGAAAATGATACCTCTCTTCAGCTCCCCCATTTCTGAGAAGTATAAAATCTTATAATTTATTATTACCAAAGGGGAAAGGTAGGAGAAGGGATAAGTTAACAGTTTGGGTTTGACACATACACACTGCTGTATATAAAATAGATCATCAACAAGGAACTACTGTTTAGCACAGGGAACTACACTGAATATTTTGCAATAACCTATAAGGGGAAATAATCTGAAAAAGAATAGATATTTTTATTGACATCATCTATCAATGACAGATAAAATGTAACCTAAGCAAAGCCGATGGTGAGCACTTCTGACCCTGAAGATTTCAATCATCTAAAGTTTGGGCTCTGCCTATTTCCCAAGGCCCTTAATGGACATGCGTGTAGCCGTAGCTTAAAAATTCCCCTGTTTGGGGTTTGGGGAGGCACTGATGTGGAAAAATACCTGGTGTCCTCCTTACATGCACGGGACCCTTCCTACAGCTAAAACATGCCTGTCACACCTAGAGGATGGTACACCATTTGATCGGAAAGAGTTTGGAAAAGGCACCTCATCTCCTCATCGCCTGCTGCTTGGGTTCACCCCTCCAAAATCTTTCCTAACAACATCCTCACTTGGGGATATCAACACCGTCAACATCCTGTTGCACACAGTTTGGAATTTGTCCAGAGGATGAAGCAGAAGGATGAGAAAAATTTAGAGACAAGTCTTAGGTGTTCGGACAGGCACATGCCACTCTAATTTCCAATCCGGAAGACAAATTCATCAAAGGCTAGAATTGCCCACGCAAACAGAATAGGGCTAGAGGAAATCCCGCTGTTTTGTGTCCAGTTTCCAAAAACACAAGTTGAATAATGGAACTCAGGGACACTAAAATTCATGAAACCGCAGAGTTGAAAATATCTATCGTCGAAAAATGTCTTGAGGTAAGTCACAGAAAAGGACTTGTAAGCAAGGGAGAGTGGCAGGAAACATACTTGAACAGGTAGAAAGGACTCCCCGTTAAAGCACAAGAAAAGGGTCTGAACATCGTTAATGACACAGTTGGCCAAACAGGGCATATGCAATTTTTCTGAATATATTCAAGTAAAGGCCATACACACTTTTTATCCAACCAAACAGGTGGACACTGGAAATCAATACAACAAAATGTATCACTTCACATCAGTCAGAAGGGTCATCCACATAAAGTGTAAACACCAGAAATGCAAGACAGGGCGAGGAGAAAAGGGAGCCCTGTGAGGCTGATTGTGGAAATGTAATTTGCCAACGGCCACTCTGGAGAAGTGTATTGTGTTTGCTAAAACATCTAAAAAATGAGCTACAGAGCATAGGGCACTTGCACTCATGGGCGTATACCTTGGGAAAAACAAAAATCGACAGAAAACAGGCACCCCAACGTTTACCACCTCTCTGTTAAAAAGGGCCTCAACTTGGATATAACCTAAATGTCCCTGGAAGGATAAAATGGAAAAAAGAGATGGGGTACTTATGTAGAGTGGAATATGACTCATCCAGAAATTAATGAAATAAGGCCAGTTGGAACAACTCTGGAGGAGTTACATACGATCATTCTAAGTGACATATGTCAGAAAGAAAAAGACACATATCATAAGATGTCACTTAAAGGTGGAATCAAAAATGGCTACACATGAAATAAATTACAATACAGAAACATAGTCAAATATGTAGAAAATAGACATAAGGCTGCTAAATGGGAAAGGTGGGGAATGGTGAGGTATTATCCAGGAGGTTGAAATTAGCAAAGATACCATTCCAAGTACCAAATTGAATAACTGACAAGGCCTACACGGTACCTCAAAGAACTGCACTCAGCCCACTCAAGTCACTGGAAAATAATACATATGACTGGTAAGCATCTGAAAAAGAATTTATTGTTGTCTCACAGTACGTGAATCAAGTGGATGTACAGCAGCAAAAAACAGAGCTTTGAAAATCAGCTGTAACCAATATAAAAATAAATTTAAAAATATTTATAAAAACAGTGAGACAGACAAAAATTCTTACAACTTTTGTTGAAGGGCTATGATGTAACATGGATTGAACACATGTAGACCCACAGCAGGATGATATATAAGGCTGGAATCTATGCACGCTTAGAGATGTTAGAGAGGCTTGGTGAGAAAATGCAGACCTTTTAAAGTAATACTGCCTGGTACCCATTCCATGGGTCCCAAATCTGCAGGTTCAAGGGAATCTTCTGACAGCGAAAACATGCCTGGGAAACCGAGATGAATGTACACCATGTGCTCAGGAAAGGTGTCTAAAATGCACCTCATTTTTGATCTCCTGGTGCTGGGTTTCGCCATTCCAGCCACATTACTAACAATCTCCCCACTTGGAGAATCAGCACCTTTAACCTCCTGTTTTACACAGTTTTCAATTTG
This sequence comes from Mesoplodon bidens, assembly GCF_964165515.1. NCBI lineage: Eukaryota > Metazoa > Chordata > Mammalia > Artiodactyla > Ziphiidae > Mesoplodon > Mesoplodon bidens. Next base: position 337,232 of record NW_027671299.1, on the reverse strand, counting down.
TGCAGAGGATAAATGGGAAGAGGGGGAACCAATGAGAGATTAGCTGTAGGAGTTTTGACAGGAACATGTCACTCTAATTTCCTATTAGAAGAAGAATTAACCAAAGGCTCAGCCTGCCTCCCCAGAACCAGAATTGGGCCGGAAGCAATCCAATGGTTTGGCATACAGCACACAAAAAAAAGCGAGTTGCAAAATGCAGCTCAGGAGCAGACAATTCAAAGACCTGCAAAGATATAAACGATAACCAACGTCCAAAAATATATTCAGGTAAGGCAAAGAAGAGGATCTGAATGAGAGGCAGAATTGCAGGAAACAGATTTCAAAAGGTAGATTCTACTCACATTTAAAGCATATGAAAAGCAGCAGAATTTATAAAGTGATGCAGTTGGGCAAAAGGGTGTATACGTTTTTTTCGTGAATATCTTCAGAAAAAAAACACAGACACAGTTTTTGGCCAACCAAGCAAGAGGGAAATGCATATCTGCACAACAAAGAAGTCTCAATTTCCACTGCTCAGTAAGGCCATCCAAAAAATGTGTACAAACCAGAAATGCAGGAGAGGCCATGGAAAACAGGGAGCCAAGTCACGCTGATGGGTGGGGTATAAATATCCAAGAGCCACTCTGAAGAAGTGTATGCTGTTAACTAAAACATCTAAAATACAAAGCCCCCGAGCAAAGGGGACTTCAATTCATGGGCATATAACTTGGGAAGACTAAATATCAATAAGACACAGGCACCCCAATGTTTAGGGCTGCTCTGCATACAAGAACCTCAACTTTGGTACACCTAAAATATCCCAGGAAAAACAGAAATGCATAAAGAACTTGTGGTAATTTTGTACAACGGAATATATCTCAGACGTGAAATCAATGTATAAAAGGCCAGTAGCAGCATAATGAGTGGATTTAAGTATGATGATTCTAAGGGAAATTAGTCACACAGAAAAAGAATCTTATCATAAGATATCACTTATAGAGGGAATGTCTATATCACAACACATGAACTGAATTTAAAAAGAGAACAGAGTCTCACATTTAGAAAAAAAAATCTTAGGCCTGCTTCAGGAGAAAGGAGAGGTTGGGTGATGCATAAATCCAGAGTTTGATATTAACACAGGTACCATTCCATAAACCAAATACAGAATAGACAAGACCTACACCTTCCTCAGTGAACGGGACTCAACACCCTGATTTCCCACATAGGTATATATCTGACTAGTAAGAATCTTGAAACCTATGTATTGATATGTCTCCGTAAGGGAATCAATTGTGTCTAGACCAGCATAAACAAGTCAGTGATAATCAGCTCAACCCCATTATAAACATGAATTTCAAAAACAAAACCAAAAAACAGCGAAATTCTTACACAATTCCTTCAAAGGTTCTGATGAAACTTGGAATGACCCTATCAGCAAAGACAGCTGGATGAGACATAAAGCTCGACACTTGGGGCTGAGAGGACTGGTGAGATTGGGATAGAAAATGCAGACCCTTAAGGTAGTAATGCATGCAACCATTCCATGGGTCCCAAATCTCCAGGTAGAAGGGAATATCACTACAGTTATAACATGTATGGGAAACCTAGAGAATGGACAACATGTGATGGCGAAAGGTTTCTAAAACTCTCCTAATTTTTCTTCTCCTTCTGCTCCAGTTTGGTATTCCAACTGCTTTACTATCAATCTACCAACTAAGGAGAGTCAGTCCCTATAACCACCTGGTACACACAGTTTGCTAATTGTGCAGAGGATGAAAGGGAAGAGGGAGAACCTATCAGAGATTAGATGTAGACATTTGGACGGGCACATGGCACTCTAATTTCCCGGCAGGAAGAAGAATTAACCAAAGCCTCAGCCACCCACAGGGAACCAATATAGCCACCCCTGGAACCAGTATAGGTCCTGAAGCAAAATTGTGGATTTGTGGCCAGCTCACAAAAATGGGATTTGAAAATTGGGGCTCAGCGGCACAGCAACTCAAAAACCTGCAGATTTATAAAGGACTACTCACTTCCAAAAATCTGTTGAGGGAAGGCAAAGAAGGGGACTGGAAAATGAGGCAGAATTGCGCAAAACATATTTCAAGAGGTAAATTGGAATCACCTTTAAAGCACAGGAGAAGCATCACAACTTGGACAGTGATGCCCTTGGCCTAAAAGAGCGTATGCCTTTTCTCCTGAATATATTCAGGAGAAAACGCATACGCCCTTTCTGGCCAATCAACCCAGCGCACAATGCAAATCCACACTACAAAGAATTGTCACTTCCCACCGGTCAAAAGGGACATCCGAATATCTGTAAAAACCAGAGAGGCAAGAGAGAGATGACAAGGGCGTGAAGCAATATGATGCCAAAGACATGGAGGAATGTGATGACAAGCGCATGGAGCATTGTGATGACAAGATTATGTAGCATTTTGCTGACAAAGGCAAGGAGCGTTTTGATGACAAGGTTCATGGAACACTGTGATGACAAGCGTCACGGGGCACTGTGATTACAGGGATCATGGAGCATTGGGATGACAAGGGCATGGATCACTGTGATGACAAGGTTCATGGAGCATTTTGATGACAAGTGTCCCAGATCATTGTGTTGTCAGGGTTCATGGAGCGTTGTGATGACAGTGGTCATGGAGCATTGTGATGACAGGGTTCATGGAGCACTGTGATGACAATGTACTGGAGCACTGTGATAAGAAAACCATGGAGCCTTGTGATTACAAGTTTCATGGAACATTCTGATGAAAAGGGGCAGTGAGAATTGTGATTACAGGGGTCTTGGAGCATTGTGATTACAAGGGCATGAAGCATTGGGATGAGAAGGCCATGGAGCGTTCTGATGACATGCATCATGGAGCTTTGTGATGACAAGGGCATGGAGCATTGTGATTACAGGGGTCTTGGAACACTGTGATGAAAAGGGCATGGATCATTGTCATGAAAAAGGCATGGAGCCTTGTCGTGACAGTGTTCAAGGAGCATAATGAAAACAAGTGTCAGGGAGCATTGTGATGACAAGGGTATTGAGAATTGTGATGACAAAGGTCATGGAGCATTGTGATGAGAAGACCATGGATAATTGTTATGACAAGTGTCATGGGGCGTTGTGAGGATAAGTGTTATGGAACATTGTGATCACAAGGATTTGGAGCATTGTGATGAGAGAGGTCATGGAGCATTTTTATTTCATTGTGATGACAATAGCCTGAACCATTATGATGATGGGCATGGTGCATTGTGATAACAGGGTTCATGGAGCATTGAGATGAAAAGGGGCATGGTGCATTGTGATGCCAGTGTTCATGGTGCATTGAGATGAAAAGGGGCATGGAGCATTGTGATTACAGGAGTCTTGGAGCATTGTGATGACATGGGCATAGAGCATCATGAATGAGAAGGCCATGGAACATTCTGATGACATGCGTCTTGGAGCTTTGTGATGACAAGGGCATGGAGCATTGTGATTACAGGGTTCTTGGAGCATTGTGATGACAAGGGTCATTGAGAATTTTGATGACAAGGCTGTGGAACATTGTGATGGCAGGTGTCATGGAGCATTGTTATGACAGGGTAATGGAGCATTGTGATGAGAAGGGCATTGAGCATTGGTCTGAAAAGTTTCGTGGATTATTGTGATGAGAGTGGGCATGGAGCATTGTGATGACAAGGGCACTGAACACTCTGATACATGGGCCATGATGGATTGTAATGACAAGAGCATGGAGCATTGTGGTGAGAAGAGCATCGGGTACTGTGATGACAAGCATCATGGGGCTTTGTGATGACAAGGGCATGGAACAATGTGATGAGAGGGTTCATGGAGCATTGTGATGAAAATGACATGGAGCATTTTGATGACAGGTGCATGGAGCATTGGTCTGATAAGTTTAATGGATAAATGTGTTGAGAGTGGGCATGGCACATTGGGATGACAAGGGCATGGATCATTGGGAAGACAAGGTCATGGAATATTGTGAAGAAAGGTGTCTGGGAGCATTGTGATGACATATTTCATGGCCCATTGTGATGACAATGGCATGGAGCATTGTGATGCACAAGTGTTATGGCGGATTGTGATGACAAAGGTAATGGAGCATTGTGATGACAAGGGCTTGGAGCATTGTGATGACAAGGGCATGGAGCATTGTGATGACAACGGGCATTGAGAATTTTTTTGAAAAGTTCGTGAAGCATTGTGATGACAAAGGCATGGAACTTGCTATGACAGGGGTCATGGGGCATTGCGATGACAAGTGCATGGAGAATTGTGATGACAATAGCATGTATAATTGTGATGAGAACTGTCATGGAGCATTGTGATGACCAGGGCTTGGAGCATTGTGATGACAAGGGCATGGAGCATTGTGATGACAACGGGCATTGAGAATTTTTTTGAAAAGTTCGTGAAGCATTGTGATGACAAAGGCATGGAACTTGCTATGACAGGGGTCATGGGGCATTGCGATGACAAGTGCATGGAGAATTGTGATGACAATAGCATGTATCATTGTGATGAGAACTGTCATGGAGCATTGTGATGACAAGGACATGGAGAATTGTGATAACAAGGTACATGGAGTATTGTGATGATCAGGGCATGGAGCATTGTGATGGCAAGACCGTGGAGCACTGTGATGAGAAGACCATGGATAATTGTGATGACGAGCATCATGGAGAACTGTAATGACAAGGGGCATGGAGCATTGTGTTGACAGGTGTCAAGGAGCATTGTGATAACAAGGGTCACGGAGCATGCTGATGACAAGCTTGTGGAGTATTGTGATGACAATGGCATGGAGCATTGTGATGACAATGGCATGGATCATTGTGATGAAAAAGGCATGGAGACTTGTCATGACAGGGTACAAGGAGCATACTGACGACAAGTGTCAGGGAGCATTGTGATGACAAGTGTACTGAGAATTGTGATGACAAAGGTCATGGAGCATTGTGATGAGAAGTCCATGGATAATTGTGATGACCAGCGTCATGGGGCGTTGTGATGGCAAGTGTTATGGAACATTGTGATCACAAGTGTTTGGAGCACTGTGATGACAGAGGTCATGGAGAATTTTGATTTCATTGTGATGACAATAGCATGAAGCATTATCATAATGGGCATGGTGCATTGTGATGACAGGGTTCATGGAGCAATGAGATGAAAAGGGGCATGGAGCATGGTGATTACAAGGTTATTGGAGCATTGTGATGACAAGAGTCATGGAGCCTTGTGATGACAAGGCCGTGGAACATGGTGATGGATGGGGTCATGGAGCATTGTTATGACAGGGGTAATGGAGCATTGTGATGACAAGGCCATGGAGCATTGGGCTGAAAATATTCATGGATTATTGTGATGACAGGGTTCATGGAGCATTGTGATGACAACGAAATTGTGCACTGTGATGACAAGTTCCTGGAGCATTGTGATGAGAAGACCATGGAGCCTTGTAACGAAAAGTCTCATGGAGCATTCTGATGAAAAGGGGCATGGAACATTGTGATTACAGTGGTCTTGGAGCATTGTGATGACAAGTGCATGGAGCATTGTGATGAGAAGGCAATGGAGCATTCTGAAATGCGTCATGGAGCTTTGTGATGACAAGGGCATGGAACATTGTGATTACAGGGGTCTTGAAGCATTGTGATGAAAAGGGCATGGAACATTGTTATGAAAAAGACATGGAGCCTTTTCATGACAGGGTTCAAGGAGCATACTGATGACAAGTGTCAGGGAGCATTGTGATAACAAGTGTATTGAGCATTGTGATGACAAATGTCATGGAGCACTGTGATGAGAAGACCATGGATAATTGTGATGATGAGCGTCATGGGGTGTTGTGATGATATGTGTTATTGAACATTGTGATCACAAGGGTTTGGAGCATTGTGATGACGAAGTCATGGAGAATTTTGATTTCATTGTGATGGCAATAGCATGAAGCATTATGATTATCGGCATGGTGCATTGTGATGACAGGGTTCATGGAGCATTGAGATGAAGAGGGGCATGGATCATTGTGATTACAGGTGTCTTGGAGCATTGTGATGACAAGGGTCATGGAGTCTTGTGATGACAAAGCCGTAGAACATTGTGATGGCAGGGGTCATGGAGCATTGTTATGACAGGGGTAATGGAGCATTGTGATGAGAAGGGCATGGAGCATTGGTCTGAAAAGTTTCATGGATTATTGTGATGAGAGTGGGCATGGAGCATTGTGATGACAAGGGCACAGAACACAGTGATACATGTGTCTTGGAGGATTGCAATGACAAAGGCATGGTGCATTCTGATGAGAAGAGCATGGAGCATTGTGATGAGAAGGCCATGGAGCATTCTGAGGACATGCGTCAGGGAGCTTTGTGATGACATGGGCATGGAGCATTGTGATTACAGGGGTCTTGGAGCACTGTGATGACAAGGGTCATGCAGTCTTGCGATGACAAAGCCGTGGAACATTGTGATGGCAGGGGTCATGGAGCATTGTTATGACAGGGGTAATGGAGCATTGTGATGAGAAGGGCATGGAGCATTGGTCTGAAAAGTTTCATGGATTATTGTGATGAGAGTGGGCATGGAGCATTGTGATGACAAGTGCACGGAACACAGTGATACATGTGTCTTGCAGGATTGCAATGACAAAGGCATGGTGCATTGTGATGAGAAGGGCATCGAGCATTGTGATGACAAGCGTCATGAAGCTTTGTGATGACAACGTCATGGAGCAATGTGATGAGAGGTTTCATGGAGCTTTGTGATGACAATGGCATGGAGCATTGTGATGCCAAGGGTCATGGAGCTTTGTGATGACATAGGTCATGGAGCATTTTGATGACAAGGGTGTGGTGCATTGTGATGAGAAGGGCAGGGAGCATTTTGATGACAAGGTCATGGAGCAATTGTATGAAATGGTCATGGAACATTTTGATGACAGTGTTTATGGAACATTGTGATGTCAGGGGTCATGGAGCATTGTGATGAAAATGGTCATGGAGCATTGTGATGACAGGGGTTATGGAACATTGTGATGTCAGGGGCATGGAGCATTGTGATGATAAGTGCATGTAGCATTGTTGTGACAAGGGTTATGGAACATTGTGATGACAGGCGTGAGGGAGTATTGAGATGATTAGTGATGGAACATTGTGATATCATTGGTGAGAGAGCATTTTGATGAGAAGTGCATGGAGCATTGTGATAACAAGGTTGTGGAGCACTGTGATGACAAACGCATGGCACATTGTGATGATATGGGTCATGGAGCATTTTGCTGACAAACGCATGGACATTGTGATGACAAGGTTTATGGAGCATTGTGATGACAACGATGTGGAGCATTGTGATGACAAGTGCATGGCGCATTGTGATGCCATGGGTCATGGAGTATTGCGCTGACAAAGGCATGGAGCATTGTGATGACTAAGGTCACGGAGCATTGTGATGAAATGTTCATGGAGCATTGTGGTGACAATGGTCATGAAGCATTGTGATGACTGGAGTCACGGAGCATTATGGTGACAGGGGTCATAGAGCATTGTGATGAAAGTGCATGGAGCATTGTGATGACAGGGGCATGTTGCATTGGTCTGACAAATTTCATGGACTATTGTTATGAGAGTGGGCATGGCGCATTGTGATGACAAGGGCATGGAGCATTGTGATGAGAAGGTCATGGAGTATTGTGAAGACAGGTGTCAGGGAGCGTTGTGATGACATATGTCATGGTCACTGCGATGACAATGGAATGGAGCATTGTGTTTCCAAGTGTCATGGAGGATTGTGATGACAAAGGTAATGGAGCATTTTGATGACAAGGGCTTGGAGCATTGTGACGACAAGGGTCATGGAGCTTTGTGATGACAAGGGCATGGAGCATTGTGATGACAAGGGCCATTGAGAATTTTGATGACCAGTTCATGGAGCATGGTGATGACAAGCACATGGAGCTTGCTATGACAGGGATCATGGGGCATTGCGATGACGAGTGCATAGAGAATTGTGATGAGAAAGCATGTAACACTGTCATGAGAAGTGTCATGGAGCAGAGTGATGCCAAGAACGTGGAGCATTGTGATGACACGGGACATGGAGCATTGTGATGACCAGGGCATGGAGCATTGTGATGGAAAGACCGTGGAGCACTGTGATGAGAAGACCATGGGTAACTGTGATGACGAGCGTCATGGAGCACTGTAATGACAAAGGGTATGGAGCATTGTGATAACAGGGGTCATGGAGTGATGACAAGGGTCAGGGAGCAGTCTGATGACAATCTTGTGTAGTATTTTGATGACAATGGCATGGAGCATTGTGAAGAAAACGGCATGGGGCATTGTGATGAAAAAGGCATGAAGCCTTTTCATGACAGGTTTCAAGGAGCATTCTGCGAACAAGTCTCAGGGAGCCTTGTGATGACAAAGGTCATGGAGCATTGTGACGACAAGCACATGGAGTATTGTGATGAAAAACACATGGAGCTTGCTATGACAGGGGTCATGGAGCATTGCGATGACAAGGGCATAGAGAACTGTGATGACAAAGCATGTAACACTATGATGAGAAGTGTCATGGAGCATAGTGATGCCAAGAACGTGGAGAATTGTGATGACAGGGACATGGAGCAGTGTGATGACCTTGGCATGGAGCATTGTCATGGCAAGACCGTGGAGCATTGTGATGAGAAGACCATGGATAATTGTAATGACAACCGACATGGAGCACTGTAATGACAATGGGTGTGGATCATTGTGATGACAGGTGTCATGGAGCATTGTGATGACAGTGGGCATGGAGCATTGTGATGACAAGTGTCATAGAGCGTGTTGATGACAAGGGCGTGGAGCATTCTGATGAGAAGACCATGGCTAATTGTGATTACGAGCGTCATGGATCACTGTAATGAAAAGGGGTATGGAGTATTGTGATGACAGGGGACATGGAGCATTGTGATAACCATGTCATGGAGCATTGTGATCGCATTACAATGGAGCACTGTGATGAGAAGACCTTGGATAATTGTGATGACGAGCATCATGGAGCATTGAAATGACAAGGGGCATGGAGCATTGTGCTGACAGGTGTCATGGAACATTTTGATGACAGGGTTCATGGATCATTGTGATGACAAGTGTCACCGACCATTCTGATGACAAGCTTGTGCAGTATTGTGATGACAATGGCATGGAGCATTGTGATGAAAAGTGCATGGAGACTTGTCATGACAGTTTTCAATGAGCATACTGATGACAAGTTCCAGGGAGCATTGTGATGACAAGTGTATTGAGAATTGTGATGACAAAGGTCATGGAGCATTGTGATGAGAAGTCCATGGATAATTGTGGTAACCAGCATCATGGGGCGTTGTGATGACAAGTTTTATGGAACATTGTGATCACAGGGGTTTGGAGCATTGTGATGACAGAGGTCATGGAGAATATTGATTTCATTGTGATGACAATAGCATGAAGCATTATGATGATGGGCATGTTGCATTGTGATGACAGGGTTCATGGAGCACTGAGATGAAAAGTGGCATGGAGTATTGTTATTACAGGGGTCTTGGAGCATTGTTATGAAAAGGACATGGAGCATTGTGATGAGAAGGCCATGGAGCATTCTGATGACATGTGTCAGGGAGCTTTGTGATGACATGGGCATGGAGCATTGTGATTACAGGGGTCCTGGAGCATTGCTATGACAGGGTTAATGGAGCATTGTGATGACAAGGGCATGGAGCATTGGTCTGAAAAGTTTCATGGATTACTGTGATGAGAGTGGGCATGGAGCATTGTGATGACAAGGGCACGGAACACAGTGATACATGTGTCTTGGAGGATTGCAATGACAAAGGCATGGTGCATTCTGATGAGAAGGGCATGGAGCATTGTGATGAAAAGGCCATGAGGCCTTCTGATGACATGCGTCAGGGAGCTTTGTGATGACATGGGAATGTAGCATTGTGATTACAGGGGTCTTGGAGCATTGTGATGACAAGGGTCATGGAGTCTTGTGATGACAAAGCCGTGGAACATTTTGATGGCAGGGGTAATGGAGCATTGTTATGACAGTTATAATGGAGCATTTTGATGACAAGGGCATGGAGCATTGGTCTGAAAAGTTTCATGGATTATTGTGATGAGAGTGGGCATGGAGCATTGTGATGACAAGTGCACAGAACACAGTGATACATGTGTCTTGGAGGATTGCAATGACAAAGGCATGGTGCATTGTGATGAGAATGGCATCGAGAATTGTGATGACAAGCGTCATGGAGCTTTGTGATGACAACGTCATGGAGCAATGTGATGAGAGGATTCATGGAGCTTTGTGATGACAATGGCATGCAGCACTGTGATGGCAAGGGTCATGGAGCTTTGTGATGACATACGCGATGGAGCATATTGATGACAAGGGTGTGGTGCATTGTGATGAGAAGGGCATGGAGCATTGTGATGACAGGGTCATGGAGCAATTGGATGAAATGATCATGGAACATTTTGATGACAGTGTTTATGGAACATTGTGATGTGAGGGTTCATGGAGCATTGTGATGAAAAGTGTCATGGAGCATTGTGATGACAGGGGTTATGGAACATTGTGATGTCAGGGGCATGGAGCATTGTGATGATAAGTGCATGTAGCATTGTTGTGACAAGGGTTATGGAACATTGTGATGACAGGCGTGACGGAGTATTGACATGATTAGTGATGGAACATTGTGATATCTTTGGTGAGAGAGCATTTTGATGAGAAGTGCATGGAGCATTGTGATAACAAGGTTGTGGAGCACTGTGATGACAAACGCATGGCATATTGTGATGATATGGGTCATGGAGCATTGTGCTGACAAACGCATGGAGCATTGTGATGACAAGGTTTATGGAGCATTGTGATGACAACGATGTGGAGCATTGTGATGACAAGCGCATGGCGCATTGTGATGCCATGGGTCATGGAGTATTGGGCTGACAAAGGCTTGCAGCATTGTGATGACTAGGGTCACGGAGCATTGTGATGAAATGTTCATGGAGCATTGTGGTGACAATGGTCATGAAGCATTGTGATGACTGGAGTCATGGAGCATTGTGATGACAGGGGTCATAGAGCATTGTGATGAAAGTGCATGGAGCATTGTGATGACAGGGGCATGTTGCATTGGTCTGACAAATTTCATGGACTATTGTGATGAGAGTGGGCATGGCGCATTGTGATGACAAGGGCATGGAGCATTGTGATGAGAAGGTCATGGAGTATTGTGAAGACAGGTGTCAGGGAGCATTGTGATGAGATATGTCATGGTCATTGCGATGACAATGGAATGGAGCATTGTGAGGCCAAGTGTCATGGAGGATGGTGATGACAAAGGTAATGGAGCATTTGGATGACAAGGGCATGGAGCATTGTGATGACAAGTGTCATGGAGCTTTGTGATGATAAGGGCATGGAGCATTGTGATGACAAGGGCCATTGAGAATTTTGATGACCAGTCCATGAAGAATTGTGATGGCAAGCACATGGAGCTTGCTATGACAGGGATCATGGAGCATTGCGATGATAAGTGCATAGAGAATTGTGATGACAAAGCATGTAACACTGTGATGAGAAGTGTCATGGAGCATAGTGATGCCAAGAACGAGGAGAATTGTGATGACACGGGACATGGAGCATTGTGATGACCAGGGCATGGAGCATTGTGATGGCAAGACCGTGGAGCACTGTGATGAGAAGACCACGGGTAACTGTGATGACGAGCGTCATGGAGCACTGTAATGACAAGGGGTATGGAGCATTGTGATAACATTGGTCAAGGAGCATTGTGATGACAAGGGTCAGGGAGCATTCTGATGACAAGCTTGTGGAGTATTTTGATGACAATGGCATGGAGCATTGTGAAGAAAACGGCATGGGGCATTGTGATGAAAAAGGCATGGAGCCTTTTCATGACAGGTTTCAAGGAGCATTCTGACAACAAGTGTCAGGGAGCCTTGTGATGACAAAGGTCATGGAGCATTGTGACGACAAGCACATGGAGTATTGTGATGACAAGCACATGGAGCTTGCTATGACAGGGGTCATGGAGCATTGCGATGACAAGTGCATTGTGAATTGTGATGACAAAGCATGTAACACTTTGATGAGAAGTGTCATGGAGCATTCTGATGCCAAGAACTTGGAGAATTGTGATGACAGGGACATGGAGCAGTGTGATGACCAGGGCATGGAGCATTGTGATGGCAAGACCGTGGAGCATTGTGATGAGAAGACCATGGATAATTGTGATGACAAGCGTCATGGAGCATTGTAATGACAAGGGGTTTGGAGCACTGTGATGACAGGGGTCATGGAGCATTGTGATGACAGTGGTCATGGAGCATTGTGCTGACAAGTGTCATGGAGCATTTTGATGACAAGGGCGTGGAGCATTGTAATGAGAAGAGCATGGATAATTGTGATTACGAGCGTCATGGAGCACTGTAATGAAAAGGGGTATGGAGTATTGTGATGACAGGGGTCATGGAGCATTGTGATGACTGTGGACATGGAGCATTGTGATAACCAGGTCATGGAGCATTGTGATGGCAACACAGTGGAGCACTGTGATGAGAAGTCCATGGATAATTGTGATGACGAGCATCATGGAGCACTGTAATGACAAGGGGCATGGAGCATTGTGATGACAGGTGTCATGGAACATTTTGATGACAGGGTTCATGGATCATTGTGATGACAAGTGTCACGGAGCATTCTGATGACAAGCTTGTTGAGTATTGTGATGACAATGGCATGGAGCATTGTGATGAAAAGGGCATGGATCATTGTGATGAAAAGGGCATGGAGACTTGTCATGACAGTTTTCAATGAGCATACTGATGACAAGTTCCAGGGAGCATTGTGATGACAAGTGTATTGAGAATTGTGATGACAAAGGTCATGGAGCATTGTGATGAGAAGTCCATGGATAATTGTGGTAACCAGCATCATGGGGCGTTGTGATGACAAGTTTTATGGAACATTGTGATCACAGGGATTTGGAGCATTGTGATGACAGATATCATGGAGAATTTTGATTTCATTGTGATGACAATAGCATGAAGCATTATGATGATGGGCATGGTGCATTGTGATGACAGGGTTCATGGAGCACTGAGATGAAAAGTGGCATGGAGTATTGTGATTACAGGGGTCTTGGAGCATTGTGATGACAAGGGTCATGGAGTCTTGCGATGACAAAGCCATGGAACATTGTGATTGCAGAGATTATGGAGCATTGTTATGACAGTGTAATGGAGCATTGTGATGACAAGGGCATGGAGCATTGGTCTGAAAAATTTCATGGATTATTGTGATGAGAGTGGGCATGGAGCATTGTGATGACAAGTGCACGGAACACAGTGATACATGTGTCTTATAGGATTGCAATAACAAAGGCATGGTGCATTGTGATGAGAAGGGCATCGAGCATTGTGATGACAAGCGTCATGGAGCTTTGTGATGACAACGTCATGGAGCAATGTGATGAGAGGTTTCATGGAGCTTTGTGATGACAATGGCATGCAACATTGTGATGCCAAGGGTCATGGAGTTTTGTGATGACATAGGCCATGGAGCATTTTGATGACAAGGGTGTGGTGCATTGCGATGAGACGGGCAGGGAGCATTGTGATGACAGGGTCATGGAGCAATTGGATGAAATTGTCATGAAATATTTTGATGACAGTGTTTATGGAACATTGTGATGTCAGCGGTCATGGAGCATTGTGATGAGAAGTCCATGGATAACTGTTATAACCAGCATCATGGGGCATTGTGATGAACAGTTTTATGGAACATTGTGTTCAGAGGGTTTTGGAGCATTGTGATCACAGAGGTCGTGGAGAATTTTGATTTCATTGTGATGACAATAGCATGTAGCATTATGATGATGGGCATGGTGCATTGTGATGACAGGGTTCATGGAGCACTGAGATGAAATGTGGCATGGAGTATTGTTATTAGAGGGGTCTTGGAGCATTGTGATGAAAAGGGCATGGAGCATTGTGATGAGAAGGCCATGGAGCATTCTGATGACATGTGTCAGGGTGCTTTGTGATGACATGGGCATGGAGCATTGTGATTACAGGGGTCTTGGAGCATTGTGATGACAAGGGTCATGGAGTCTTGTGATGACAAAGGCAGGGGTCATGGAGCATTGTTATGACAGGTGTAATGGAGCATTGTGATGACACGGGCATGGAGCATTGGTCTGAAAAGTTTCATGGATTATTGTGATGACAGTGGTCATGGAGCATTGTGATGACAGGGTTCATGGAGGACTGTGATGACAAGGTACTGGAGCACTGTGATAAGAAGACCATGGAGCCTTGTGATTACAAGTCTCATGGAACATTCTGATGAAAAGGGGCAGTGAGCATTGTGATGACAGCGGTCTTGGAGCATTGTGATGACAAGGGCATGAAGCATTGGGATGAGAAGGCCATGGAGCGTTTTGATGACATGCATCATGGAGCTTTGTGATGACAAGGGCATGGTGCATTGTGATTAGAGGGGTCTTGGAACACTGTGATGAAAAGGGCATGGATCATTGTCATGAAAAAGGCATGGAGCCTTGTCATGACAGTGTTCAAGGAGCATAATTAAAACAAGTGTCAGGGAGCATTGTGATGACAAGGGTATTGAGAATTGTGATGACACAGGTCATGGAGCATTGTGATGAGAAGTCCATGGATAATTGTTATGACAAGTGTCATGGGGCGTTGTGAGGATAAGTGTTATGGAACATTGTGATCACAAGGATTTGGAGCATTGTGATGAGAGAGGTCATGGAGCATTTTTATTTCATTGTGATGACAATAGCCTGAACCATTATGATGATGGGCATGGTGCATTGTGATAACAGGGTTCATGGAGCATTGAGATGAAAAGGGGCATGGTGCATTGTGATGCCAGTGTTCATGGTGCATTGAGATGAAAAGGGGCATGGAGCATTGTGATTACAGGAGTCTTGGAGCATTGTGATGACATGGGCATAGAGCATCATGAATGAGAAGGCCATGGAACATTCTGATGACATGCGTCTTGGAGCTTTGTGATGACAAGGGCATGGAGCATTGTGATTACAGGGTTCTTGGAGCATTGTGATGACAAGGGTCATTGAGAATTTTGATGACAAGGCTGTGGAACATTGTGATGGCAGGTGTCATGGAGCATTGTTATGACAGGGGTAATGGAGCATTGTGATGAGAAGGGCATTGAGCATTGGTCTGAAAAGTTTCGTGGATTATTGTGATGAGAGTGGGCATGGAGCATTGTGATGACAAGGGCACTGAACACTCTGATACATGGGCCATGATGGATTGTAATGACAAGGGCATGGAGCATTGTGGTGAGAAGAGCATCGGGTACTGTGATGACAAGCATCATGGGGCTTTGTGATGACAAGGGCATGGAACAATGTGATGAGAGGGTTCATGGAGCGTTGTGATGAAAATGACATGGAGCATTTTGATGACAGGTGCATGGAGCATTGGTCTGATAAGTTTAATGGATAAATGAGTTGAGAGTGGGCATGGCACATTGGGATGAAAAGGGCATGGAATATTGTAAAGAAATGTGTCTGGGAGCATTGTGATGACATATTTCATGGCCCATTGTGATGACAATGGAATGGAACATTGTGATGCACAAGTGTTTTGGCGGATTGTGATGACAAAGGTAATGGAGCATTGTGATGACAAGGGCTTGGAGCATTGTGATGACAAGGGCATGGAGCATTGTGATGACAACGGGCATTGAGAATTTTGATGAAAAGTTCATGAAGCATTGTGATGACAAAGGCATGGAACTTGCTATGACAGGGGTCATGGGGCATTGCAATGACAAGTGCATGGAGAATTGTGATGACAATAGCATGTATCATTGTGATGAGAACTGTCATGGAGCATTGTGATGACAAGGACATGGAGAATTGTGATAACAAGGTACATGGAGTATTGTGATGATCAGGGCATGGAGCATTGTGATGGCAAGACCGTGGAGCACTGTGATGAGAAGACCATGGATAATTGTGATGACGAGCATCATGGAGAACTGTAATGACAAGGGGCGTGGAGCATTGTGTTGACAGGTGTCATGGAGCATTGTGATGACAAGGGTCACGGAGCATTCTGATGACAAGCTTGTGGAGTATTGTGATGACAATGGCATGGAGCATTGTGATGACAATGGCATGGATCACTGTGATGAAAAAGGCATGGAGACTTGTCATGACAGGGTACAAGGAGCATACTGACGACAAGTGTAATGAGAATTGTGATGACAAAGGTCATGGAGCATTGTGATGAGAAGTCCATGGATAATTGTGATGACCAGCGTCATGGGGCGTTGTGATGGCAAGTTTCATGGAACATTGTGATCCCAAGGGTTTGGAGCATTGTGATGACAGAGGTCATGGAGAATTTTGATTTCATTGTGATGACAATAGCATGAAGAATTATCATAATGGGCATGGTGCATTGTGATGACAGGGTTCATGGAGCAATGAGATGAAAAGGGGCATGGAGCATGGTGATTACAAGGGTATTGGAGCATTGTGATGACAAGAGTCATGGAGCCTTGTGATGACAAGGCCGTGGAACATGGTGATGGATGGGGTCATGGAGCATTGTTATGCCAGGGGTAATGGAGCATTGTGATGACAAGGCCATGGAGCATTGGGCTGAAAATATTCATGGAGTATTGTGATGACAGGGGTCATGGAGCATTGTGATGACAACGAAAATGAGCACTGTGATGACAAGTTCCTGGAGCATTGTGATGAGAAGACCATGGAGCCTTGTAATGAAAAGTCTCATGGAGCATTCTGATGAAAAGGGGCATGGAACATTGTGATTACAGTGGTCTTGGAGCACTGTGATGACAAGGGCATGGAGCATTGTGATGAGAAGGCAATGGAGCATTCTGAAATGCATCATGGAGCTTTGTGATGACAAGGGCATGGAACATTGTGATTACAGGGGTGTTGAAGCATTGTGATGAAAAGGGCATGGATCGTTGTTATGAAAAAGACATGGAGCCTTTTCATGACAGGGTTCAAGGAGCATACTGATGACAAGTGTCAGGGAGCATTGTGATAACAAGTGTATTGAGCATTGTGATGACAAAGGTCATGGAGCACTGTGATGAGAAGACCATAGATAATTGTGATGATGAGCGTCATGGGGTGTTGTGATGATAAGTGTTATTGAACATTGTGATCACAAGGGTTTGGAGCATTGTGATGACGAAGTCAAGGAGAATTTTGATTTCATTGTGATGGCAATAACATGAAGCATTATGATTATCGGCATGGTGCATTGTGATGACAGGGTTCATGGAGCATTGAGATGAAGAGGGGCATGGAGCTTTGTGATTACAGGTGTCTTGGAACACTGTGATGACAAGGGTCATGGAGCCTTGTGATGACAAGGCCGTGGAACATGGTGATGGCACGGGTCATGGATCATTTTTATGACAGGAGTAATGGAGCATTGTGATGACAAGGGCATGGAACATTGGTCTGAAAAGTTTCATGGATTATTGTGATGAGAGTGGGCATCGAGCATTGTGATGACAAGGGCACGGAACACAGTGATACATGTGTCATGGAGGATTGCAATGACAAGGGCATGGAGCATTGTGATGACAAGCGTCATGGAGCTTTGTGAATGACAATGTCATGGATCAATGTGATGAGAAGTTTCATTGAGCTTTATGATGACAATGGCATGCAGCATTGTGATGCCAAGGGTCATGGAGCTTTGTGATGACATAGGCCATGAAGCATTTTGATGACAAGGGCGTGGTGCATTGTGATGAGAAGGGCAGAGATCATTGTGATGACAGGGTCATGGAGCAATTGGATGAAAAGGGTCATGGAATATTTTGATGAGAGTGGTTATGGAACATTGTGTTATCAGGGGTCATGCAGCATTGTGATGAAAAGGGTCATATAGCATTGTGATGACAGGGGTTATGGAACATTGTGATGTCAGGGGCATGGAGCATTGTGATGATAAGTGCATGTAGCATTGTAGTGACAAGGGTTATGGAAAACTGTGATGACAGGCGTGAGGGAATATTGAGATGATTAGTGATGGAACATTGTGATATCATTGGTGAGAGACCATTTTGATGAGAAGTGCATGGAGCATTGTGATAACAAGGTTGTGGAACACTGTGATGACAAACGCATGGCACATTGTGATGATATGGGTCATGGAGCATTGTGCTGACAAACGCATGGAGCATTGTGATGACAAGGTTTATGGAGCATTGTGATGACAACGATGTGGAGCATTGTGATGACAAGCGCATTGCGCATTGTGATGCCATGGGTCATGGAGTATTGTGCTGACAAAGGCATGGAGCATTGTGATGACTAGGGTCACGGAGCATTGTGATGAAATGTTCATGGAGCATTGTGGTGACAATGGTCATGAAGCATTGTGATGACTGGAGTCACGGAGCATTGTGATGAAAGTGCATGGAGCATTGTGATGACAGGGGCATGTTGCATTGGTCTGACAAATTTCATGGACTATTGTGATGAGAGTGGGCATGGCGCATTGTGATGACAAGGGCATGGAGCATTGTGATGAGAAGTTCATGGAGTATTGTGAAGACAGGTGTCAGGGAGCATTGTGATGAGATATGTCATGGTCATTGTGATGACAATGGAATGGAGCATTGTGAAGCCAAGTGTCATGGAGGATGGTGATGACAAAGGTAATGGAGCATTTTGATGACAAGGGCATGGAGCATTGTGATGACAAGGGCCATTGAGAATTTTGATGACCAGTTCATGAAGCAGTGTGATGACAAGCACTTGGAGCTTGCTATGACAGGGATCATGGAGCATTGCGATGACAAGTGCAAAGAGAATTGTGATGACAAAGCATGTAACACTGTGATGAGAAGTGTCATGGAGCATAGTGATGCCAAGAACGTGGAGAATTGTGACGACACGGGGCATGGTGCATTGTGATGACCAGGGCATGGAGCATTGTGATGGCAAGACCGTGGAGCATTGTGATGAGAAGGCCACGGGTAACTGTGATGACGAGCGTCATGGAGCACTGTAATGACAAGGGGTATGGAGCATTGTGATAACAGGGGTCAAGAAGCATTGTGATGACAAGGGTCAGGGAAAACTCTGATGACAAGCTTGTGGAGTATTTTGATGACAATGGCATGGAGCATTCTGAAGAAAACAGCATGGGGCATTGTGATGAAAAAGGCATGGAGCCTTTTCATGACAGGTTTCAAGGAGCATTCTGACAACAAGTGTCAGGGAGCCTTGTGATGACAAAGGTCATGGAGCATTGTGACGACAAGCACATGGAGTATTGTGATGACAAGCACATGGACCTTGCTATGACAGGGGTCATGGAGCATTGTGATGACAAGTGCATAGAGAATTGTGATGACAAAGTATGTAACACTTTGATGAGAAGTGTCATGGAGCATAGTGATGGCAAGAACGTGGAGAATTGTGATGACAGGGACATGGAGCAGTGTGATGACCAGGGCATGGAGCTTTGTGATGGCAAGACCGAGGAGCATTGTGATGAGAAGACCATGGATAATTGTGATGACAAGCGTCATGGAGCACTGTAATGACAAGGGGTGTGGAGCATTGTGAAGACAGGGGTCATGGAGCATTGTGATGACAGTGGTCATGGAGCATTGTGATGACAACTGTCATGGAGCATGTTGATGACAAGGGCGTGGAGCATTGTGATGAGAAGACCATGGATAATTGTGATTACGAGCATCATGTAGCACTGTAATGAAAAGGGGTATGGATTATTGTGATGACAGGGGTCATGGAGCATTGTGATGACTGGGGACATGGAGCATTGTGATAACCATGTCATGGAGCATTGTGATGGCAAGACAGTGGAGCACTGTGATGAGAATACCATGGATAATTGTGATGACGAGCATCATGGAGCACTGTAATGACAAGGGGCATGGAGCATTGTGATGACAGGTGTCATGGAATATTTTGATGACAGGGTTCATGGATCAATGTGATGAAAAGTGTAACGGAGCATTCTGATGACATGCTTGTGGAGTATTGTGATGACAATGGCATGGAGCATTGTGATGAAAAGGGCATGCATCATTGTGATGAAAAGGGCATGGAGACTTGTCATGACAGTTTTCAATGAGCATACTGATGACAAGTTCCAGGGAGCATTGTGATGACAAGTGTATTGAGAATTGTGATGACAAAGTTCATGGAGCATTGTGATGAGAAGTCCATGGATTATTGTGGTAACTAGCATCATGGGGCGTTGTGATGACAAGTTTTATGGAAAATTGTGGTCACAGGGGTTTGGAGCATTGTGATGACAGAGGTAATGGAGAATTTTGATTTCATTGAGATGACAATAGCATGAAGCATTATGATGATGGGCATGGTGCACTGTGATGACAGGGTTCATGGAGCATTGAGATGAAAAGTGGCATGGAGTATTGATATTACAGGGGTCTGGGAGCATTGTGATGAAAAGGGCATGGAGCATTGGTCTGAATAGTTTCATGGATTATTGTGATGAGAGTGGGCATGGAGCATTGTGATGACAAGGGCACGGAACACAGTGATACATGTTGCTAGGAGGATTGCAATGACAAAGGCATGGTGCATTCTGATGAGAAGGGCATGGAGCATTGTGATGAGAAGGCCATGGAGCATTCTGATGACATGCGTCAGGGAGCTTTGTGATGACATGGGCATGGAGCATTGTGATTACAGGGGTCTTGGAGCATTGTGATGACAAGGGTCATGGAGTCTTGCGATGACAAAGCCGTGGAACACTGTGATGGCAGTGGTCATGGAGCATTTTGATGACAAGGGCATGGAGCATTGGTCTGAAAAGTTTCATGGATTATTGTGATGAGAGTGGGCATGGAGCATTGTGATGACAAGTGCGCGGAACACAGTGATACATGTGTCTTGGAGGATTGCAATGACAAAGGCATGGTGCATTGTGATGAGAACGGCATTGAGCCTTGTGATGACAAGCGTCATGAAGCTTTTTGATGACAACGTCATGGAGCAATGTGATGAGAGGTTTCATGGAGCTTTGTGATGACAATGGCATGGAGCATTGTGATGCCAAGGGTCATGGAGCTTTGAGATGATATAGGCCATGGAGCATTTTGATGACAAGGGCGTGGTGCATTGTGATGAGAAGGGCAGGGAGCATTGTGATGACAGGGTCATGGAGCAATTGGATGAAATGGTCATGGAACATTTTGATGACAGTGTTTATGGAACATTGTGATGTCAGGGGTCATGGAGCATTGTGATGAAAAGGGTCATGGAGCATTGTGATGACAGGGGTTATGGAACATTGTGATGTCAGGGGCATGGAGCACTGTGATGATAAGTGCATGTAGCATTGTTGTGACAAGGGTTATGGAACATTGTGATGACAGGCGTGAGGGAGTATTGAGATGATTAGTGATGGAACATTGTGTTATCATTGGTGAGAGAGCATTTTGATGAGAAGTGCATGGAGCATTGTGATAACAAGGTTGTGGAGCACTGTGATGACAAACGCATGTCACATTGTGATGATATGGGTCATGGAGCATTGTGCTGACAAACGCATGGAGCATTGTGATGACAAAGTTTATGGAGCATTGTGATGACAACGATGTGGAGCATTGTGATGACAAGCGCATGGCGCATTGTGATGCCATGGGTCATGGAGTATTGTGCTGACAAAGGCATGGAGCTTTGTGATGACTAGGGTCACGGAGCATTGTGATGAAATGTTCATGGAGCATTGTGGGGACAATGGTCATGAAGAATTGTGATGACTGGAGTCACGGAGCATTGTGATGACAGGGGTCATAGAGCATTGTGATGAAAGTGCATGGAGCATTGTGATGACAGGGGCATGTTGCATTGGTGTGACAATTTTCATGGACTATTGTTATGAGAGTGGGCATGGCGCATTGTGATGACAAGGGCATGGAGCATTGTGATGAGAAGGTCATGGAGTATTGTGAAGACAGGTGTCAGGGAGGGTTGTGATTTCATATGTCATGGTCATTGCGATGACAATGGAATGGAGCATTGTGATGCCAAGTGTCATGGAGGATTGTGATGACAAAGGTAATGGAGCATTTTGATGACAAGGGCTTGGAGCATTGTGATGACAAGTGTCATGGAGCTTTGTGATGACAAGGCCATGGAGCATTGTGATTACAAGGACCATTGAGAATTTTGATGACCAGTTCATTGAGCATTGTGATGACAAGCACATGGAGCTTGCTATGACAGGGATCATGGAGCATTGCGATGACAAGTGCATAGAGAATTGTGATGACAAAGCATGTAACACTGTGATGAGATGTGTCATGGAGCATAGTGATGCGAAGAACGAGGAGAAATGTGATGACACGGGGAATGGAGCATTGTGATGACCAGGGCATGGAGCACTGTGATGGCAAGACCGTGGAGCACTGTGATGAGAAGACCACGGGTAACTGTGATGACGAGCATCATGGAGCACTGTAATGACAAAGGATATGGAGCATTGTGATAACAGGGGTCATGGAGTGATGACAAGTGTCAGGGAGCACTCTGATGACAAGCTTGTGGAGTATTTTGATGACAATGGCATAGAGCATTGTGAAGAGAACGGCATGGGGCATTGTGATGAAAAAGGCATGGAGCCTTTTCATGACAGGTTTCAAGGAGCATTCTGAGAAAAAGTGTCAGGAAGCCTTTCGATGAAAAAGGTCATGGAGCATTTTGACGACAAGCACATGGAGTATTGTGATAACAAGCACATGGAGCTTGCTATGACAGGGGTCATGGAGCATTGCGATGACAAGGGCATAGAGAATTGTGATGACAAAGCATGTAACACTTTGATGAGAAGTGACATGGAGCATTCTGATGCCAAGAACGTGGAGAATTGTGATGTCAGGGACATGGAGCAGTGTTATGACCAGGGCATGGAGCATTGTGATGGCAAGACTGTGGAGCATTGTGATGAGAAGATCATTGATAATTGTGATGACAAGCGTCATGGAGCACTGTAATGACAAGGGGTTTGGAGCACTGTGATGACAGGTGTCATGGAACATTTTGATGACAGAGTTCATGGATCATTGTGATGACAAGTGTCACGGAGCATTCTGATGACAAGCTTGTGGAGTATTGTGATGACAATGGCATGGAGCATTGTGATGAAAAGAGCATGGACCATTGTGATGAAAAGGGCATGGAGACTTGTCATGACAGTTTTCAATGAGCATACTGATGACAAGTTCCAGGGAGCATTGTGATGAGAAGTCCATGGATAATTGTGGTAACCAGCATCATGGGGCGTTGTGATGACAAGTTTTATGGAACATTGTGATCACAGGGGTTTGGAGCATTGTGATGACAGAGGTCATGGAGAATTTTGATTTCATTGTGATGACAATAGCATGAAGCATTATGATATTGGGCATGGTGCATTGTGATGACAGGGTTCATGGAGCACTGAGATGAAAAGTGGCATTGAGTATTGTTATTACAGGGGTCTTGGAGCATTGTGATGAAAAGGGCATGGAGCATTGTGATGAGAAGGCCATGGAGCATTCTGATGACATGTGTCAGGGAGCGTTGTGATGACATGGGCATGGAGCATTGTGATTACATGGGTCTTGGAGCATTGTGATGACAAGGGCATGGAGCATTGGTCTGAAAAGTTTCATGGATTATTGTGATGAGAGTGGGCATGGAGCATTGTGATGACAAGGGCACAGAACACAGTGATACATGTTTCTTGGAGGATTGCAATGACAAAGGCATGGTGCATTCTGATGAGAACGGCATGGAGCATTGTGATGAGAAGGCCGTGGAGCATTCTGATGACATGCGTCAGGGAGCTTTGTGATGACATGGGCATGGAGAATTGTGATTACAGGGGTCTTGGAGCACTGTGATGACAAGGGTCATGGAGTCTTGTGATGACAAAGCCGTGGAACATTGTGACGGCAGGGGTCATGAAGCATTGTTATGACAGTGGTAATGGAGCATTGTGATGACAAGGGCATGGAGCATTGGTCTGAAAAATTTCATGGATTATTGTGATGAGAGTGGGCATGGAGCATTGTGATGACAAGTGCACGGAACACAGTGATACGTATGTCTTGGAGGATTGCAATGACAAAGGCATGGTGCATTGTGATGAGAAGGGCATCGAGCATTGTGATGACAAGCGTCATGGAGCTTTGTGATGACAACATCATGGAGCAATGTGATGAGAGGTTTCATGGAGCTTTGTGATGACAATGGCATGCAGCATTGTGATGCCAAGGGTCATGGAGCTTTGTGATGACATAGGCCATGGAGCATTTTGATGACAAGGGTGTGGTGCATTGTGATGAGAAGGGCAGGGAGCATTGTGTTGACAGGGTCATGGAGCAATTGGATGAAATGGTCATGGAACATTTTGATGACAGTGTTTATGGAACATTGTGATGTCAGGGGTCATGGAGCATTTAGATGAAAAGGGTCATGGAGCATTGTGATGACAGGGGTTATGGAACATTGTGATGTCAGGGTCATGGAGCATTGTGATGATAAGTGCATGTAGCATTGTTGTGACAAGGGTTATGGAACATTGTGATGACAGGCGTGAGGGAGTATTGAGATGATTAGTGATGGAACATTGTGATATTATTGGTGAGAGAGCATTTTGATGAGAAGTGCATGGAGCATTGTGATAACAAGGTTGTGGAGCACTGTGATGACAAACGCAGTGCACATTGTAATGATATGGGTCATGGAGCATTGTGCTGACAAACGCATGGAGCATTGTGATGACAAGGTTTATGGAGCATTGTGATGACAACGATGTGGAGCATTGTGATGACAAGCGCATGGCGCATTGTGATGCCATGGGTCATGGAGTATTGTGCTGACAAAGGCATGGAGCATTGTGATGACTAGGGTCACGGAGCATTGTGATGAAATGTTCATGGAGCATTGTGGTGACAATGGTCATGAAGCATTTTGATGACTGGAGTCATGGAGCATTGTGATGACAGGGGACATAGAGCATTGTGATGAAAGTGCATGGAGCATTGTGATGACAGGGGCATGTTGCATTTGTCTGACAAATTTCATGGACTATTGTGATGAGAGTGGGCATGGCGCATTGTGATGACAACGGCATGGAGCATTGTGATGAGAAGGTCATGGAGTATTGTGAAGACAGGTGTCAGGGAGCATTGTGATGACATATGTCATGGTCATTGTGATGACAATGGAATGGAGCATTGTGAGGCCAAGTGTCATGGAGGATTGTGATGACAAAGGTAATGGAGCATTTTGATGACAAGAGCATGGAGCATTGTGATGACAAGGGCCATTGAGAATCTTGATGACCAGTTCATGAAGCATTGTGATGACAAGCACATGGAGCTTGCTATGACCGGGATCATGAAGCATTGCGATGACAAGTGCAAAGAGAATTGTGATGACAAAGCATGTAACACTGTGACGAGGAGTGTCATGGAGCATAGTGATGCCAAGAACGTGGAGAATTGTGCTGACACGGGACATGAAGCGTTGTGATGACCAGGGCTTGGAGCATTGTGATGGCAAGACCGTGGAGCATTGTGATGAGAAAGCCACGGGTAAATGTGATGACGAGCGTCATGGAGCACTGTAATGACAAGGGGTATGGAGCATTGTGATAACAGAGTTCATGGAGCATTGTGATGACAATGGTCAGGGAGCATTCTGATGACAAGCTTGTAGAGTATTTTGATGACAAAGGCATGGAGCATTGTGAAGAAAACGGCATGGGGCATTGTGATGTAAAAGGCATGGAGCCTTTTCATGATAGGTTTCAAGGAGCATTCTGACAACAAGTGACAGGGTGAATTGTGATGACAAATGTCATGGAGCATTGTGACGACAAGCACATGGAGTATTGTGATGAAAAGCACATGGAGCTTGCTATGACAGGAGTCATGGAGCATTTCGATGACAAGGGCATAGAGAATTGTGATGACAAAGTATATAACACTTTGATGAGAAGTGTCATGGGGCATAGTGATGCCAAGAACGTGGAGAATTGTGATGACAGGGACATGGAGCATTGTCATGGCAAGACCGTGGAGCATTGTGATGAGAAGACCATGGATAATTGTGATGACAAGCATCATGGAGCACTGTAATGACAAGGGGTGTGGAGCATTGTGATGACAGGGGTCACGGAGCATTGTGATGAGAATTGGCATGGAGCATTGTGATGACAAGTGTCATGGAGCGCGTTGATGACAAGGGTGTGGAGCATTGTGATGAGAAGACCATGGCTAATTGTGATTACGAGCGTCATGGATCAGTGTAATGAAAAGGGGTATGGAGTATTGTGATGACAGGAGTCATGGAGCATTGTGATGACAGGGGACATGGAGCATTGTGATAACCATGTCATGGAGCATTGTGATGGCAAGACAGTGGAGCACTGTGATGAGAAGTCCATGGATAATTGTGATGACGAGCATCATGGAGCATTGTAATGACAAGGGGCATGGAGCATTGTGATGACAGGGGACATGGAGCATTGTGATAACCATGTCATGGAGCATTGTGATGGCAAGACTGTGGAGCACTGTGATGAGAAGTCCATGGATAATTGTGATGACGAGCATCATGGAGCATTGTAATGACAAGGAGCATGGAGCATTGTGATGACAGGTGTCATGGAACATTTTGATGACAGGGTTCATGGATCAATGTGATGACAAGTGTCACGGAGCATTCTGATGACAAGCTTGTGGAGTATTGTGATGACAATGGCATGGAGCATTGTGATGAAAAGTGCATGGAGACTTGTCATGACAGTTTTCAATGAGCATACTGATGACAAGTTCCAGGGAGCATTGTGATGACAAGTGTATTGAGAATTGTGATGACAAAGGTCATGGAGCATTGTGATGAGAAGTCCATGGATAATTGTGGTAACCAGCATCATGGGGCGTTGTGATGACAAGTTTTATGGAACATTGTGATCACAGGGGTTTGGAGCATTGTGATGACAGAGGTCATGGAGAATATTGATTTCATTGTGATGACAATAGCATGAAGCATTATGATGATGGGCATGTTGCATTGTGATGACAGAGTTCATGGAGCACTGAGATGAAAAGTGGCATTGAGTATTGTTATTACAGGGGTCTTGGAGCATTGTTATGGAAAGGACATGGAGCATTGTGATGAGAAGGCCATGGAGCATTCTGATGACATGTGTCAGGGAGCTTTGTGATGACATGGGCATGGAGCATTGTGATTACAGGGGTCTTGGAGCATTGTGATGACAAGGGTCATGGAGTCTTGCGATGACAAAGCCGTGGAATATTGTGATGGCAGGGGTCATGGAGCATTGTTATGACAGTGGTAATGGAGCATTGTGATGACAAGGGCATGGAGCATTGGTCTGAAAAGTATCATGGATTATTGTGATGAGAGTGGGCATGGAGTATTGTGATGACAAGTGCACGGAACACAGTGATACATGTGTCTTGGAGGATTGCAATGACAAAGGCATGGTGCATTCTGATGAGAAGGGCATGGAGCATTGTGATGAGAAGGCCATGGTACATTCTGATGACATGCGTCAGGGAGCTTTGTGATGACATGGGCATGGAGCATTGTGATTACAGGGGTCTTGGAGCATTGTGATGACAAGGGTCATGGAGTCTTGCGATGACAAAGCCGTGGAACATTGTGATGGCAGGGGTCATGGAGCATTGTTATGACAGTTATAATGGAGCATTGTGATGACAAGGGCATGGAGCATTGGTCTGAAAAGTTTCATGGATTATTGTGATGAGAGTGGGCATGGAGCATTGTGATGACAAGTGCACGGAACACAGTGATACATGTGTCTTGGAGGATTGCAATGACAAATGCATGGTGCATTGTGATGAGAAGGGCATCGAGCATTGTGATGACAAGCGTCATGGAGCTTTGTGATGACAACGTCATGGAGCAATGTGATGAGAGGTTTCATGGAGCTTTGTGATGACAATGGCATGCAGCATTGTGATGCCAAGCGTCATGGAGCTTTGTCATGACATAGGCCATGGAGCATTTTGATGACAAGTGTGTGGTGCATTGTGATGAGAAGGGCAGGGAGCATTGTGATGACAGGGTCATGGAGCAATTGGATGAAATGGTCATGGAATATTTTGATGACAGTGTTTATGGATCATTGTGATGTCAGGGGTCATGGAGCATTGTGATGAAAAAGGTCATGGAGCATTGTGATGACAGGGGTTATGGAACATTTTGATGTCAGGGGCATGGAGCATTGTGATGATAAGTGCATGTAGCATTGTTGTGACAAGGGTTATGGAACATTGTGATGACAGGTGTGAGGGAGTATTGAGATGATTAGTTAAGGGACATTGTGATATCATTGGTGAGAGAGCATTTTGATGAGAAGTGCATGGAGCATTGTGATAACAAGGTTGTGGAGCATTGTGATGACAAACGCATGGCACATTGTGATGATATGGGTCATGGAGCATTGTGCTGACAAACGCATGGAGCATTGTGATGACAAGGTTTATGGAGCATTGTGATGACAACGATGTGGAGCATTGTGATGACAAGCACATGGCGCATTGTGATGCCATGGGTCATGGAGTATTGTGCTGACAAAGGCATGGAGCATTGTGATGACTACGGTCACGGAGCATTGTGATGATATGTTCATGGAGCATTGTGGTGACAATGGTCATGAA
This sequence comes from Mesoplodon bidens, assembly GCF_964165515.1. Classification (NCBI taxonomy): domain Eukaryota; kingdom Metazoa; phylum Chordata; class Mammalia; order Artiodactyla; family Ziphiidae; genus Mesoplodon; species Mesoplodon bidens. The sequence goes on along the minus strand of NW_027671299.1, from coordinate 308,419 downwards.
GCATTGTGATGACTGGAGTCACGGAGCATTGTGATGACAGGGGTCATAGAGCATTGTGATGAAAGTGCATGGAGCATTGTGATGACAGGGGCATGTTGCATTGGTCTGACAAATTTCATGGACTATTGTGATGAGAGTGGGCATGGCACATTGTGATGACCAGGGCATGGGGAATTGTGATGAGAAGGTCATGGAGTATTGTGAAGACAGGTGTCAGGGAGCATTGTGATGAGATATGTCATGGTCATTGCGATGACAATGGAATGGAGCATTGTGATGCCAAGTGTCATGGAGGATTGTGATGACAAAGGTAATGGAGCATTTTGATGACAAGGGCTTGGAGCATTGTGATGACAAGGTTCATGCAGCTTTGTGATGACAAGGGCATGGAGCATTGTGATGACAAGGGCCATTGAGAATTTTGATGACCAGTTCATGAAGCATTGTGATGACAAGCACATGGAGCTTGCTATGACAGGGATCATGGAGTATTGCGATGACAAGTGCATAGAGAATTGTGATGACAAAGCATGTAACACTGTGATGAGATGTGTCATGGAGCATAGTGATGCCAAGAACGAGGAGAAATGTGATGACACGGGGAATGGAGCATTGTGATGACCAGGGCATGGAGCACTGTGATGGCAAGACCGTGGAGCATTGTGATGAGAAGACCACGGGTAACTGTGATGACGAGCGTCATGGAGCACTGTAATGAAAAGGGGTATGGAGCATTGTGATAACAGGGGTCATGGAGCATTGTGATGACAAGGGTCAGGGAGCATTCTGATGACAAGCTTGTGGAGTATTTTGATGACAATGGCATGGAGCATTGTTAAGAAAACGACATGGGGCATTGTGATGAAAAAGGCATGGAGCCTTTTCATGACAGGTTTCAAGGAGCATTCTGACAACAAGTGTCAGGGAGCTTTGTGATGACAAAAGTCATGGAGCATTGTGACGACAAGCACATGGAGTATTGTGATGACAAGCACATGGAGCTTGCTATGACAGGGGTCATGGAGCATTGCGATGACAAGTGCATTGAGAATTGTGATGACAAAGCATGTAACACTATGATGAGGAGTGTCATGGAGCATTCTGATGGCAAGAACGTGGAGAATTGTGATGACAGGGACATGGAGCAGTGTGATGACCAGGGCATGGAGCATTGTGATGGCAAGACCGTGGAGCATGGTGATGAGAAGTCCATGGATAATTGTGATGACAAGCGTCATGGAGCACTGTAATGACAAGGGGTTTGGAGCATTGTGATGACAGGGGTCATGGAGCATTGTGATGACAGTGGTCATGGAGCATTGTGATGACAAGTGTCATGGAGCATTTTGATGACAAGGGCGTGGAGCATTGTGATGAGAAGAGCATGGATAATTGTGATTACGAGCGTCATGGAGCACTGTAATGAAAAGGGGTATGGAGTATTGTGATGACAGGGGTCATGGAGCATTGTGATGACTGGGGACATGGAGCATTGTGATAACCAGGTCATGGAGCATTGTGATGGCAAGACAGTGGAGCACTGTGATGAGAAGACCATGGATAATTGTGATGACGAGCATCATGTAGCACTGTAATGACAAGGGGCATGGAGCATTGTGATGACAGGTGTCATGGAACATTTTGATGACAGGGTTCATGGATCATTGTGATGACAAGTGTCACGGAGCATTCTGATGACAAGCTTGTGGAGTATTGTGATGACAATGGCATGGAGCATTGTGATGAAAAGGGCATGGATCATTGTGATGAAAAGGGCATGGAGACTTGTCATGACAGTTTTCAATGAGCATACTGATGACAAGTTCCAGGGAGCATTGTGATGAGAAGTCCATGGATAATTGTGGTAACCAGCATCATGGGGCGTTGTGATGACAAGTTTTATGGAACATTGTGATCACAGGGATTTGGAGCATTGTGATGACAGAGGTCATGGAGAATTTTGATTTCTTTGTGATGACAATAGCATGAAGCATTATGATGATGGGCATGGTGAATTGTGATGACAGGGTTCATGGAGCACTGAGATGAAAAGTGGCATGGAGTATTGTTATTACAGGGGTCTTGGAGCATTGTGATGAAAAGGACATGGAGCATTGTGATGAGAAGGCCATGGAGCATTCTGATGACATGCGTCAGGGAGCTTTGTGATGACATGGGCATGGAGCATTGTGATTACAGGGGTCATGGAGCATTGTGATGACAAGGGTCATGGAGTCTTGTGATGACAAAGCCATGGAACATTGTGATTGCAGTGGTTATGGAGCATTGTTATGACAGTGGTAATGGAGCATTGTGATGACAAGGGCATGGAGCATTGGTCTGAAAAATTTCATGGATTATTGTGATGAGAGTGGTCATGGAGCATTGTGATGACAAGTGCACGGAACACAGTGATACATGTGTCTTGGAGGATTGCAATAACAAAGGCATGGTGCATTGTGATGAGAAGGGCATCGAGCATTGTGATGACAAGCGTCATGGAGCTATGTGATGACAACATCATGGAGCAATGTGATGAGAGGTTTCATGGAGCTTTGTGATGACAATGGCATGCAACATTGTGATGCCAAGGGTCATCGAGCTTTGTGATGACATAGGCCATGGAGCATTTTGATGACAAGGGTGTGGTGCATTGTGATGAGAAGGGCAGGGAGCATTGTGATGACAGGGTCATGGAGCAATTGGATGAAATGATCATGAAATATTTTGCTGACAGTGTTTATGGAACATTGTGATGTCAGGCGTCATGGAGCATTGTGATGAGAAGTCCATGGATAACTGTTATAACCAGCATCATGTGGCATTGTGATGAACAGTTTTATGGAACATTGTGATCAGAGGGGTTTGGAGCAATGTGATGACAGAGATCGTGGAAAATTTTGATTTCATTGTGATGACAATAGCATGTAGCATTATGATGATGGGCATGGTGCATTTTGATGACAGGGTTCATGGAGTATTGAGATGAAAAGTGGCATGGGGTATTGTTATTACAGGGGTCTTGGAGCATTGTGATGAAATGGGCATGGAGCATTGTGATGAGAAGGCCATGGAGCATTCTGATGACATGCGTCAGGGAGCTTTGTGATGACATGGGCATGGAGCATTGTGATTACAGGGGTCTTGGAGCATTGTGATGACAAGGGTCATGGAGTCTTGTGATGACAAAGGCAGGGGTCATGGAGCATTGTTTTGACAGGTGTAATGGAGCATTGTGATGACACGGGCATGGAGCATTGGTCTGAAAAGTTTCGTGGATTATTTTGATGAGAGTGGGCATGGAGCATTGTGATGACAAGTGCACGGAACTCAGTGAATCATGTGTCTTGGAGGATTGAAATGACAAAGGCATGGTGCATTGTGATGAGAAGGGCATCAAGCATTGTGATGACAAGCGTCATGGAGCTTTGTGATGACAACACCATGGAGCAATGTGATGAGAGGTTTCATGGAACTTTGTGATGACAATGGCATGGAGCATTGTGATGCCAAAGGTCATGGAGCTTTGTGATTACATTGGCCATGGAGCATTTTGATGACAAGTGTGTGGTGCATTGTGATGAGAAGGGCAGGTAGCATTGTGATGACAGGGTCATGGAGCAATTGGATGAAATGGTCATGAAATATTTTGATGACAGTGTTTATGGATCATTGTGATGTTAGGTGTCATGGAACATTGTGATGAAAATGGTCAAGGAGCACTGTGATGACAGGGGTTATGGAACATTGTGATGTCAAGTGTCATGGAGCATTGTGATGATAAGGGCATGTAGCACTGTTGTGACAAGGGTCATGGAACATTGTAATGATAGGGGTGTGGGAGTATTGTGATGATTAGCGATGGAACATTGTGATATCAGTGGTGAGAGAGCATTTTGATGAGATGAGCATGGAGCATTGTGATGACAAACTTGTGGAGCATTGTGATGACAAACGCATGGCACTTTGTGATGACATGGGTCAGGAGCATTGTGCTGACAAATGCATGGAGCACTGTGATGACAAGGTTTATTGAGCATTGTGATGACAACGATGTGGAGCATTGTGATGACAAGGGCATGGCACATTGTGATGCCATGGGTCAAGGAGTACTGTGCTGACAAAGGCATGGAGCATTGTGATGACAAGGGTCACCGAGAATTGTGATTAAATGTTCATGGAGCATTGTGGTGACAATTGTCACAGAGCCTTGTGATGACGAGGGCATGGATCATTGTGATGACAAAGGTCATGAAGCACTGTGATGACTGGAGTCACGGAGCATTGTGATGACCTGAGTCATAGAGCATTGTGATAAAAGAGCATGGAGCATTGTGATGAAAGGGGCATGGAGCATTTGTCTGACAATTTTCATGGATTATTGAGATGACAGTGGGCATGGTGAATTGTGATGACAAGGGCATCGAGCATTGTGATGAGAAGGTCATGGAGTACTGTGAAGACAGGTGATGGAGCATTGTGATGACATATGTCATGGTCCATTGTGATGACAATGGATAGGAGCATTGTGATGCCAAGTGTCATGGATGATTGTGATGACAAATGTAACGGAGCATTTTGATGAAAAGGGCTTGGAGCATTCTGATGACAAGAGTCATGGAGCATTGTGATGACAATGGCCATTGAGAATTTTGATGACAAGTTCATGAAGCATTATGAGGACAATCACATGGAGCTTGCTATGACAGGGGTCATGGAGAATTGCGATGACAAGTGCATTGAGAATTGTGATGACAAAGCATGTAACACTGTGAAGAGAAGTATCATGGAGCATAGTGATGCCGAGAACGTGGAGAATTGTGATGACATGGGGACATGGAGCATTGTGATGACCATGGCATGGAGCACTGTGATGGCAAGAACGTGGAGCAGTTTTATGAGAAGACAATGGATAATTGTGATGACGAGCATCACGGAGCACTGTAATGACAAGGGGTATGGAGCATTGTGCTGACAGGTGTCATGGAGCATTGTGATGACAGTGGTCATGGAGCATAGTGATGACAAGGGTCATGGAGCATTTTGATGACAAAGACGTGGAGCATTGTGATGAGAAGACCATGGGAAATTGTGATGACGAGTGTCATGGAGCCATTTAATGACAAGGGGTATGGAGCATTGTGATGACAGTGGTCATGGAGCATTGTGATGTAGGGGACATGGAGCATTGTGATGACCAAGGCATGGAGCATTGTGATGGCAAGACCGTGGAGCACTGTGATGAGAAGACCATGGATAATTGTGATGACGAGCATCATGGAGCACTGTAATGACAAGGGGCATGGAGCATTGTGATGACAGGTGTCATGGAACATTTTGATGATAGGGTTCATGGATCATTGTGATGACAAGTGTCACGTAGATTTCTGATGACAATCTTGTGGAGTATTGTGATGACAATGGCATGGAGCATTGTGATGAAAAGGGCATGGATCATTGTGATGAAAAAGGCATGGAGACTTGTCATGACAGGGTTCAATGAGCATACTGACGACAAGTGTCCGGGAGCATTGTGAGGACAAGTGTATTGAGAATTGTGATGACAAAGGTCATGGAACATTGTGATGAGAAGTCCATGGATAATTGTGATGACCAGTGTCATGGGGCCTTGTGATGACAAGTGTTATGGAACATTGTGATCACAATGGTTTGGAGCATTGTGATGACAGAGGTCATGGAGTAGTTTGATTTCATTGTGATGGCAATAGCATGAAGCATTATGATGATCGGCATGGTGCATTGTGATGACAGGGTTCATGGAGCATTGAGATGAAAAGGGGCATGGAGCATTGTGATTACAGGGGTCTTGGAGCATTGTGATGACAAGGGTCATGGAGCCTTGTGATGACAAGGCCGTGGAACATGGTGATGGCACGGGTCATGGATCATTTTTATGACAGGGGTAATGGAGCATTGTGATGACCGGGTCATGGAGCAATTGGATGAAAAGGGTCATGGAACATTTTGATGACAGGGGTTAGGGAACATTGTGATGTCAGTGGTCATGGAGCATTTTGATGAAAAGTGCGTGGAGGATTGTGATGAGTAGACCATGGGAAATTGTGATGATGAGTGTCATGGAGCACTTTAATGACAAGGGGTATGGAGCATTGTGATGACAGGGGTCATGGAGCATTGTGATGACTGGGGACATGGAGCTTTGGGATGACCAAGGCATGGAGCATTGTGATGGCAAGACCGTGGAGCATTGTGATGGCAAGACCGTGGAGCATTTTGATGACGAGCATCATGGAGCACTGTAATGTCTAAGGGTATGGAGCTTTGTGATGACAGGGGCCATGGAGCATTCTGATGACAAGCTTGTGGAGTATTGTGATGACAATGACATGGAGAGTTGTGATGAAAAGGGCATGGAGCATTCTGATGAAAATGGCATGGAGCCTTTTCATGACAGTGTTCAAGGAGCATTCTGACGACAAGTGTCAGGAAGCATTGTGAAGACAAGTGTATTGAGCATTGTGATGACAAAGGTCATGGAGCATTGTGACAATAAGGACTTGGAGTATTGTCATGACAGGCATCATTGAGCATTGTGATGACAAGTTTTATAGAACATTGTGATCACAAGGGTTTGGAACATTGTGATGACAAGGGCATGAAGCAATATGATCCCAAGTTTCAGGGAGGATTGTGATGACAATGGTAATGGAGTATTGTGATGACAAGTGCATGGAGCATTGTGATGACAAGGTGATGTAGCATTTTGCTGACACAGGCATGGAGAATTGTGATGACTAGGGAATGGAGCATTGTGAGGACAAGAGTCCCGGATCATTGTGTTGTCAGATGTCATGGACGTTGTGATGACAGTGGTCATGGAGCATTGTGATGATATGTGGCATGGAGCATTATGGTGAGAAGGTCATGGAGTATTGGGCTGAAAATGTACATGGAGTATTGTGATGACAGGGGTCATGGAGCATTGTGATGATAAGGGAATGGAGCATTTTGATGACAATGTCCTGGAGTATTTTGATGAGAAAACCATGGATCCTTGTGATGACAAGTCTCATGGAGCATTCTGATGAAAAGAGGAATGGAGCATTGTGATTACAGGTGTCTTGGAGCATTGTGATGACAATGGCATGGAGCATTGTGATGAGAAGGCCATGGAGCATTCTCATGACATTTGTCATGGAGCTTTGTGATGACAAGGGCAAGGAGCATTGTTATTGCAGGGGCCTTGGAGCATCGTGATGAAAAGGGCATGGATCACTGTGATGAAAAAGGCATGGAGCCTTGTCATGAAAGGGTTCAAGGAGCATTCTGATGACAAGTGTCAGGGAGCATTGTGATGACAAGGGTATTGAGCATTGTGATGACAAATGTCATTGAGCATTGTGATGAGAAGGCCATGGATAATTGTGATGACGAGCGTCATGGGGCATTGTGATCACAAGTGTTATGGAACATTGTGATCACAAGGGTTTGGAGCATTGTGATGACAGAGGTCATGGAGCATTTTGATTTCATTGTGATGACAATAGCATGAAGCATTATGATGATGGGCATGGTGCATTGTGATGACAGGGTTCATGGAGCATTGTGATGAAAAGGGGCATGGAGCATTGGTCTGAGATGTTTCATGGATTATTGTGATGACATTGGGCATGGCACATTGTGATGACAAGGGCATGGAGCATTGTGATGACAAGTTCATGGAGTATTGTGAAGACAGGTGTCAGGGAGCATTGTGATGACATATTTCATGTTCCATTGTGATGACAATAGCACGGAGCATTGTGAAGCCAAGTGTCATGGAGGATTGTTGTGACAAAGGTAAAGGAGCATTGTGATGACAAGGGCATGGAGCATTGTGATGACAAGGGCCACTGATAATTTTTATTTCCAGGTCGTGAAACATTGTGATGACAAGCACATGGAGCTTCCTATGACAGGGGTCATGGAGCATTGCGATGACAAGTGCATGGAGTATTGTGATGCCAAGGGCATATAACATTGTGATGAGAAGCGCCATGAAGCATTGTGATGACAAGGACGAGGAGAATTGTGAGGACAAGGGACATTGAGCTGTGAGAAGACCAGGGCATGGAGCATTGTGATGGCAAAACCGTGGAGCATTGTGATGAGAAGACCTTGGGTAATTGTGATGACGAGCATCATGGAGCACTGTAATGACAAGGAGCATGAAGCATTGTGATGACAGTTGTCAGGGAGCATTGTGATGACAGGGGTCCTGGAGCATTGTAATGACAAGAGCATGTAATGTTGTGATGAGAAGTGTCATGTAGCATCGTGATGACAAGGACGAGGAGAATTGTGATGACAAGGGAAATGGAGCATTGTGATAACTAGGCATTGTGCAATGTTATGACAGGGGTCATGGAGCATTATTATGACAAGGGCCATGGTGCATTCTGACATAAGATATCACTTACGAAGGGAATGTAAACATGGCTACATATGAACTGTAGTAGGAAATAGAACAGTGTCTCAGATTTAGAAAACACTCTTATGCATGCTTAAGGGGAAAGGAGAGGTGGGGAGATGCACAAAACCAGAGTTTGATATTAGCACAGGTACCGTTCCATAATCCAAATATAGAACAGACAAGAACTACTTCTTCCGTAGTGAACGGGACTCATAATCCCTATTTCCACGAGAGGAATATATCTGACTAGTAAGAATCTTAAAACCAATGTATTTATATGTCTCTGTAAGGGAATCAAGTTTGTCTAGACCGGCAAAAACAAGTAAGGGAAAATCCGCTCAACCCCATTATAACACTGAATTTCAAAATAAAAATAAAAAAACAGCGATTTTCTTACACAATTCCTTCAAGGGCTCTGATGCAACCTGGAATGACACAATCTACAACGACAGCTGGAAGAGACATAATGCTGGACACATGGGACTGAGGGGATTGGTGAGATTGGCGGAGAAAATGCAGGCCCTTTAAAGCCATAATGCATGCCACCAATTCGATGGGTCCCAACTATCCTGGTGGAAGTTAATATTACTACAGCTATAACATGGACGGGAAACCAAGAGAGTGGACACCCTGTGAGTACAAAAGGTTTCTAAAACTCAATGAACAGTCCCTCTCCTGGTGCTCCGTTTTGACTTTCCAACTGCTTTACTATAAATCTCCCAACGTGAAGAGACAGCCCCTTTAACCTCCTGGTTCCCACTGGTTGCCAATTTGGCTAAGGATGAAAGGGAAAAGGGAGAACCAAAGAGAGAGTAGCTGTTAGGCATTTGGACGGGCATATGACACTCTAATTTGCCGGCAGGAAGAAGAATTAACCAAACTATCAGCCACCCACCAGGAACCAGTATAGGTTGTGAAGCAAAATTTTGGACTTGCGTTCAGCTCACAAAAACGAGTTGAAAAATGGAGAACAGGGGCAAAGCAATTCACAAACTGGCAGAGTAATAAAGGACAACAATCGTCCAAAAATCTGTTGAGTGAAGGAAACGAGGCGGACTTGAATGCGAGGAAGAATAGCAGGAAACAGATTTCAAGAGGTACATAGGAATCACCTGCAAAGCACAGGAAGAGGGACACAACTTCGACAATGATGCACTTGGCCAAAATGGGCGTATGCGATTTCTCCTGAATATATTGTGGAGAAAATGCATACGCCCTTTTTGGCTAAGCAAGCAAGCGTGCAACACAAATCTGCACTACAAAGAAGTGTCACTTCCCACCTGTCAAAACGGACATCCACAAAATGTGTAAAAACCAGAAAGGCAAGACACGCACTGGAGAAGAGGGAGCCTTGTTATGCTGATGTGCGGGATGTAAATTGCCAACTGCCTCACTGGAGGAGTGCATTGAGTTCCCTAAAACAAGAAAACAACAGAGCTACAGAGCCAAGGGCACTCCCAGTCTAGGGAATATACCATGGGAAAACTGAAAATCAATACGACAGAGCCACCCCCTAATATAGGGCTGCACTGCTTACAAGAACCTCAAATTAGGTACACCTTAAATATCCCAGGAAATATAAAAATGGTTTAAAAGATTGTGGTACTTACGTACGATAGAATATCCCTCAGCCATGAAATCAATGTCATAAGACCAGGAGCAGCAAAGTGTGTGGATTCAGGCACGATGATTCTAAGAGTAATAAGTCACACAGAAAAAGAAAATTATCATAAGATATCACTTATGAAGATCCTGTAAACATGGATACACATGAACTGAGTTAGGAAAGAGAACAGAGTCTCACATTTAGAAAACACTCTTATGCCCGCTGAAGGGGCAAGGAGAGGTGGGGTGATGCATAAAACCAGAGTTTGATAAAAGCACAGGTACCATTCCAAAAACCAACATGGAATAGACAAGACCTACACCTTCCTCAGTGAAAGGGACTCAAAATTTCATATTTTGCGCAGAGGAATAGATCTGACTAGTAAGAATCTTAAAACGTATGTATTGATATGTCTCTGTAAGGGAATCAAGTGTGTCTAGACTGGCATAAACATGGCAGTGAAAATCAGCTCAAACCCACTATAAAAAGGAATTTCAAAAACAAAACAAAAAAACAGTGAAATTCTTTACAATTCCTTCAGGGTCTCCGATGAAACCAGGAATGACCCTGTCTACAATGACAGCTGGATGTGGCATAAGCCTGGACACTTGGGACTGAGAGGATTGGTGAGATTGGGTGAGCAAATGCAGACCCTTTAAAGCAAAAATGCATGGCCCCCATTCCATGGGTCGCAAATCTGCTGGTTGGAGGGAATATTACTACAGCTATAACATGTAAGGGAAACCTAGAGAATGGACAAAATGTTAATACGAAAGGTTTCTAAAACTCAACGAATAGTCACTCTACTGATGCTCCGGTTTGACTTTCCAACTGCTTTACTATCAATCTCACAACTTGGAGAGAAAGCCCCTTTAACCTACTGGTTCGCACAGGTTGCCAATTTGGCAGAGGATGGAAGGGAAGAGGGAGAACCAAAGAGAGAGTAGATGTTAGGCATTTGGACGGGCACATATCATTCTAAATTCCCGGGAGGAAGAAGTATTAACCAAAGTCTCAGCGACCCAACGGGAACCAATATAGGTCCTGAGCCAAAATTTTGGACTTGCCTTCAGCTAACAAAAAACGAGTTAAAAATGGAGCTCAGGGGCACAGCAATTCACAAACTGGCAGAGTAGTAAAGGACAACTATCGTCCAAAACGCTGTTGAGGGACGGCAATGAGGCCGAATTTTAAGTGAGGCAGAATAGTAGGAAACACGTTTCAAGAGGTACGTAGGAATCGAGTGTAATGCACAGGAAGAGGGGCTCAACTTCGACAATGATTCACTTGGCCAAATAGGGCATATGCATTTTCTCCTGAATATATTCTAGAGATAACACATACACCCTTTTTGGCCAGGCAAGCAAGCGGGCCATTTAAATCTGCACTACAAAGAAGTATCTCTTCCCACCGGTCACAAGGGACATCCACACAATGTGTAAGGACCAGGAAGGCAAGACCGTCCCTGGAGAACAGGGCGCCTTGTTCTGCTGATGGGCTGGATGTAAATTGCCAACTGCCTCACTGGAGGAGTGCATTGTGTTCCCTAAAACAAGTAAACAACAGAGCTACAGAGCCAAGGGCACTTCCAGTCTAGGGAATATACCTTGGAAAAACTGAAAATCAATAAGACAGAGCCACCCCAAACTTAGGGCTGCACTGCTTACAAGAACCTCAACTTGGGTACACCTTAAATATCCCAGGAAATATAAAAATGGTTCAAAAAATTGTGGTACTTATGTACGATGGAATATCCCTCAGCCATGAAATCAATGTCATAAGACCAGGAGCAGCAAAGTGAATGGATTCAGGTACGATGATTCTATGTGAAATGAGTCACACAGAAAAAAGAAACTTATCATAAGATATCACTTATGAAGATCCTGTAAACATGGCTACACATGAACTGATTTAAGAAAGAGAACAGAGTCTCACATTTAGAAAACACTGTTATGCCTGCTTAAGGGGTAAGGAGGGGTGGGGTGATGCATAAAACCAGAGTTTGATATAAGCACTGGTACCGTTTCTAAAACCAACTTTGGAATAGACCATACCTACACCTTCCGCAGTGAAAGTGACTCAAAACCCCATATTTCCCGCAGAGGAATAGATCTGACTAGTAAAAATCTTAAAACCTATGTATTGATACGACTCTGTAAGGGAATCAAGTGTGTCTAGACTGGCATAAACATGGCAGCGAAAATCATCTCAAACCCACTATAAAAAGGAATTTCAAAAACAAAACAAAAAACAGGGAAATTCTTTACAATTCCTTCAGGGTCTCTGATGAAACCTGGAATGACCCTATCTACAATGACAGCTGGATGTGGCATAAGGCTGCACACTTGGGACTGAGAGGATTGGTGAGATTGGGTGAGCAAATGCAGACCATTTAAAGCAAAAATGCATGGCCCCCATTCCATGGGTCCCAACTCTCCAGGTTGAAGGGAATATTACTACAGCTATAACATGTACGGGAAACCTAGAGAATGGACACACTGCAAATACAAAAGGTTTCTAAAACTCAACGAATAGTCCCTCCCCTGGTGCTCCGGTTTGACTTTCCAACTGCTTTACTATCAAATTTCCAACTAGGAGAGACAGCTCCTTTAAGCTCCTGGTTCGCACAGGTTGCCAATTTGGCAGAGGATGGAAGGGAAGAGGGAGAACCAATGAGAGAGTAGCTGTTAGGCATTTGGACGGGCACATGTCTCTCTTATTTCCCGGCAGGAAGAAGAATTGACCAGAGTCTCAGCCACCCACCGGGAACCAGTATAGGTCCTGAACCAAAATTTTGGACTTGCGTTCATCTCACATAAAACGAGTTGAAAAATGGAGCTCAGGGGCACAGCAATTCACAAACTGGCAGAGTAATAAAGGAAAACTATCGTCCAAAAATCTGTTGAGGGAAGGCAACGAGGCGGACTTGAAAGCGAGGCAGAATAGCAGGAAACAGATTTCAAGAGGTACGTTGGAATCGCCTTTAAAGCACAGGAAGAGGGGCACAACTTCGACAATGATGCACTTGGCCAAAAAGGGCGTATGCGTTTTCTCCTGAATATATTCAGGGGAAAACGCATACGCCCTCTTTGGCCAAGCAAGCAAGCGGGCAATGCAAATCTGCACTACAAAGAAGTATCACTTCCCACCAGTCAAAAGGGACATCCACAAAATGTGTAAAAACCAGAAAGGCAAGACAGGCCCTGGAGAACAGGGAGCTTTGTTATACTGATGGGCGTTATGTAAATTGCCCACTGCCTCACTGGAGGAGTGCATAGTGTTCCCTAAAACAAGTAAACAACAGAGCTACAGAGCCAAGGGCACTTCCAGTCTAGGGAATATACCTTGGGAAAACTGGAAATCAATAAGACAGAGCCACCCCCAAATTTAGGGCTGCACTGCTTACAAGAACCTCAACATGGGCACACCTTAAATATCCCAGGAAATATAAAAATTGTTCAAAAAATTGTGGTATTATGTACGATGGAATATCCCTCAGCCATGAAATCAATGTCATAAGACCAGGAGCAGCAAAGTGAGTGGATTCAGATACGATGATTCTAAGTGAAATAAGTCACACAGAAATAAGAAACTTATCATAAGATATCACTTATGAAGATCCTGTAAACATGGCTACACATGAACTGAGTTAAGAAAGAGAACAGAGTCTCACATTTAGAAAACACTGTTATGCCTGCTTAAGGGGGAAGGAGAGGTGGGGTGATGCATAAAACCAGAGTTTGATATAAGCACGGGTACCGTTTCTAATACCAACTTTGGAATACACAAGACCTACACCTTCCTCAGTGAAAGGGACTCAAAACCCCATATTTCCCGCAGAGGAATACATCTGACTAGTAAGAATCTTAAAACCTATGTATTGATATGTCTCCGTAAGGGAATCAAGTGTGTCTAGACTGGCATAAACATGGCAGCGAGAATCAGCTCAAACCCACTATAAAAAGGAATTTCAAAAACAAAACCAAAAAACAGGGAAATTCTTTACAATTCCTTCAGGGTCTCTGATGAAACCTGGAATGACCATATCTACAATGACAGCTGGATGTGGCATAAGGCTGGACACTTGGGACTCAGAGGATTGGTGAGATTGGGTGAGCAAACGCAGACCCTTTAAAGCAATAATGCATGGCCCCCATTCCATGGGTCCCAAATCTCCAGGATGAAGGGAATATTACTACAGCTATAACATGTACAGGAAACCTAGAGAATGGACACACTGTGAATACAAAAGGTTTCTAAAACTCAACGAATAGTCCCTCTCCTGGTGCTCCGGTTTGACTTTCCAACTGCTTTACTATCAATCTCCCAACTTGGAGAGACAGCCCCTTTAAGCTACTGGTTCGCACAGGTTGCCAATTTGGCAGAGTATGGAAGGGAAGAGGGAGAAACAATGAGAGCTAGCTGTTAGGCATTTGGACGGGCACATGTCACTCTAATTTCCCCGCAGGAAGAAGAATTAACCAAAGTCTCAGCCACCCACCGGGAACCAGGAGAGGTCCTGAACAAACATTTTGGACTTGCATTCAGCTCACAAAAAACGAGTTAAAAATGGAGCTCAGGGGCACAGCAATTCACAAGCAGGCAGAGTAATAAAGGACAACTATCGTGCAAAAATCTGTTGAGGGAAGGCAACGAGGCGGACTTGAAAGCGAGGCAGAATAGCAGGAAACAGATTTCAAGAGGTACGTTGGAATCGCCTTTAATGCACAGGAAGAGGGGCACAACTTCGACAATGACGCACTTGGACAAAAAGGGCGTATGCGATTTCTCCTGAATATATTCAGGAGAAAACGCATACGCCCTTTTTGGCCAAGCAAGCAAGCGGGCCATGCAAATCTGCACTACAAAGAAGTATCACTTCCCACCGGTCAAAAGGGACATCCACAAAATGTGTAGAAACCAGAAAGGCAAGACAGTCCCTGGAGAACAGTGAGCATTGTTATGCTGATGGGCGGGATGTAAATTGACCACTGCCTCACAGTAGGAGTTCACTGTGTTCCCTAAAACAAGTAAACAACAGAGCTACAGAGCCAAGGGCACTTCCAGTCTAGGGAATATACCTTGGGAAAACTGAAAATCAATAAGTCAGAGCCACCCACAAATTTAGGGCTGCACTGCTTACAAGATCCTCAACTTGGGTACACCATAAATATCCCAGGAAATATAAAAATGGTTCAAAAAATTGTGGTACTTATGTACGATGGAAGATCCCTCAGCCATGAAATCAATGTCATAAGACCAGGAGCAGCAAAGTGAGTGGATTCAGGTACGGTGATTCTAAGTGAAATAAGTCTCACAGAAAAAAGAATCTTATCATAAGATATCACTTAGGAAGATCCTGTAAACATGGCTACACATGATCTGAGTTAAGAAAGAGAACAGAGTCTCACATTTAGAAAACACTGTAATGCCTGCTTAAGGGGGAAGGAGAGGTGGGGTGATGCATAAAACCAGAGTTTGATATAAGCACGGGTACCGTTTCTAAAACAATCTTTGGAATACACAAAACCTACACCTTCCTCAGTGAAAGGGACTCAAAACCCCATATTTCCCGCAGAGGAATAGATCTGACTAGTAAGAATCTTAAAACCTATGTATTGATATGTCTCCGTAAGGGAATCAAGTGTGTCTAGACTGGCATAAACATGGCAGCGAGAATCAGCTCAAATCCACTATAAAAAGGAATTTCAAAAACAAAACCAAAAAACAGGGAAATTCTTTACAATTCCTTCAGGGTCTCTGATGAAACCTGGAATGACCCTATCTACAATGACAGCTGGATGTGGCATAAGGCTGGACACTTGGGACTGAGAGGATTGGTAAGATTGGGTGAGCAAACGCAGACCCTTTAAAGCAATAATGCATGGCCCCCATTCCATGGGTCCCAAATCTCCAGGTTCAAGGGAATATTACTACAGCTATAACATGTATGGAAAACTAGAGAATGGACACACTGTGAACACAAAATGTTTCTAAAACTCAACGCATAGTCCCTCTCCTGGTGCTCCGGTTTGGCATTCCAACTGTTTTACTATCAATCTCCTAACTTGGAGAGACAGCCCCTTTAAGCTCCTGGTTCGCACAGGTTGCCAATTTGGCAGAGGATGGAAGGTAAGAGGGAGAACCTATGAGAGCTAGCTGTTAGGCATTTGGACGGGCACATGTCACTCTAATTTCCCGGCAGGAAGAAGAATTAACCAAAGTCTCAGCCACCCACCAGGAACCAGTATAGGTCCTGAACCAAAATATTGGACTTGCGTTCAGCTCACAAAAAACGAGTTGAAAAATGGAGCTCAGGGGTACAGCATTTCACAAACTGGCAGAGTAATAAAGGACAACTATCGTCCAAAAATCTGTTGAGGGAAGGCAACGAGGCGGACTTGAAAGCGAGGCAGAATAGCAGGAAACAGATTTCAAGAGGTACGTTGGAATCGCCTTTAAAGCACTGGAAGAGGGGCACAACATCCACAATGATGCACTTGGCCAAAAAGGGCGTATGCGTTTTCTCCTGAATATATTCAGGAGAAAACACATACGCCCTTTTTGGCCAAGCAAGCAATCGAGCAATGCATATCTGCACTACAAAGAAGTATCACTTCCCACCGGTCAAAAGGGACATCCACAAAATGTGTAAAACCAGAATGGCAAGACAGGCCCTGGAGAACAGGGAGCCTTGTTATGTTTATGGGCGGGATGTAAATTGCCAACTGCCTCAATGGAGGAGTGCATTGTGTTCCCTAAAACAATTAAAAAACAGAGCTACAGAGCCAAGGGCACTTCCAGTCTAGGGAATATACCTTGGGAAAACTGGAAATCAATAAGACAGTGCCACCCCCAAATTTAGGGCTGCACTGCTTACAAGAACCTCAACTTGGGTACACCTTAAATATCCTAGGAAATATAAAAATGGTTCAAAAAATTGTGGTACTTATGTACGTTGGAAGATCCCTCAGCCATGAAATCAATGTCATAAGACCAGGAGCAGCAAACTGAGTGGATTCAGGTACGATGATTCTAAGTGAAATAAGTCACACAGAAAAAAGAAACTTATCATAAGATATCACTTATGAAGATCCTGTAAACATGGCTACACATGAACTGAGTTAAGAAAGAGAACAGTGTCTCACATTTAGAAAACACTGTTATGCCTGCTTAAGGGGGAATGAAATGTGGGGTGATGCATACAAGCAGGGTTTGATATAAGCCCGGGTACCGATTCTAAAACCAACTTTGGAATAGACAAGACCTACACCTTCCTCAGTGAAAGGGACTCAATACCCCATATTTCCCGCAGAGGAATAGATCTGACTAGTAAGAATCTTAAAACCTATGTATTGATATGTCTCCGTAAGGGAATCAAGTGTGTCTAGACTGGCATAAACATGGCAGCGAGAATCAGCTCAAACCAACTGTAAAAAGGAATTTCAAAAACAAAACCAAAAAACCGGGAAATTCTTTACAATTCCTTCAGGGTCTCTGATGAAACCTGGAATGACCCTATCTACAATGACAGCTGGATGTGGCATAAGGCAGGACACTTGGGACTGAGAGGATTGGTGAGATTGGGTGAGCAAATGCAGACCCTTTAAAGCAATAATGCATGGCCCCCATTCCATGGGTCCCAAATCTCCAGGTTGAAGGGAATATTACTACAGCCATAACATGTACGGGAAACCTAGAGAATGGACACACTGTGAATACAAAAGGTTTCTAAAACTCAACGAATAGTCTATCTCCTGGTGCTCCGGTTTGACTTTCCAACTGCTTTACTATCAATCTCCCAACTTGGAGAGACAGCCCCTTTAACCTCCTGATTTGCACAAGTTGCCAATTTGGCAGAGGATGGAAGGGAAGAGGGAGAACCAGTGAGAGAGTAGCTGTTTGGCATTTGGACGGGCACATGTCACTCTAATTTCCCGGCAGGAAGAAGAATTAACCAAAGTCTCCACCCCCCACCGGGAACCAGTAAAGGTGCTGAACCAAAATTTTGGACTTGCGTACAGCTCACAAAAATACGAGTTGAAAAATGGAGCTCAGGGTCACAGCAATTCACAAACTGGCAGAGTAATAAAAGACAACTATCGTCCAACAATCTGTGGAGGGAAGGCAACGAGGTGGACTTGAAAGCGAGGCAGAATAGCAGGAAACAGATTTCAAGAGGTACGTTGGAATCGCCTTTTAAGCACAGGAAGAGGGGCACAACTTCGACAATGACGTACTTGGCCAAAAAGGGCGTATGCGTTTTCTCCAGAATATATTCAGGAGAAAACGCATACGCCCATTTTGGCCAAGCAAGCAAGCGGGCAATGCAAACCTGCACTAGAAAGAAGTATCACTTCCCACCGGTCAAAAGGGACATCCACAAAATGTGTAAAAACCAGAAAGGCAAGACAGGCCCTGGAGAACAGGGAGCCTTGTTATGCTGATGGGTGGGATGTAAATTGCCAACTGCCTCACTGGAGGAGTGCACTGTGTTCCCTAAAACAAGTAAACAACAGAGCTACAGAGCAAAGGTCATTTCCAGTCTAGGGAATATACCTTGGGAAACTGGAAATCAATAAGAATGAGCCACCCCCAAATTTAGGGCTGCACTGCTTACAAGAACCTCAACTTGGGTACACCTTAAATATTCCAGGAAATATAAAAATGGTTCAAAAAATTGTCGTTATTATGTACGATGGAATATCCCTCATCCATGAAATCAATGTCATAAGACCAGAGCAGCAAAGTGAGTGGATTCTGGTACGGTGATTCTAAGTGAAATAAGTCACACAGAAAAAAGAAACTTATCATAAGATATCACTTAGGAAGATCCTGTAAACATGGCTACACATGAACTGAGTTAAGAAAGAGAACAGAGTCTCACATATAGAAAACAATGTTATGCCTGCTTAAGGGGGAAGGAGAGGTGGGGTGATGCATAAAACCAGAGTTTGATATAAGCACGGATACCGTATCTAAAAACCAACTTTGGAATAGACAAGACCTACACCTTCCTCAGTGAAAGGGACTCAAAACCCCATATTTCCCACAGAGGAATAGATCTGACTAGTAAGAATCTTAAAACCCATGTATTGATATGTCTCCTTAAGGGAAACAAGTGTGTCTAGACTGCCATAAACATGGCAGGGAGAATCAGCTCAAACCCAGTATAAAAAGGAATTTCAAAAACAAAAGCAAAAAACAGGAAAATTCTTTACAATTCCTTCAGGGTCTCTGATGAAACCTGAAATGACCCTATGTACAATGACAGCTGGATGTGGCATAAGGCTGGACACATGGGACTGAGAGTATTGGTGAGATTGGGTGAGCAAACGCAGACACTTTAAAGCAATAAAGCATGGCCCCCATTCCATGGGTGCCAACACTCCAGGTTGTAGGGAATATTACTACAGCTATACCATGTCCGGAAAACCTAGAGAATGGACACACTGTGAATACAAAAGGTTTCTAAAACTCAACGAATAGTCCCTCTCCTGGTGCTCCGGTTTGACTTTCCAACTGCTTTACTATCAATCTCCAAAGTTGGAGAGACAGCCCCTTTAACCTCCTGGTTTGCACATGTTGCCAATTTGGCAGAGGATGGAAGGGAAGACGGAGAACCAGTGAGAGAGTAGCTGTTTGGCATTTGGACGGGCACATGTCACTCTAATTTCCCGGCAGGAAGAAGAATTAACCAAAGTCTCAACCATCCACCGGGGACCAGTAAAGGTCCTGAACCAAAATTTTGGACTTGCGTACAGCTCACAAAAAAACGAGTTGAAAAATGGAGCTCAGGGGCACAGCAATTCACAAACTGGCAGAGTAATAAAGGACAACTATCGTGAAACAATCCGTTTAGGGAAGGCAACGAGGTGAACTTGAAAGCGAGGCAGAATAGCAGGAAACAGATTTCAAGAGGTACGTTGGAATCGCCTTTAAAGCACAGGAAGAGGGGCACAAATTCCACAATGATGCACTTGGCCAAAAAGGGCGTATGCTTTTTCTCCTGAATATATTCAGGAGAAAACGCACACGCCCTTTTTGGCCAACCAAGCAAGCGGGCAATGCATATCTGCAGTACAAAGAAGTATCACTTCCCACCGGTCAAAAGGGCCATCCACAAAATGTGTAAAAACAAGAAAGGCAAGACAGGCCCTGGAGAACAGGGAGCCTTGTTATGCTGATGGGCGGGATGTAAATTGCCAACTGCCTCACTGGAGGAGTGCATAGTGTTCCCTAAAACAAGTAAACAACAGAACTACAGAGCCAAGGGCACTTCCAGTCTAGGGAATATACCTTGGGAAAACTGGAAATCAATAAGACAGAGCCACCCCCAAATTTAGGGCTGCACTGCTTACAAGAACCTCAACTTGTGTACACCTTAAATATCCCAGGAAATATAAAAATGGTTCAAATAATTGTGGTACTTATGTACGACGGAATATCCCTCAGCCATAAAATCAATGTCATAAGACCAGGAGCAGCAAAGTGAGTGGATTCAGGTACGATGATTCTAAGTGAAATAAGTCACACAGAAAAAAGAAACTTATCATAAGATATCACTTATGAAGATCCTGTAAACATGGCTACACATGAACTGAGTTAAGAAAGAGAACAGAGTCTCACATTTAGAAAACACTTTTATGCCTGATTAAGGGGGAAGGAGAGTTTGGGTGATGCATAAAACCAGAGTTTGATATAAGCCCTGGTATCGTTTCTAAAACCAACTTTGGAATAGACAAGACGTACACCTTCCTCAGTGAAAGGGACTCAAAACCCCATATTTCCCGCAGAGGAATAGATCTGACTAGTAAGAATCTTAAAACCTATGTATTGATATGTCTCCGTAAGGGAATCACGTGTGTCTAGACTGGCATAAACATGGCAGCGAGAATCAGCTCAAACAAACTATAAAAAGGAATTTCAGAAACAAAACCAAAAAAATCGGGAAATTCTTTACAATTCCTTCAGGGTCTCTGATGAAACCTGGAATGACCCTATCTACAATGACAGCTGGATGTGGCATTATGCTGGACACTTGGGACTGAGAGGATTGGTGAGACTGGGTGAGCAAATGCAGACCCTTTAAAGCAAAAATGGATGGCACCCATTCCATGGTTCCCAACTCTCCATGTTGAAGGGAATATTAATACAGCTATAACATGTATGGGAAACCTAGAGAATGGACACACTGTGAATACAAAAGGTTTCTAAAACTCAATGAATTGTCCCTCTCCTGGTGCTCCGGTTTGACTTTCCAACTGCTTTACTATCAATCTCCCAACTTGGAGAGACAGCCCCTTTAACCTCCTGGTTCGCACAGGTTGCCAATTTGGCAGAGGATGGAAGGGAAGACGGAGAACCAGTGAGAGAGTAGCTGTTTGGCATTTGGACGGGCACATGTCACTCTAATTTCCCGGCAGGAAGAAGAATTAACCAAAGTCTCCGCCACCCACCGGGAACCAGTAAAGGTCCTGAACCAAAATTTTGGACTTGCGTACAGCTCACAAAAAAACGAGTTGAAAAATGGAGCTCAGGGGCACAGCAATTCACAAACTGGCAGAGTAATAAAGGACAACTATCGTCCAACAATCTGTTGAGGGAAAGCAACGAGGTGGACATGAAAGCGAGGCAGAATAGCAGGAAACAGATTTCAATAGGTACGTTGGAATCGCCTTTAAAGCACAGGAAGAGGGGCACAAATTCGACAATGACTCACTTGGCCAAAAAGGGCGTATGCGTTTTCTCCTGAATATATTCAGGAGAAAACGCATACGCCCTTTTTGGCCAAGCAAGCAAGTGGGCAATGCAAATCTGCACTGGAAAGAAGTATCACTTCCCACCGGTCAAAAGGGACATCCACAAAATGTGTAAAAACCAGAAAGGCAAGACAGGCCCTGGAGAACAGGGAGCCTTGTTATGCTGATGGGCGGGATGTAAATTGCCAACTGCCTCACAGTAGGAGTGCATTGTGTTCCATAAAACAAGTAAACAACAGAGCTACAGAGCCAAGAGCACTTCCAGTCTAGGGAATATACCTTGGGGAACAGGAAATCAATAAGGAAGAGCCACCCCCAAATTTAGGGCTTCACTGCTTACAAGAACCTCAACTTGGGTACACCTTAAATATCCCAGGAAATATAAAATTGGTTCAAAAAATTGTGGTACTTATGTACGATGGAATATCCCTCATCCATGAAATCAATGTCAGAAGACCAGGAGCAGCAAAGTGAGTGGATTCAGGTACGATGATTCTAAGTGAAATAAGTCACACAGAAAAAAGAAACTTATCATAAGATATCACTTATGAAGATCCTGTAAACATGGCTACACATGAACTGAGTTAAGAAAGAGAACAGAGTCTCACATTTAGAAAACACTGTTATGCCTGCTTAAGGGGGGAGGAGAGGTGGGGTGATGCATAAAACCAGAGTTTGATATAAGCATGGGTACCGTTTCTAAAACCAACTTTGGAATACACAAGACCTACACCTTCCTCAGTGAAAGGGACACAAAACCCCATATTTCCCGCAGAGGAATAGATCTGACTAGTAAGAATCTTAAAACCTATGTATAGATATGTCTCCGTAAGGGAATCAAGTGTGTCTAGACTGGCATAAACATGGCAGCGAGAATCAGCTCAAACCCACTATAAAAAGGAATTTCAAAAACAAAACCAAAAAACAGGGAAATTCTTTACAATTCCTTCAGGGTCTCTGATGAAACCAGGAATGACGCTATCTACAATGACAGCTGGATGTGGCATAAGGCTGGATACTTGGGACTGAGAGGATTGGTAAGATTGGGTGAGCAAACGCAGACCCTTTAAAGCAATAATGCATGGCCCCAATTCCATGAGTCCCAAATCTCCAGGTTGAAGGGAATATTACTACAGCTATAACATGTATGGAAACCTAGAGAATGGACACACTGTGAACACAAAATGTTTCTAAAGCTCAACGAATAGTCCCTCTCCTGGTGCTCCGGTTTGACATTCCAACTGCTTTACTATCAATCTCCCAACTTGGAGAGACAACCCCTTTAAGCTCATGGTTCGCACAGGTTGCCAATTTAGCAGAGGATGGAAGGGAAGAGGGAGAATCTATGAGAGCTAGCTGTTAGGCATTTGGACGGGCACATGTCACTCTAATTTCCGGGCAGGAAGAAGAATTAACCAAAGTCTCAGCCTCCCACCAGGAACCAGTATAGGTCCTGAACCAAAATATTGGACTTGCGTTCAGCTCACAAAAAACGAGATGAAAAATGGAGCTCAGGGTTACAGCAATTCACAAACTGGCAGAGTAATAAAGGACAACTATCGTCCAAAAATCTGTTGAGGGAAGGCAACGAGGCGGACTTGAAAGCGAGGCAGGATAGCAGGAAACATATTTCAAGAGGTACGTTGGAATCGCCTTTAAAGCACAGGAAGAGGGGCACAACATCCACAATGAAGCACTTGGCCAAAAAGGGTGTATGCGTTTTCTCCTGAATATATTCAGGAGAAAACGCATACGCCCTTTTAGGCCAAGCAAGCAAGTGGGAAATGCAAATCTGCACTACAAAGATGTATCACTTCCCCCCGGTCAAACGGGACATCCACAAAATGTGTAAAAACCGGAAAGGCAAGACAGGCCCTGGAGAACAGGGAGCATTCTTATCCTGATGGGTGGGATGTAAATTGCCAACTGCCTCACTGGAGGAGTGCATTGTGTTCCCTAAAACAAGTAAACAACTGAGCTACAGAGACAAGGGCACTTCCAGTCTAGGGAATATACCTTGGGAAAACTGAAAATCAATAAGACAGAGCCACACCAAAATTCAGGGCGGCACCGTTTGCAAGAACCTCAACTTGGGTACACCTTAAATATCCCAGGAAATATAAAAATGGTTCAAAAATTTGTGGTACTTATGTACGATGGAATATCCCTCAGCCGTGAAATCAATGTCATAAGACCAGGAGCAACAAAGTGAGTGGATTCAGGTACGATGATTCTAAGTGAAATAAGTCACACAGAAAAAGAAACTTATCATAAGATATCACTTATGAAGATCCTGTAAACATGGCTACACATGAACTGAGGTAGGAAAGAGAAGAGAGTCTCACATTTAGAATATACTCTTATGCCTGCTTAAGGGGAAGGAGAGTTGGGGTGATGAATAAAACCAGAGTTTGATATAAGCACAGGTACCGTTTCTAAAACCAACTTTGGAATAGACAATTCCTACACCTTCCTCAGTGAAAGGGACTGAAAACCCATTATTTCCCAAAGAGGATTAGATCTGACTAGTAAGAAACTTAAAAGCTATGTATTGATATGTCTCCGTAAGGGAATCAAGTGTGTCTAGACTGGCATAAATATGGCAGCCAGAATCAGCTCAAACCCACTATAAAAAGGAATTTCAAAAACAAAACCTAAAAACAGGGAAATTCTTTAAAATTCCTTCAGGGTCTCGGATGAAACCTGGAATGACCCTATCTACAATTACAGCTGGATGTGGCATAAGGCAGGACACTTGGGACTGAGTGGATTGGTGAGATTGGGTGAGAAAATGCAGACCCTCTAAAGCAAAAATGTATGGCCCCCATTCCATGGGTCCCAACTCTCCAGGTTGAAGGGAATATTACTACAGCTATAACATGTACGGGAAACATAGAGAATGGACACACTGTGAATACAAAAGCTTTCTAAAACTCAACGAATAGTCCCTCTCCTGGTGCTCCGGTTTGACTTTCCAACTGCTTTACTATCAATCTTCCAACTTGGAGAGACAGCCCCTTTAAGCTCCTGGTTCACACAGGTTGCCAATTTGTCAGAGGATGGAAGGGAAGAGGGAGAACCAATGAGAGAGTAGCTGTTAGGCATTTGGACGTGCATATGTCACTCTAATTTCCCGGCAGGAAGAAGAATTAACCAAAGTCTCAGCCACCCAACGGGAACCAGTATAGGTCCTGAACCAAAATTTTGGACTTGCGTACATCTCACAAAAAACGAGTTGAAAAATGGAGCTCAGGGGCATAGCAATTCACAACTGGCAGAGTAATAAAGGACAACTATCGTACAAAAATCGGTTGAGGGAAGGGAACGAGGCGGACTTGAAAGCGAGGCAGAACAGCAGGAAACAAATTTCAAGAGGTACATTGGAATCACATTTAAAGCACAGGAAGAGGGGCACAACTTCGACAATGACGAACTTGGCCAAAAACGGCGTATGCGTTTTCTCCTGAACATATTCAGGAGAAAACGCATACGCCCTTTTAGGCCAAGCAAGCAAGTGGGAAATGCAAATCTGCACTACAAAGAAGTATCACTTCCCACCGGTCAAACGGGACATCCACAAAATGTGTAAAAACCAGGAAGGCAAGACAGGCCCTGGAGAACAGGGAGCATTCTTATCCTGATGGGTGGGATGTAAATTGCCAACTGCCTCACTGGAGGAGTGCATTGTGTTCCCTAAAACAAGTAAACAACTGAGCTACACAGCCAAGGGCACTTCCTGTCTAGGGAATATACCTCGGGAAAACTGAAAATCAATAAGACAGAGCCACCCCAAAATTCAGGGCTGCACTGTTTACAAGAACCTCAACTTTGGTACACCTTAAATATCCCAGGAAATATAAAAATGGTTCAAAAATTTGTGGTACTTATGTACGATGGAATATCCCTCAGCCGTGAAATCAATGTCATAAGACCAGGAGCAATAAAGTGAGTGGATTCAGGTACGATGATTCTAAGTGAAATAAGTCACACAGAAAAAGAAACTTATCATAAGATATCACTTATGAAGATCCTGTAAACATGGCTACAGATGAACTGAGGTAGGAAAGAGAAGAGAGTCTCACATTGAGAATATACTCTTATGCCTGCTTAAGGGGAAGGAGAGTTGGGGTGATGAATAAAACCAGAGTTTGATATAAGCACAGGTACCGTTTCTAAAACCAACTTTGGAATAGTCAAGTCCTACAGCTTCCTCAGTGAAAGGGACTGAAAACCCCATATTTCCCGCAGAGGATTAGATCTGACTAGTAAGAAACTTAAAAGCTATGTATTGATATGTCTCCGTAAGGGAATCAAGTGTGTCTAGACTGGCATAAACATGGCAGCCAGAATCATCTCAAACCCACTATAAAAAAGAATTTCAAAAACACAACGAAAAAACAGGGAAATTCTTTACAATTCCTTCAGGGTCTCTGATGAAACCTGGAATGACCCTATCTACAATGACAGCTGGATGTGGCATAAGGCTGGACACTTGGGACTGAGAGGATTGGTGAGATTGCGAGAGCAAATGCCGACCCTTTAAAGCAAAAATGCATGGCCCCCATTCCATGGGTCCCAACTCTCCATGTTGAAGGGAATATTACTACAGCTATAACATGTACGGGAAACCTAGAGAATGGACACACTGTGAATACAAAAGGTTTCTAAAACTCAATGAATAGTCCCTCTCCTAGTGCTCAGGTTTGACTTTCCGACTGCTTTACTAACAATCTCCCAACTTGGAGAGACAGCCCATTTAACCTACTGGTTCGCACAGGTTGCCAATTTGGCAGAGGATGAAAGGGAAGAGGGAGAACCAATGAGAGACTAGCTGTTAGGCATTTGCACGGGCACATGACACTATAATTTCCCAGCAGGAAGAATAATTAACCAAAGTCTCAGCCACCAGCCGAAAACCAGTATAGATCCTGAACCAAAATTTTGGACTCGCGTACATCTCACAAAAAACGAGTTGAAAAATGGAGCTCAGGGGCACAGCAATTCACAACTGGCAGAGTAATAAAGTACAACTATCTTCCAAAAATCTATTGAGGGAAGGCAACGAGGCGGACTTGAAAGCGAGGCAGAATAGCAGGAAACAGATTTCAAGAGGTACGTTGGAATCGCCTTTAAAGCACAGGAAGAGGGGCACAACTTCGACAATGACGCTCTTGGCCAAAAAGGGCGTATGCGTTTTCTCCTGAATATATTCAGGCGAAAACGCATACGCCGTTTTTGGCCAAGCAAGCAATCGGGCAATGCAAATCTGCACTACAAAGAAGTATCACTTCCCACCTGTCTAAAGGGACATCCACAAAATGTGTGAAAACCAGAAAGGCAAGACAGGTCCTGGAGAACAGGGAACATTGTTATCCTGATGGGTGGGATGTAAATTGCCAACTGCCTCACTGGAGGAGTGAATTGTGTTCCCTAAAGCAAGTAAATAACAGAGCAACAGAGCCAAGGGCACTTCCAGTCTAGGGAATATACCTTGGGAAAACTGAAAATCAATAAGACAGAGCCACACCAAAATTTAGGGCTGCACTGCTTACAGAACCTCAACTTGGGTACACCTTAAATATCCCAGGAAATATAAAAATGGTTCAAAAAATTGTGGTACTTATGTACGATGGAATATCCTTCAGCCATGAAATCAATGTCATAAGACCAGGAGCAGCAAAGTGAGTGGATTCAGGTACGATGATTCTAAGTGAAATAAGTCACACAGAAAAAGAAACTTATCATAAGATATCACTTAGGAAGATGCTGTAAACATGGCTACACATGAACTGAGTTAGGAAAGAGAACAGAGTCTCACATTTAGAAAACACTCTTATGCCTGCTTAAGGGGTAAGGAGAGGTGGGGTGATGCATAAAACCAGAGTTTGATATAAGCACAGGTACCGTTTATAAAACCAACTGTGGAATAGAAAAGACCTACACCTTCCTCAGTGAAAGGGACTCAAAACCCCATATTTCCCGCAAAGGAATATATCTGACTCGTAAGAATCTTAAAACCTATGTATTGATATGTCTCCGTAAGGGAATCAAGTGTGTCTAGACTGGCATAAACATGGCAGCGAGAATCAGCTCAAACCCATTATAAAAATGAATTTCAAAAACAAAACCAAAAAACAGGGAAATGATTTACGATTCCTTCAGGGTCTCTGATGAAACCTGGAATGACCCTATCTACAATGACAGCTGGATGTGGCATAAGGCTGGACACTTGGGACTGAGAGTTTTGGTGAGATTGGGTGAGCAAATGCATACCCTTTAAAGCAAAAATGCATGTCCCCCATTCCATGGGTCCCAACTCTCGAGGTTGAAGGGAATATTACTACAGCTATAACATGTACGGGAAACGTAGAGAATGGACACACTGTGAATACAAAAGGTTTCTAAAACTGAACGAACAGTCCCTCTCCTGGTGCTCCGGTTTGACTTTCCAACTGCTTTACTATCAATCTTCCAACTTGGAGAGACAGACCCTTTAAGCTCCTGGTTCGCACAGGTTGCCAATTTGGCAGAGGATGGAAGGGAAGAGGGAGAACAAATGAGAGAGTAGCTGTTAGGCATTTGGACGGGCACATGTCACTCTAATATCCCGGCAGGAATAAGAATTAACCAAACTCTCAGCCAACCATAGGGAAACAGTATAGGTCCTGATCCAAAATTTTGGACTTGCGTTCAGCTCACAAAAAACGAGTTGAAAAATGGAGCTCAGGGCCACAGCAATTCACAAACTGTCAGAGTAATAAAGGACAACTATCGTCCAATAATCTGTTGAGGGAAGGCAACGAGGCGGACTTGAAAGCGAGGCAGAATAGCAGGAAACAGATTTCAAGAGGTACGTTGGAATCGCCTTTAAAGCACAGGAAGATGGGCACAACTTCGACAATGACGCACTTGGACAAAAAGGGTGTATGCGTTTTCTCCTGAATATATTCAGGAGAAAACGCATACGCACTTTTTGGCCAAGCAAGCAAGCGGGCAATGCAAATCTGCACTACAAAGAAGTATCACTTCCCACCGATCAAAAGGGACATCCACAAAATGTGTAAAAAACCGAAAGGCAAGACAGGCCCTGGAGAACAGGGAGCCTTCATATCCTGATGGGTGGGATGTAAATTGCCAACTGCCTCACTGGAGGAGTGCATTGTGTTCCCTAAAACAAGTAAACAACAGAGCTACAGAGCCAAGAGCACTTCCAAACTAGGAAATATACCTTGGGAAACCTGGAAATCAATAAGACAGAGCCACCCCCAAATTTAGGGCTGCACTGCTTACAAGAACCTCAACTTGGGTACACCTTAAATATCCCAGGAAATATAAAAATGGTTCAAAAAATTGTACTTATGTACGATGGAATATCCCTCAGCCATGAAATCAATGTCATAAGACAAGGAGCAGCAAAGCGAGTGGATTCAGGTACGATGATTCTAAGAGAAGTCACACAGAAAAAGACACTTATCAAAAGATATCACTTATGAAGATACTGTAAACATGGTTACACATGAACTGAGTTAAGAAAGAGAACAGAGTCTCACATTTAGAAAACACTGTTATGCCTCCTTAAGGGGGAAGGAGAGGTGGGGTGATGCAAAAAACCAGAGTTTGATATAAGCACAGGTACCGTTTCTAAAACCAACTTTGGAATAGACAAGACCTACACCTTCCTCAGTGAAAGGGACTCAAAACCCCATATTTCCGGCAGAGGAATAGATCTGACTAGTAAGAATCTTAAAACCTATGTATTGATATGTCTCTCTAAGGGAATGAAGTGTGTCTAGACTGGCATAAACATGGCAGCGAGAATCAGCTCAAACCCACTATAAAAAGGAATTTCAAAAACAAAACGAAAAAACAGGGAAATTCTTTACAATTCCTTCAGGGTCTCTGATGAAACCTGGAATGACCCTATCTACAATGACAGCTGGATGTGGAATAACGCTGGACACTTGGGACTGAGAGGATTGGTGAGATTGGGTGAGCAAATGCATACCCTTTAAAGCAAAAATGCATGGCCCCCATTCCTTGGGTCCCAACTCTCGAGGTTGAAGGGAATATTACTACAGCTATAACATGTACGGGAAACGTAGAGAATGGACACACTGTGAATACAAAAGGTTTCTAAAACTGAATGAATAGTCCCTCTCCTGGTGCTCCGGTTTGACTTTCCAACTGCTTTACTATCAATCTTCCAACTTGGAGAGACAGCCCCTTTAAGCTCCTGGTTCGCACAGGTTGCCAATTTGGCAGAGGATGGAAGGGAAGAGGGAGAACCAATGAGAGAGTAGCTGTTAGGCATTTGGACGGGCACATGTCACTCTAATATCCCGGCAGGAATAAGAATTTACCAAACTCTCAGCCAACCATCGGGAAACAGTATAGGTCCTGATCCAAAATTTTGGACTTTTGTTAAGCTCACAAAAAACGAGTTGAAAAATGGAGCTCAGGGCCACAGCAATTCACAAACTGTCAGAGTAATAAAGGACAACTATCGTCCAAAAATCTGTTGAGGGAAGGCAACGAGGCGGACTTGAAAGCGAGGCAGAATAGCAGGAAACAGATTTCAAGAGGTACGTTGGAATCGCCTTTAAAGCACAGGAAGAGGGGCACAACTTCGACAATGACGCACTTGGCCATAAGGGTGTATGTGTTTTCTCCTGAATATATTCAGGAGAAAACGCATACGCCCTTTTTGGCCAAGCAAGCAAGCGGGCAATGCAAATCTGCACTACAAAGAAGTATCACTTCCCACCGATCAAAAGGGACATCCACAAAATGTGTAAAAAACAGAAAGGCAAGACAGGCCCTGGAGAACAGGGAGCCTTTTTATCCTGATGGGCGGGATGTAAATTGCCAACTGCCTCACTGGAGGAGTGCATTGTGTTCCCTAAAACAAGTAAACAACAGAGCTACAGAGCCAAGGGCACTTCCAGTCTAGGGAATATACCTTGGGAAAACTGAAAATCAATAAGACAGTGCCACCCCCAAATTTAGGGGTGCACTGCTTACAAGAACCACAACTTGGGTACACCTTAAATATCCCAGGAAATATAAAAATGGTTCAAAAAATTGTGGTACTTACGTACGATGGAATATCCCTCAGCCATGAAATCAATGTCATAAGACCAGGAGCAGCAAAGTGAGTGGATTCAGGTACGATGATTCTAAGTGAAATAAGTCACACAGAAATAGAAACTTATCATAAGATATCACTTATGAAGATCCTGTAAACATGGCTACACATGAACTGAGTTAGGAAAGAGAACAGAGTCACACATTTAGAAAATAATCATATGCCTGCTTAAGGGGGAATGAGAGGTGGGGTGATGCATAAAACCAGAGTTTGATATAAGCACAGGTACCGTTTCTAAAACCAACTGTGGAATAGAAAAGACCTACACCTTCCTCAGTGAAAGGGACTCAAAACCCCATATTTCCCGCAGAGGAATAGATCTGAGTAGTAAGAATCTTAAAACCTATGTATTGATATGTCTCCGTAAGGGAATCAAGTGTGTCTAGACTGGCATAAACATGGCAGCGAGAATCAGCTCAAAACCACTATAAAAACGAATTTCAAAAACAAAAGCAAAAAACAGCGAAATTCTTTACAATTCCTTCAGGATCTATGATGAAACATGGAATGACCCTATCCACAATGACAGCTGGATGTGGCATAAGGCTGGACACTTGGGACTGAGAGGATTGGTGAGATTGCGTGAGAAAATGCAGACCCTTTAAAGCAAAAATGCATGGCCCCCATTCCATGGGTCCCAAATCTCCAGGTTCAAGGGAATATTACTACAGCTATAACATGTATGGAAAACTAGAGAATGGACACACTGTGAACACAAAATGTTTCTAAAACTCAACGCATAGTCCCTCTCCTGGTGCTCCGGTTTGACATTCCAACTGCTTTACTATCAATCTCCCAACTTGCAGAGACAGCCCCTTTAAGCTCCTGGTTCGCACAGGTTGCCAATTTGGCAGAGGATGGAAGGTAAGAGGGAGAACCTATGAGAGCTAGCTGATAGGCATTTGGACGGGCACATGTCACTCTAATTTCCCGGCAGCAAGAAGAATTAACCAAAGTCTCAGCCACCCACCAGGAACCAGTATAGGTCCTGAACCAAAATATTGGACTTGCGTTCAGCTCACAAAAAACGAGTTGAAAAATGGAGCTCAGGGGTACAGCATTTCACAAACGGGCAGAGTAATAAAGGACAACTATCGTCCAAAAACCTGTTGAGGGAAGGCAACGAGGCGGACTTGAAAGCGAGGCAGAATAGCAGGAAACAGATTTCAAGAGGTACGTTGGAATCGCCTTTAAAGCACTGGAAGAGGGGCACAACATCCACAATGATGCACTTGGCCAAAAAGGGCGTATGCGTTTTCTCCTGAATATATTCAGGAGAAAACACATACGCCCTTTTTGGCCAAGCAAGCAATCGAGCAATGCATATCTGCACTACAAAGAAGTATCACTTCCCACCGGTCAAAAGGGACATCCACAAAATGTGTAAAAACCAGAATGGCAAGACAGGCCCTGGAGAACAGGGAGCCTTGTTATGTTTATGGGCGGGATGTAAATTGCCAACTGCCTCACTGGAGGAGTGCATTGTGTTCCCTAAAACAAGTAAAAACAGAGCTACAGAGCCAAGGGCACTTCCAGTCTAGGGAATATACCTTGGGAAAACTGGAAATCAATAAGACAGTGCCACCCCCAAATTTAGGGCTGCACTGCTTACAAGAACCTCAACTTGGGTACACCTTAAATATCCCAGGAAATATAAAAATGGTTCAAAAAATTGTGGTACTTATGTACGATGGAATATCCCTCAGCCATGAAATCAATGTCATAAGACCAGGAGCAGCAAAGTGAGTGGATTCAGGTACGATGATTCTAAGTGAAATAAGTCACACAGAAAAAAGAAACTTATCATAAGATATCACTTATGAAGATCCTGTAAACATGGCTACACATGAACTGAGTTAAGAAAGAGAACAGAGTCTCACATTTAGAAAACACTGTTATGCCTGCTTAAGGGGGAATGAAATGTGGGGTGATGCATAAAAGCAGGGTTTGATATAAGCCCGGGTACCGTTTCTAAAACCAACTTTGGAATAGACAAGACCTACACCTTCCTCAGTGAAAGGGACTCAATACCCCATATTTCCCGCAGAGGAATAGATTTGACTAGTAAGATTCTTAAAACCTATGTATTGATATGTCTCCGTAAGGGAATCAAGTGTGTCTAGACTGGCATAAACATGGCAGCGAGAATCAGCTCAAACCAACTGTAAAAAGGAATTTCAAAAACAAAACCAAAAAACCGGGAAATTCTTTACAATTCCTTCAGGGTCTCTGATGAAACCTGGAATGACCCTATCTACAATGACAGCTGGATGTGGCATAAGGCAGGACACTTGGGACTGAGAGGATTGGTGAGATTGGGTGAGCAAATGCAGACCCTTTAAAGCAATAATGCATGGCCCCCATTCCATGGGTCCCAAATCTCCAGGTTGAAGGGAATATTACTACAGCCATAACATGTACGGGAAACCTAGAGAATGGACACACTGTGAATACAAAAGGTTTCTAAAACTCAACGAATAGTCCCTCTCCTAGTGCTCAGGTTTGACTTTCCGACTGCTTTACTAACAATCTCCCAACTTGGAGAGACAGCCCATTTAACCTACTGGTTCGCACAGGTTGCCAATTTGGCAGAGGATGAAAGGGAAGAGGGAGAACCAATGAGAGACTAGCTGTTAGGCATTTGCACGGGCACATGTCACTATAATTTCCCAGCAGGAAGAAGAATTAACCAAAGTCTCAGCCACCAACCGAAAACCAGTATAGATCCTGAACCAAAATTTTGGACTCGCGTACATCTCACAAAAAACGAGTTGAAAAATGGAGCTCAGGGGCACAGCAATTCACAACTGGCAGAGTAATAAAGTACAACTATCGTCCAAAAATCTATTGAGGGAAGGCAACGAGGCGGACTTGAAAGCGAGGCAGAATAGCAGGAAACAGATTTCAAGAGGTACGTTGGAATCGCCTTTAAAGCACAGGAAGAGGGGCACAACTTCGACAATGACGCTCTTGGCCAAAAAGGGCGTATGCGTTTTCGCCTGAATATATTCAGGCGAAAACGCATACGCCGTTTTTGGCCAAGCAAGCAATCGGGCAATGCAAATCTGCACTACAAAGAAGTATCACTTCCCACCTGTCAAAAGGGACATCCACAAAATGTGTGAAAACCAGAAAGGCAAGACAGGTCCTGGAGAACAGGGAGCCTTGTTATCCTGATGGGTGGGATGTAAATTGCCAACTGCCTCACTGGAGGAGTGCATTGTGTTCCCTAAAGCAAGTAAATAACAGAGCAACAGGGCCAAGGGCACTTCCAGTCTAGGGAATATACCTTGGGAAAACTGAAAATCAATAAGACAGAGCCACCCAAAAATTTAGGGCTGCACTGCTTACAGAACCTCAACTTGGGTACACCTTAAATATCCCAGGAAATATAAAAATGGTTCAAAAAATTGTGGTACTTATGTACGATGGAATATCCTTCAGCCATGAAATCAATGTCATAAGACCAGGAGCAGCAAAGTGAGTGGATTCAGGTACGATGATTCTAAGTGAAATAAGTCACACAGAAATAGAAACTTATCATAAGATATCACTTAGGAAGATCCTGTAAACATGGCTACACATGAACTGAGTTAGGAAAGAGAACAGAGTCTCACATTTAGAAAACACTCTTATGCCTGCTTAAGGGGTAAGGAGAGGTGGGGTGATGCATAAAACCAGAGTTTGATATAAGCACAGGTACCGTTTATAAAACCAACTGTGGAATAGAAAAGACCTACACCTTCCTCAGTGAAAGGGACTCAAAACCCCATATTTCCCGCAAAGGAATAGATCTGACTCGTAAGAATCTTAAAACCTATGTATTGATATGTCTCCGTAAGGGAATCAAGTGTGTCTACACTGGCATAAACATGGCAGCGAGAATCAGCTCAAACCCATTATAAAAACGAATTTCAAAAACAAAACCAAAAAACAGGGAAATGATTTACGATTCCTTCAGGGTCTCTGATGAAACCTGGAATGACCCTATCTACAATGACAGCTGGATGTGGCATAAGGCTGGACACTTGGGACTGAGAGGATTGGTGAGATTGGGTGAGCAAATGCATACCCTTTAAAGCAAAAATGCATGTCCCCCATTCCATGGGTCCCAACTCTCGAGGTTGAAGGGAATATTACTACAGCTATAACATGTACGGGAAACGTAGAGAATGGACACACTGTGAATACAAAAGGTTTCTAAAACTGAACGAATAGTCCCTCTCCTGGTGCTCCGGTTTGACTTTCCAACTGCTTTACTATCAATCTTCCAACTTGGAGAGACAGACCCTTTAAGCTCCTGGTTCGCACAGGTTGCCAATTTGGCAGAGGATGGAAGGGAAGAGGGAGAACAAATGAGAGAGTAGCTGTTAGGCATTTGGACGGGCACATGTCACTCTAATATCCCGGCAGGAATAAGAATTAACCAAACTCTCAGCCAACCATAGGGAAACAGTATAGGTCCTGATCCAAAATTTTGGACTTGCGTTCAGCTCACAAAAAACGAGTTGAAAAATGGAGCTCAGGGCCACAGCAATTCACAAACTGTCAGAGTAATAAAGGACAACTATCGTCCAATAATCTGTTGAGGGAAGGCAACGAGGCGGACTTGAAAGCGAGGCAGAATAGCAGGAAACAGATTTCAAGAGGTACGTTGGAATCACCTTTAAAGCACAGGAAGATGGGCACAACTTCGACAATGACGCACTTGGACAAAAAGGGTGTATGCGTTTTCTCCTGAATATATTCAGGAGAAAACGCATACGCACTTTTTGGCCAAGCAAGCAAGCGGGCAATGCAAATCTGCACTACAAAGAAGTATCACTTCCCACCGATCAAAAGGGACATCCACAAAATGTGTAAAAAACTGAAAGGCAAGACAGGCCCTGGAGAACAGGGAGCCTTCATATCCTGATGGGTGGGATGTAAATTGCCAACTGCCTCACTGGAGGAGTGCATTGTGTTCCCTAAAACAAGTAAACAACAGAGCTACAGAGCCAAGAGCACTTCCAATCTAGGGAATATACCTTGGGAAACCTGGAAATCAATAAGACAGAGCCACCCCCAAATTTAGGGCTGCACTGCTTACAAGAACCTCAACTTGGGTACACCTTAAATATCCCAGGAAATATAAAAATGGTTCAAAAAATTGTTGTACTTATGTACGATGGAATATCCCTCAGCCATGAAATCAATGTCATAAGACAAGGAGCAGCAAAGCGAGTGGATTCAGGTACGATGATTCTAAGAGAAGTCACACAGAAAAAGACACTTATCAAAAGATATCACTTATGAAGATACTGTAAACATGGTTACACATGAACTGAGTTAAGAAAGAGAACAGAGTCTCACATTTAGAAAACACTGTTATGCCTCCTTAAGGGGGAAGGAGAGGTGGGGTGTTGCAAAAAAACAGAGTTTGATATAAGCACAGGTACCGTTTCTAAAACCAACTTTGGAATAGACAAGACCTACACCTTCCTCAGTGAAAGGGACTCAAACCCCCATATTTCCGGCAGAGGAATAGATCTGACTAGTAAGAATCTTAAAACCTATGTATTGATATGTCTCTCTAAGGGAATGAAGTGTGTCTAGACTGGCATAAACATGGCAGCGAGAATCAGCTCAAACCCACTATAAAAAGGAATTTCAAAAACAAAACGAAAAAACAGGGAAATTCTTTACAATTCCTTCAGGGTCTCTGATGAAACCTGGAATGACCCTATCTACAATGACAGCTGGATGTGGAATAACGCTGGACACTTGGGACTGAGAGGATTGGTGAGATTGGGTGAGCAAATGCATACCCTTTAAAGCAAAAATGCATGGCCCCCATTCCTTGGGTCCCAACTCTCGAGGTTGAAGGGAATATTACTACAGCTATAACATGTACGGGAAACGTAGAAAATGGACACACTGTGAATACAAAAGGTTTCTAAAACTGAATGAATAGTCCCTCTCCTGGTGCTCCGGTTTGACTTTCCAACTGATTTACTATCAATCTTCCAACTTGGAGAGACAGCCCCTTTAAGCTCCTGGTTCGCACAGGTTGCCAATTTGGCAGAGGATGGAAGGGAAGAGGGAGAACCAATGAGAGAGTAGCTGTTAGGCATTTGGACGGGCACATGTCACTCTAATATCCCGGCAGGAATAAGAATTTACCAAACTCTCAGCCAACCATCGGGAAACAGTATAGATCCTGATCCAAAATTTTGGACTTTTGTTAAGCTCACAAAAAACGAGTTGAAAAATGGAGCTCAGGGCCACAGCAATTCACAAACTGTCAGAGTAATAAAGGACAACTATCGTCCAAAAATCTGTTGAGGGAAGGCAACGAGGCGGACTTGAAAGCGAGGCAGAATAGCAGGAAACAGATTTCAAGAGGTACGTTGGAATCGCCTTTAAAGCACAGGAAGAGGGGCACAACTTCGACAATGACGCACTTGGCCAAAAAGGGTGTATGTGTTTTCTCCTGAATATATTCAGGAGAAAACGCATACGCCCTTTTTGGCCAAGCAAGCAAGCGGGCAATGCAAATCTGCACTACAAAGAAGTATCACTTCCCACCGATCAAAAGGGACATCCACAAAATGTGTAAAAAACCGAAAGGCAAGACAGGCCCTGGAGAACAGGGAGCCTTTTTATCCTGATGGGCGGGATGTAAATTGCCAACTGCCTCACTGGAGGAGTGCATTGTGTTCCCTAAAACAAGTAAACAACAGAGCTACAGAGCCAAGGGCACTTCCAGTCTAGGGAATATACCCTGGGAAAACTGAAAATCAATAAGACAGTGCCACCCCCAAATTTAGGGGTGCACTGCTTACAAGAACCTCAACTTGGGTACACCTTAAATATCCCAGGAAATATAAAAATAGTTCAAAAAATTGTGGTACTTACGTACGATGGAATATCCCTCAGCCATGAAATCAATGTCATAAGACCAGGAGCAGCAAAGTGAGTGGATTCAGGTACGATGATTCTAAGTGAAATAAGTCACACAGAAATAGAAACTTATCATAAGATATCACTTATGAAGATCCTGTAAACATGGCTACACATGAACTGAGTTAGGAAAGAGAACAGAGTCACACATTTAGAAAATAATCATATGCCTGCTTAAGGGGGAATGAGAGGTGGGGTGATGCATAAAACCAGAGTTTGATATAAGCACAGGTACCGTTTCTAAAACCAACTGTGGAATAGAAAAGACCTACACCTTCCTCAGTGAAAGGGACTCAAAACCCCATATTTCCCGCAGAGGAATAGATCTGACTAGTAAGAATCTTAAAACCTATGTATTGATATGTCTCCGTAAGGAAATCAAGTGTGTCTAGACTGGCATAAACATGGCAGCGAGAATCAGCTCAAAACCACTATAAAAACGAATTTCAAAAACAAAAGCAAAAAACAGCGAAATTCTTTACAATTCCTTCAGGATCTATGATGAAACATGGAATGACCCTATCTACAATGACAGCTGGATGTGGCATAAGGCTGGACACTTGGGACTGAGAGGATTGGTGAGATTGCGTGAGAAAATGCAGACCCTTTAAAGCAAAAATGCATGGCCCCCATTCCATGGGTCCCAAATCTCCAGGTTCAAGGGAATATTACTACAGCTATAACATGTATGGAAAACTAGAGAATGGACACACTGTGAACACAAAATGTTTCTAAAACTCAAAGCATAGTCCCTCTCCTGGTGCTCCGGTTTGAC
Source organism: Mesoplodon bidens (assembly GCF_964165515.1). NCBI lineage: Eukaryota > Metazoa > Chordata > Mammalia > Artiodactyla > Ziphiidae > Mesoplodon > Mesoplodon bidens. The sequence continues at coordinate 269,755 of NW_027671299.1, read as the reverse complement.
ATTCCAACTGCTTTACTATCAATCTCCCAACTTGGAGAGACAGCCCCTTTAAGCTCCTGGTTCGCACAGGTTGCCAATTTGGCAGAGGATGGAAGGTAAGAGGGAGAACCTATGAGAGCTAGCTGATAGGCATTTGGACGGGCACATGTCACTCTAATTTCCCGGCAGCAAGAAGAATTAACCAAAGTCTCAGCCACCCACCAGGAACCAGTATAGGTCCTGAACCAAAATATTGGACTTGCTTTCAGCTCACAAAAAACGAGTTGAAAAATGGAGCTCAGGGGTACAGCATTTCACAAACTGGCAGAGTAATAAAGGACAACTATCGTCCAAAAATCTGTGGAGGGAAGGCAACGAGGCGGACTTGAAAGCGAGGCAGAATAGCAGGAAACAGATTTCAAGAGGTACGTTGGAATCGCCTTTAAAGCACTGGAAGAGGGGCACAACATCCACAATGATGCACTTGGCCAAAAAGGGCGTATGCGTTTTCTCCTGAATATATTCAGGAGAAAACACATACGCCCTTTTTGGCCAAGCAAGCAATCGAGCAATGCATATCTGCACTACAAAGAAGTATCACTTCCCACCGGTCAAAAGGAACATCCACAAAATGTGTAAAAACCAGAATGGCAAGACAGGCCCTGGAGAACAGGGAGCCTTGTTATGTTTATGGGCGGGATGTAAATTGCCAACTGCCTCACTGGAGGAGTGCATTGTGTTCCCTAAAACAAGTAAAAACAGAGCTACAGAGCCAAGGGCACTTCCAGTCTAGGGAATATACCTTGGGAAAACTGGAAATCAATAAGACAGTGCCACCCCCAAATTTAGGGCTGCACTGCTTACAAGAACCTCAACTTGGGTACACCTTAAATATCCCAGGAAATATAAAAATGGTTCAAAAATTGTGGTACTTATGTACGATGGAATATCCCTCAGCCATGAAATCAATGTCATAAGACCAGGAGCAGCAAAGTGAGTGGATTCAGGTACGATGATTCTAAGTGAAATAAGTCACACAGAAAAAAGAAACTTATCATAAGATATCACTTATGAAGATCCTGTAAACATGGCTACACATGAACTGAGTTAAGAAAGAGAACAGAGTCTCACATTTAGAAAACACTGTTATGCCTGCTTAACGGGGAATGAAATGTGGGGTGATGCATAAAAGCAGGGTTTGATATAAGCCCGGGTACCGTTTCTAAAACCAACTTTGGAATAGACAAGACCTACACCTTCCTCAGTGAAAGGGACTCAATACCCCATATTTCCCGCAGAGGAATAGATTTGACTAGTAAGATTCTTAAAACCTATGTATTGATATGTCTCCGTAAGGGAATCAAGTGTGTCTAGACTGGCATAAACATGGCAGCGAGAATCAGCTCAAACCAACTGTAAAAAGGAATTTCAAAAACAAAACCAAAAAACCGGGAAATTCTTTACAATTCCTTCAGGGTCTCTGATGAAACCTGGAATGACCCTATCTACAATGACAGCTGGATGTGGCATAAGGCAGGACACTTGGGACTGAGAGGATTGGTGAGATTGGGTGAGCAAATGCAGACCCTTTAAAGCAATAATGCATGGCCCCCATTCCATGGGTCCCAAATCTCCAGGTTGAAGGGAATATTACTACAGCCATAACATGTACGGGAAACCTAGAGAATGGACACACTGTGAATACAAAAGGTTTCTAAAACTCAACGAATAGTCTATCTCCTGGTGCTCCGGTTTGACTTTCCAACTGCTTTACTATCAATCTCCCAACTTGGAGAGACAGCCCCTTTAACCTCCTGATTTGCACAAGTTGCCAATTTGGCAGAGGATGGAAGGGAAGAGGGAGAACCAGTGAGAGAGTAGCTGTTTGGCATTTGGACGGGCACATGTCACTCTAATTTCCCGGCAGGAAGAAGAATTAACCAAAGTCTCCGCCCCCCACCGGGAACCAGTAAAGGTGCTGAACCAAAATTTTGGACTTGCGTACAGCTCACAAAAATACGAGTTGAAAAATGGAGCTCAGGGTCACAGCAATTCACAAACTGGCAGAGTAATAAAGGACAACTATCGTCCAACAATCTGTGGAGGGAAGGCAACGAGGTGGACTTGAAAGCGAGGCAGAATAGCAGGAAACAGATTTCAAGAGGTACGTTGGAATCGCCTTTAAAGCACAGGAAGAGGGGCACATCTTCGACAATGACGTACTTAGCCAAAAAGGGCGTATGCGTTTTCTCCTGAATATATTCAGGAGAAAACGCATACGCCCTTTTTGGCCAAGCAAGCAAGCGGGCAATGCAAACCTGCACTAGAAAGAAGTATCTCTTCCCACCAGTCAAAAGGGACATCCACAAAATGTGTAAAAAGCAGAAAGGCAAGACAGGCCCTGGAGAACAGGGAGCCTAGTTATGCTGATGGGCGGGATGTAAATTGCCAACTGCCTCACTGGAGGAGTGCATTGTGTTCCCTAAAACAAGTAAACAACAGAGCTACAGAGCAAAGGGCATTTCCAGTCTAGGGAATATACCTTGGGAAACTGGAAATCAATAAGAATGAGCCACCCCCAAATTTAGGGCTGCACTGCTTACAAGAACCTCAACTTGGGTACACCTTAAATATCCCAGGAAATATAAAAATGGTTCAAAAAATTGTCGTTATTATGTACGATGGAATATCCCTCATCCATGAAATCAATGTCATAAGACGAGAGCAGCAAAGTGAGTGGATTCCGGTACGACGATTCTAAGTGAAATAAGTCACACAGAAAAAAGAAACTTATCATAAGATATCACTTATGAGGATCCTGTAAACATGGCTACACATGAAATGAGTTAAGAAAGAGAACAGTGTCTCACATTTAGAAAAAACTGTTATGCCAGCTTAAGGGGGAAGGAGAGGTGGGGTGATGCATAAAACCAGAGTTTGATATAAGCACTGGTACCGTTTCTAAAACCAATTTTGGAATAGACAAGACCTACACCTTCCTCAGTGAAAGGGACTCAAAACCCCATATTTCCCGCAGAGGAATAGATCTGACTAGTAAGAATCTTAAAACCTATGTATTGATATGTCTCCGTAAGGGAATCAAGTGTGTCTAGACTGGCATAAACATGGCAGCGAGAATCAGCTCAAACCCACTATAATAAGGAATGTCAAAAACAAAACCAAAAAACAGGGAAATTCTTTACAATTCCTTCAGGGTCTCTGATGAATCATGGAATGACCATATCTACAATGACAGCTGGATGTGGCATAAGGCTGGACACTTGGGACTGAGAGGATTTGTGAGATTGGGTGAGCAAATGCAGACCCTTTAAAGCAAAAATGGATGGCGCCCATTCCATGGGTCCCAACTCTCCAGGTTGAAGGGAATATTACTACAGCTATAACATGTACGGGAAACTTAGAGAATGGACACACTGTGAATACAAAAGTTTTCTAAAACTCAACGAGTAGTCCCTCTCCTGGTGCTCCGGTTTGACTTTCCAACTGCTTTACTATCAATCTCCCAACTTGGAGAGACAGCCCCTTTAAGCTCCTGGTTCGCACAGGTTGCCAATTTGGCAGAGGATGGAAGGGAAGAGGGAGAACCAATGAGATCTAGCTGTTAGGCATTTGGAAGGGCACATGTCACTCTAATTTCCCGGCAGGAAGAAGAATTAACCAAAGTCTCCGCCACCCACCGGGAACCAGTAAAGGTCCTGAACCAAAATTTCGGACTTGCGTACAGCTCACAAAAAAACGAGTTGAAAAATGGAGATCAGGGCACAGCAATTCACAATCTGGCAGAGTAATAAAGGACAACTATCGTCCAACAGTCTGTTGAGGGAAAGCAACGAGGTGGACTTGAAAGCGAGGCAGAATAGCAGGAAACAGATTTCAAGAGGTACGTTGGAATCGCCTTTAAAGCACAGGAAGAGGGGCACAACTTCGACAATGACGCACTTGGCCAAAAAGAGCATATGCGTTTTCTCCTGTATATATTCAGGAGAAAATGCATAGGCCCTTTTTGGCCAAGCAAGCAAGCGGGCAATGCAAATCGGCACTAGAAAGAAGTATCACTTCTCACCGGTCAAAAGGGACATCCACAAAATGTGTAAAAACCAGAAAGGCAAGACAGGCCCTGGAGAACAGGGACCCTTGTTATGCTGATGGGCGGGATGTAAATTGCCAACTGCCTCACTGGAGGAGTGCATTGTGTTCCCTAAAACAAGTAAACAACAGAGCTACAGAGCCAAGGGCACTTCCAGTCTAGGGAATATACCTTGGAAAAACTGGAAATCAATAATACAGAGCCACCCCCAAATTTAGGGCTGCACTGCTTACAAGAACCTCAACTTGGGTACACCTTAAATATCCCAGGAAATATAAAAATGGGTCAAAAAATTGTGGTACTTATGTACGATGGAATATCCCTCAGCCATGAAATCAATGTCATAAGACCAGGAGCAGCAAAGTGAATGGATTCAGGTACGATGATTCTAAGTGAAATAAGTCACACAGAAAAAAGAAACTTATCATAAGATATCACTTATGAAGATCCTGTAAACATGGCTACACATGAACTGAGTTAAGAAAGAGAACAGAGTCTCACATTTAGAAAAATCTGTTATGCCTGCTTAAGGGAGAAGGAGAGGTGGGGTGATGCATAAAACCAGAGTTTGATATAAGCACGGGTACCGTTTCTAAAACCAACTTTGGAATACACAAGACCTACACCTTCCTCAGTGAAAGGGACTCAAAACCCCATATTTCCCGCAGAGGAATACATCTGACTAGTAAGAATCTTAAAACCTATGTATTGATATGTCTCCTTAAGGGAATCAATTGTGTCTAGACTGGCATAAACATGGCAGCGAGAATCAGCGCAAACCCACTATAAAAAGGAATTTCAAAAACAAAACCAAAAAACAGGGAAATTCTTTACAATTCCTTCAGGGTCTCTGATGAAACCTGGAATGACCCTATGTACAATGACAGCTGGATGTGGCATAAGGCTGGACACTTTGGACTCACAGTATTGGTGAGATTGGGTGAGCAAACGCAGACCCTTTAAAGCAATAATGCATGGCCCCCATTCCATGGGTCCCAACTCTCCAGGATGAAGGGAATATTACTACAGCTATAACATGTACTGGATACCTAGAGAATGGACACACTGTGAATACAAATGGTTTCTAAAACTCAATGAATAGTCCCTCTCCTGGTGCTCCGGTTTGACTTTCCAACTGCTTTACTATCAATCTCCCAACTTGGAGAGACAGCCCTTTAAGCTCCTGGTTCGCACAGCTTGCCAATTTGTCAGAGGATGGAAGAGAAGAGGGAGAATCAATGAGAGAGTAGCTGTTAGGCATTTGGACGGGCACATGTAACTCTAATTTCCCACCAAGAAGAAGAATTAACCAAAGTATCAGCCACCCAACGGGAACCAGTATAGGTCCTGAACCAAAATTTTGGAGTCGCGTACACCTCCCAAAAAACGAGTTGAAATATGGAGCTCAGGGGCACAGCAATTCACAACTCGCAAAGTAATAAAGGACAACTATCGTCCAAAAATGTGTTGAGGGAATGCAACGAGGCGGACTTGAAAGCGAGGCAGAATAGCAGGAAACAGATTTCAAGAGGTACGTTGGAATCACCTTTAAAGCACAGGAAGAGGGGCACAACTTCGACAATGTCGAACTTGGCCAAAAACGGCGTATGCGTTTTCTCCTGAATATATTCAGGAGAAAACGCATACGTCCATTTTGGCCAAGCAAGCAAGTGGGCAATGCAAATCTGCACTACAAAGAAGTATCACTTCCCACCGGTCAAACGGGACATCCACAAAATGTGTAAAATCCAGAAAGGCAAGACAGGCCCTGGACAACAGGGAGCATTCTTATCCTGATGAGTGGGATGTAAATTGCCAACTGCCTCACTGGAGGAGTGCATTGTGTTCCCTAAAACAAGTAAACAACTGAGCTACAGAGCCAAGGGCACTTCCAGTCTAGGGAATATACCTTGGGAAAACTGATAATCAATAATACAGAGCCACCCCCAAATTTAGGGCTGCACTGATTACAAGAACCTCAGCTTTGGTACACCTTAAATATCCCAGGAAATATAAAAATGGTTCAAAAAATTGTGGTACTTATGTACGATGGAAGATCCCTCAGCCATGAAATCAATGTCATAAGACCAGGAGCAGCAAAGTGAGTGGATTCATGTACGGTGATTCTAAGTGAAGTAAGTCACACAGAAAAAAGAAACTTATCATAAGATATCACTCAGGAAGATCCTGTAAACATGGCTACACATGAACTGAGTTAAGAAAGAGAACAGAGTCTCACATATAGAAAACAATGTTATGCCTGCTTAAGGGGGAAGGAGAGGTGGGGTGATGCATAAAACCAGAGTTTGATATAAGCACGGATACCGTATCTAAAAACCAACTTTGGAATAGACAAGACCTACACCTTCCTCAGTGAAAGGGACTCAAAACCCCATATTTCCCACAGAGGAATAGATCTGACTAGTAAGAATCTTAAAACCCATGTATTGATATGTCTCCGTAAGGGAAACAAGTGTGTCTAGACTGCCATAAACATGGCCGGGAGAATCAGCTCAAACCCAGTATAAAAAGGAATTTCAAAAACAAAAGCAAAAAACAGGAAAATTCTTTACAATTCCTTCAGGGTCTCTGATGAACCCTGGAATGACCCTATGTACAATGACAGCTGGATGTGGCATAAGGCTGGACACTTGGGACTGAGAGGATTGGTGAGATTGGGTGAGCAAACGCAGACCCTTTAAAGCAATAAAGCATGGCCCCCATTCCATGGGTCCCAACAATCCAGGTTGTAGGGAATATTACTACAGCTATACCATGTCCGGAAAACCTAGAGAATGGACACACTGTGAATACAAAAGGTTTCTAAAACTCAACGAATAGTCCCTCTCCTGGTGCTCCGGTTTGACTTTCCAACTGCTTTACTATCAATCTCCAAAGTTGGAGAGACAGCCCCTTTAACCTCCTGGTTTGCACATGTTGCCAATTTGGCAGAGGATGGAAGGGAAGATGGAGAACCAGTGAGAGAGTAGCTGTTTGGCATTTGGACGGGCACATGTCACTCTAATTTCCCGGCAGGAAGAAGAATTAACCAAAGTCTCAACCATCCACCGGGGACCAGTAAAGGTCCTGAACCAAAATTTTGTACTTGCGTACAGCTCACAAAAAAACGAGTTGAAAAATGGAGCTCAGGGGCACAGCAATTCACAAACTGGCAGAGTAATAAAGGACAACTATCGTCCAACAATCCGTTTAGGGAAGGCAACGAGGTGAACTTGAAAGCGAGGCAGAATAGCAGGAAACAGATTTCAAGAGGTACATTGGAATCGCCTTTAAAGCACAGGAAGAGGGGCACAAATTCCACAATGATGCAATAGGCCAAAAAGGGCTTATGCTTTTTCTGCTGAATATATTCAGGAGAAAACGCACACGCCCTTTTTGGCCAAGCAAGCAAGCGGGCAATGCATATCTGCAGTACAAAGAAGTATCACTTCCCACCGGTCAAAAGGGCCATCCACAAAATGTGTAAAAACAAGAAAGGCAAGACAGGCCCTGGAGAACAGGGAGCCCTGTTATGCTGATGGGCGGGATGTAAATTGCCAACTGCCTCACTGGAGGAGTGCATAGTGTTCCCTAAAACAAGTAAACAACAGAACTACAGAGCCAAGGGCACTTCCAGTCTAGGGAATATACCTTGGGAAAACTGGAAATCAATAAGACAGAGCCACCCCCAAATTTAGGGCTGCACTGCTTACAAGAACCTCAACTTGTGTACACCTTAAATATCCCAGGAAATATAAAAATGGTTCAAATAATTTTGGTACTTATGTACGACGGAATATCCCTCAGCCATAAAATCAATGTCATAAGACCAGGAGCAGCAAAGTGAGTGGATTCAGGTACGATGATTCTAAGTGAAATAAGTCACACAGAAAAAAGAAACTTATCATAAGATATCACTTAGGAAGATCCTGTAAACATGGCTACACATGAACTGAGTTAAGAAAGAGAACAGACTCTCACATTTAGAAAACACTTTTATGCCTGATTAAGGGGGAAGGAGAGTTTGGGTGATGCATAAAACCAGAGTTTGATATAAGCCCTGGTACCGTTTCTAAAACCAACTTTGGAATAGACAAGACGTACACCTTCCTCAGTGAAAGGGACTCAAAACCCCATATATCCCGCAGAGGAATAGTTCTGACTACTAAGAATCTTAAAACCTATGTATTGATATGTCTCCGTAAGGGAATCAAGTGTGTCTAGACTGGCATAAACATGGCAGCGAGAATCAGCTCAAACAAACTATAAAAAGGAATTTCAAAAACAAAACAAAAAAATCGGGAAATTCTTTACAATTCCTTCAGGGTCTCTGATGAAACCTGGAATGACCCTATCTACAATGACAGCTGGATGTGGCATTATGCTGGACACTTGGGACTGAGAGGATTGGTGAGACTGGGTGAGCAAATGCAGACCCTTTAAAGCAAAAATGGATGGCACCCATTCCATGGTTCCCAACTCTCCATGTTGAAGGGAATATTAATACAGCTATAACATGTATGGGAAACCTAGAGAATGGACACACTGTGAATACAAAAGGTTTCTAAAACTCAATGAATTGTCCCTCTCCTGGTGCTCCGGTTTGACTTTCCAACTGCTTTACTATCAATCTCCCAACTTGGAGAGACAGCCCCTTTAACCTCCTGGTTCGCACAGGTTGCCAATTTGGCAGAGGATGGAAGGGAAGACGGAGAACCAGTGAGAGAGTAGCTGTTTGGCATTTGGACGGGCACATGTCACTCTAATTTCCCGGCAGGAAGAAGAATTAACCAAAGTCTCCGCCACCCACCGGGAACCAGTAAAGGTCCTGAACCAAAATTTTGGACTTGCGTACAGCTCACAAAAAAACGAGTTGAAAAATGGAGCTCAGGGGCACAGCAATTCACAAACTGGCAGAGTAATAAAGGACAACTATCGTCCAACAATCTGTTGAGGGAAAGCAACGAGGTGGACATGAAAGCGAGGCAGAATAGCAGGAAACAGATTTCAATAGGTACGTTGGAATCGCCTTTAAAGCACAGGAAGAGGGGCACAAATTCGACAATGACTCACTTGGCCAAAAAGGGCGTATGCGTTTTCTCCTGAATATATTCAGGAGAAAACGCATACGCCCTTTTTGGCCAAGCAAGCAAGCGGGCAATGCAAATCTGCACTGGAAAGAAGTATCACTTCCCACCGGTCAAAAGGGACATCCACAAAATGTGTAAAAACCAGAAAGGCAAGACAGGCCCTGGAGAACAGGGAGCCTTGTTATGCTGATGGGCGGGATGTAAATTGCCAACTGCCTCACAGTAGGAGTGCATTGTGTTCCATAAAACAAGTAAACAACAGAGCTACAGAGCCAAGAGCACTTCCAGTCTAGGGAATATACCTTGGGGAACAGGAAATCAATAAGGAAGAGCCACCCCCAAATTTAGGGCTTCACTGCTTACAAGAACCTCAACTTGGGTACACCTTAAATATCCCAGGAAATATAAAAATGGTTCAAAAAATTGCGGTACTTATGTACGATGGAATATCCCTCATCCATGAAATCAATGTCAGAAGACCAGGAGCAGCAAAGTGAGTGGATTCAGGTACGATGATTCTAAGTGAAATAAGTCACACAGAAAAAAGAAACTTATCATAAGATATCACTTATGAAGATCCTGTAAACATGGCTACACATGAACTGAGTTAAGAAAGAGAACAGAGTCTCACATTTAGAAAACACTGTTATGCCTGCTTAAGGGGGGAGGAGAGGTGGGGTGATGCATAAAACCAGAGTTTGATATAAGCACGGGTACCGTTTCTAAAACCAACTTTGGAATACACAAGACCTACACCTTCCTCAGTGAAAGGGACACAAAACCCCATATTTCCCGCAGAGGAATAGATCTGACTAGTAAGAATCTTAAAACCTATGTATAGATATGTCTCCGTAAGGGAATCAAGTGTGTCTAGACTGGCATAAACATGGCAGCGAGAATCAGCTCAAACCCACTATAAAAAGGAATTTCAAAAACAAAAACAAAAAACAGGGAAATTCTTTACAATTCCTTCAGGGTCTCTGATGAAACCAGGAATGACCCTATCTACAATGACAGCTGGATGTGGCATAAGGCTGGACACTTGGGACTGAGAGGATTGGTAAGATTGGGTGAGCAAACGCAGACCCTTTAAAGCAATAATGCATGGCCCCCATTCCATGGGTCCCAAATCTCCAGGTTGAAGGGAATATTACTACAGCTATAACATGTATGGAAACCTAGAGAATGGACACACTGTGAACACAAAATGTTTCTAAAGCTCAACGAATAGTCCCTCTCCTGGTGCTCCGGTTTGACATTCCAACTGCTTTACTATCAATCTCCCAACTTGGAGAGACAGCCCCTTTAAGCTCCTGGTTCGCACAGGTTGCCAATTTGGCAGAGGATGGAAGGGAAGAGGGAGAACCTATGAGAGCTAGCTGTTAGGCATTTGGACGGGCACATGTCACTCTAATTTCCGGGCAGGAAGAAGAATTAACCAAAGTCTCAGCCTCCCACCAGGAACCAGTATAGGTCCTGAACCAAAATATTGGACTTGCGTTCAGCTCACAAAAAACGAGATGAAAAATGGAGCTCAGGGGTACAGCAATTCACAAACTGGCAGAGTAATAAAGGACAACTATCGTCCAAAACTCTGTTGAGGGAAGGCAACAAGGCAGACTTGAAAGCGAGGCAGGATAGCAGGAAACAGATTTCAAGAGGTACGTTGGAATCGCCTTTAAAGCACAGGAAGAGGGGCACAACATCCACAATGACGCACTTGGCCAAAAAGGGCGTATGCGTTTTCTCCTGAACATATTCAGGAGAAAACGCATACACCCTTTTAGGCCAAGCAAGCAAGTGGGAAATGCAAATCTGCACTACAAAGATGTATCACTTCCCACCGGTCAAACGGGACATCCACAAAATGTGTAAAAACCAGAAAGGCAATACAGGCCCTGGAGAACAGGGAGCATTCTTATCCTGATGGGTGGGATGTAAATTGCCAACTGCCTCACTGGAGGAGTGCATTGTGTTCCCTAAAACAAGTAAACAACTGAGCTACAGAGACAAGGGCACTTCCAGTCTAGGGAATATACCTTGGGAAAACTGAAAATCAATAAGACAGAGCCACACCAAAATTCAGGGCGGCACCGTTTGCAAGAACCTCAACTTGGGTACACCTTAAATATCCCAGGAAATATAAAAATGGTTCAAAAATTTGTGGTACTTATGTACGATGGAATATCCCTCAGCCGTGAAATCAATGTCATAAGACCAGGAGCAACAAAGTGAGTGGATTCAGGTACGATGATTCTAAGTGAAATATGTCACACAGAAAAAGAAACTTATCATAAGATATCACTTATGAAGATCCTGTAAACATGGCTACACATGAACTGAGGTAGGAAAGAGAAGAGAGTCTCACATTTAGAATATACTCTTATGCCTGCTTAAGGGGAAGGAGAGTTTGGGTGATGAATAAAACCAGAGTTTGATATAAGCACAGGTACCGTTTCTAAAACCCACTTTGGAATAGACAATTCCTACACCTTCCTCAGTGAAAGGGACTGAAAACCCATTATTTCCCAAAGAGGATTAGATCTGACTAGTAAGAAACTTAAAAGCTATGTATTGATATGTCTCCGTAAGGGAATCAAGTGTGTCTAGACTGGCAAAACATGGCAGCCAGAATCAGCTCAAACCCACTATAAAAAGGAATTTCAAAAACAAAACCTAAAAACAGGGAAATTCTTTAAAATTCCTTCAGGATCTCGGATGAAACCTGGAATGACCCTACCTACAATGACAGCTGGATGTGGCATAAGGCAGGACACTTCGGACTGAGTGGATTGGTGAGATTGGGTGAGAAAATGCAGACCCTCTAAAGCAAAAATGTATGGCCCCCATTCCATGGGTCCCAACTCTCCAGGTTGAAGGGAATATTACTACAGCTATAACATGTACGGGAAACATAGAGAATGGACACACTGTGAATACAAAAGCTTTCTAAAACTCAACGAATAGTCCCTCTCCTGGTGCTCCGGTTTGACTTTCCAACTGCTTTACTATCAATCTTCCAACTTGGAGAGACAGCCCCTTTAAGCTCCTGGTTCGCACAGGTTGCCAATTTGGCAGAGGATGGAAGGGAAGAGGGAGAACCAATGAGAGAGTAGCTGTTAGGCATTTGGACGTGCATATGTCACTCTAATTTCCCGGCAGGACGAAGAATTAACCAAAGTCTCAGCCACCCAACGGGAACCAGTATAGGTCCTGAACCAAAATTTTGGACTTGCGTACATCTCACAAAAAACGAGTTGAAAAATGGAGCTCAGGGGCATAGCAATTCACAACTGGCAGAGTAATAAAGGACAACTATCGTACAAAAATCGGTTGAGGGAAGGGAACGAGGCGGACTTGAAAGCGAGGCAGAACAGCAGGAAACAAATTTCAAGAGGTACGTTGGAATCACATTTAAAGCACAGGAAGAGGGGCACAACTTCGACAATGACGAACTTGGCCAAAAACGGCGTATGCGTTTTCTCCTGAACATATTCAGGAGAAAACACATACGCCCTTTTAGGCCAAGCAAGCAAGTGGGAAATGCAAATCTGCACTACAAAGAAGTATCACTTCCCACCGGTCAAACGGGACATCCACAAAATGTGTAAAAACCAGGAAGGCAAGACAGGCCCTGGAGAACAGGGAGCATTCTTATTCTGATGGGTGGGATGTAAATTGCCAACTGCCTCACTGGAGGAGTGCATTGTGTTCCCTAAAACAAGTAAACAACTGAGCTACAGAGCCAAGGGCACTTCCTGTCTAGGGAATATACCTCGGGAAAACTGAAAATCAATAAGACAGAGCCACCCCAAAATTCAGGGCTGCACTGTTTACAAGAACCTCAACTTTGGTACACCTTAAATATCCCAGGAAATATAAAAATGGTTCAAAAATTTGTGGTACTTATGTACGATGGAATATCCCTCAGCCATAAAATCAATGTCATAAGACCAGGAGCAGCAAAGTGAGTGGATTCAGGTACGATGATTCTAAGTGAAATAAGTCACACAGAAAAAGAAACTTATCATAAGATATCACTTATGAAGATCCTGTAAACATGGCTACACATGAACTGAGGTAGGAAAGAGAAGAGAGTCTCATATTGAGAATATACTCTTATGCCTGCTTAAGGGGAAGGAGAGTTGGGGTGATGAATAAAACCAGAGTTTGATATAAGCACAGGTACCATTTCTAAAACTAACTTTGGAATAGACAAGTCCTACAGCTTCCTCAGTGAAAGGGACTGAAAACCCCATATTTCCCGCAGAGGATTAGATCTGACTAGTAAGAAATTTAAAAGCTATGTATTGATATGTCTCCGTAAGGGAATCAAGTGTGTCTAGACTGGCATAAACATGGCAGCCAGAATCATCTCAAACCCACTATAAAAAAGAATTTCAAAAACACAACGAAAAAACAGGGAAATTCTTTACAATTCCTTCAGGGTCTCTGATGAAACCTGGAATGACCCTATCAACAATGACAGCTGGATGTGGCATAAGGCTGGACACTTGGGACTGAGAGGATTGGTGAGATTGCGAGAGCAAATGCCGACCCTTTAAAGCAAAAATGCATGGCCCCCTTTCCATGGGTCCCAACTCTTCATGTTGAAGGGAATATTACTACAGCTATAACATGTACGGGAAACCTAGAGAATGGACACACTGTGAATACAAAAGGTTTCTAAAACTCAACGAATACTCCCTCTCCTAGTGCTCAGGTTTGACTTTCCAACTGCTTTACTAACAATCTCCCAACTTGGAGAGACAGCCCCTTTAACCTCCTTGTTTGCACACGTTGCCAATTTGGCAGAGGATGGAAGGGAAGAGGGAGAACCAATGAGAGACTAGCTGTTAGGCATTTGGACGGGCACATGTCACTCTAATTTCCCGGCAGGAAGATGAAATATCCAAAGTCTCAGCCACCCACCGGAAACCAGTATAGGTCTTGAACCAAAATTTTGGACTTGCGTACAGCTCACAAAAAACGAGTTGTAAACACGAGATCTGGGGCACAGCAATTCACAAACTGGCAGAGTAATAAAGGACAACTATCGTCCAAAAATCTGTTTAGGGAAGGCAACGAGGCGGACTTGAAAGCGAGGCAGAATAGCAGGAAACAGATTTCAATAGGTACGTTGGAATCGCCTTCAAAGCACATGAAGAGGGGCACAACTTCAACAATGATGCGCTTGGCCAAAAAGGAAGTATGCGTTTTCTCCTGAATATATTCAGGAGAAAACGCATACGCCCTTTTTGGCCAAGCAAGCAAGCGGGCAATGCAAATCTGCACTACAATGATGTATCACTTCCCACCGGTCAAAAGGGACATCCACAAAATGTGTAAAAACCAGAAAGGCAAGACAGGCCCTGGAGAACAGGGAGCCTTGTTATGCTGAAGGGCGGGATGTAAATTGCCAATTGCCTAACTGCAGGAGTGCATTGTGTTCCCTAAAACAGGTAAACAACAGAGCTACAGAGCCAAGGGCACTTCCAGTCTAGGGAATATACCTTGGGAAAACTGAAAATCAATAAGACAGAGCCACCCCCATATTTAGGGCTGCACGGCTTACAAGAACCTCAACTTGGGTACACCTTAAATATCCCAGGAAATATAAAAATGGTTCAAAAAATTGTGGTACTTATGTACGATGGAATATCCCTCAGCCATGAAATCAATGTCATAAGACCAGGAGCAGCAAAGTGAGTGGATTCAGGTACGATGATTCTAAGTGAAATAAGTCACACAGAAAAAGAAACTTATCATAAGATATCACTTATGAAGATCCTGTAAACATGGCTACACATGAACTGAGTTAGGAAAGAGAACAGAGTCTCACATTTAGAAAACACTCTTATGCCTGCTTAAGGGGAAAGTAGAGGTGGGGTGATGCATAAAACCAGAGTTTGATATAAGCACAGGTACCTTTTATAAAACCAACTGTGGAATAGAAAAGACCTACACCTTCCTCAGTGAAAGGGACTCAAAACCCCATATTTCCCGCAAAGGAATAGATCTGACTCGTAAGAATGTTAAAACCTATGTATTGATATGTCTCCATAAGGGAATCAAGTGTGTCTAGACTGGCATAAACATGGCAGCGAGAATCAGCTCAAACCCACTATAAAAAGGAATTTCAAAAACAAAACCTAAAAACAGGGAAATTCTTTACAATTCCTTCAGGGTCTCTGATGAAACCTGGAATGACCCTATCTACAATGACAGCTGGATGTGGCATAAGGCTGGACACTTGGGACTGAGAGGATTGGTGAGATTGGGTGAGCAAATGCAGACCCTTTAAAGCAAAAATGCATGGCCCCCATTCCATGTGTCCCAAATCTCAAGGTGGAAGGGAATATTACTACAGCTATAACATGTACGGGAAACCTAGAGAATGGACACACTGTGAATGCAAAAGGTTTCTAAAACTCAACGAATAGTCCCTCTCCTGGTGCTCTGGTTTGACTTTCCAACTGCTTTACTATCAATCTCCCAACTTGGAGAGACAGCCCATTTAACCTACTGGTTCGCACAGGTTGCCAATTTGGCAGAGGATGAAAGGGAAAAGGGAGAACCAATGAGAGACTAGCTGTTAGGTATTTGCACGGGCACATGTCACTATAATTTCCCAGCAGGAAGAAGAATTAACCAAAGTCTCAGCCACCAACCGAAAACCAGTATAGATCCTGAACCAAAATTTTGGACTCGCGTACATCTCACAAAAAACGAGTTGAAAAATGGAGCTCAGGGGCACAGCAATTCACAACTGGCAGAGTAATAAAGGACAACTATCGTCCAAAAATCTGTTGAGGGAAGGCAACGAGGTGGACTTGAAAGCGAGGCAGAATAGCAGGAAACAAATTTCAAGAGGTACGTTGGAATCGCCTTTAAAGCACAGGAAGATGGGCACAACTTCGACAATAACGCACTTGGCCAAAAAGGGTGTATGCGTTTTCTCCTGAATATATTCAGGAGAAAACGCATACGCACTTTTTGGCCAAGCTAGCAAGCGGGCAATGCAAATCTGCACTACAAAGAAGTATCACTTCCCACCGATCAAAAGGGACATCCACAAAATGTGTAAAAAACCGAAAGGCAAGACAGGCCCTGGAGAACAGGGAGCCTTTTTATCCTGATGGGCGGGATGTAAATTGCCAACTGCCTCACTGGAGGAGTGAATTGTGTTCCCTAAAACAAGTAAACAACAGAGCTACAGAGCCAAGGGCACTTCCAGTCTAGGGAATATACCTTGGGAAAACTGAAAATCAATAAGACAGTGCCACCCCCAAATTTACGGGTGCACTGCTTACAAGAACCTCAACTTGGGTACACCTTAAATATCCCAGGAAATATAAAAATGGTTCAAAAAATTGTGGTACTTACGTACGATGGAATATCCCTCAGCCATGAAATCAATGTCATAAGACCAGGAGCAGCAAAGTGAGTGGATTCAGGTACGATGATTCTAAGTGAAATAAGTCACACAGAAATAGAAACTTATCATAAGATATCACTTATGAAGATCCTGTAAACATGGCTACACATGAACTGAGTTAGGAAAGAGAACAGAGTCTCACATTTAGAAAATAATCATATGCCTGCTTAAGGGGGAATGAGAGGTGGGGTGATGCATAAAACCAGAGTTTGATATAAGCACAGGTACCGTTTCTAAAACCAACTGTGGAATTGAAAAGACCTACACCTTCCTCAGTGAAAGGGACTCAAAACCCAATATTTCCCGCAGAGGAATAGATCTGAGTAGTAAGAATCTTAAAACCTATGTATTGATATGTCTCCGTAAGGGAATCAAGTGTGTCTAGACTGGCATAAACATGGCAGCGAGAATCAGCTCAAAACCACTATAAAAACGAATTTCAAAAACAAAACCAAAAAACAGGGAAATTCTTTACAATTCCTTCAGGATCTATGATGAAACCTGGAATGACCCTATCTACAATGACAGCTGGATGTGGCATAAGGCTGGACACTTGGGACTGAGAGGATTGGTGAGATTGCGTGAGAAAATGCAGACCCTTTAAAGCAAAAATGCATGGCCCCCATTCCATGGGTCCCAACTCTCCATGTTGAAGGGAATATTACTACAGCTATAACATGTACGGGAAACCTAGAGAATGGATACACTGTGAATACAAAAGGTTTCTAAAACTCAACGAATAGTCCCTCTCCTGGTGCTCAGGTTTGACTTTCCAACTGCTTTACTATCAATCTTCCAACTTGGAGAGACAGCCCCTTTAAGCTCGTGGTTCGCACAGGTTGCCAATTTGGCAGAGGATGGAAGGGAAGAGGGAGAACCAATGAGAGAGTAGCTGTTAGGCATTTGGACGGGCACATGTAACTCTAATTTCCCGCCAAGAAGAAGAATTAACCAAAGTCTCAGCCACCCTCCAAAACCAGTATAGGTCCTGAACCAAAATTTTGGACTCGCGTACACCTCCCAAAAAACGAGTTGAAAAATGGAGCTCAGGGGCACAGCAATTCACAAACTGGCAGAGTAATAAAGGACAACTATCGTCCAAAAATCTGTTTAGGGAAGGCAATGAGGCGGACTTGAAAGCAAGGCAGAATAGCAGGAAACAGATTTCAAGAGGTACGTTGGAATCACCTTTAAAGCACAGGAAGAGGGGCACAACTTCGACAATGACGCAATGGCCAAAAACGGCGTATGCGTTTTCTCCTGAATATATTCAGGAGAAAACGTATACGTCCACTTTGGCCAAGCAAGCAAGTGAGCAATGCAAATCTGCACTACAAAGAAGTATCACATCCCACCGGTCAAACGGGACATCCACAAAATGTGTAAAAACCTGAAAGGCAAGACAGGCCCTGGAGAACAGGGAGCATTCTTATCCTGATGAGTGCGATGTAAATTGCCAACTGCCTCACTGGAGGAGTGCATTGTGTTCCCTAAAACAAGTAAACAACTGAGCTACAGAGCCAAGGGCACTTCCAGTCTAGGGAATATACCTTGGGAAAACTGATAATCATTAATACAGAGCCACCCCCAAATTTAGGGCTGCACTGCTTACAAGAACCTCAGCTTTGGTACACCTTAAATATCCCAGGAAATATAAAAATGGTTCAAAAAATTGTGGTACTTATGTACGATGGAAGATCCCTCAGCCATGAAATCAATGTCATAAGACCAGGAGCAGCAAAGTGAGTGGATTCAGGTACGGTGATTCTAAGTGAAGTAAGTCACACAGAAAAAAGAAACTTATCATAAGATATCACTTAGGAAGATCCTGTAAACAAGGCTACACATGAACTGAGTTAAGAAAGAGAACAGAGTCTCACATATAGAAAACAATGTTATGCCTGCTTAAGGGGGAAGGAGAGGTGGGGTGATGCATAAAACCAGAGTTTGATATAAGCACGGATACCGTATCTAAAAACCAACTTTGGAATAGACAAGACCTACACCTTCCTCAGTGAAAGGGACTCAAAACCCCATATTTCCCACAGAGGAATAGATCTGACTAGTAAGAATCTTAAAACCCATGTATTGATATGTCTCCGTAAGGGAAACAAGTGTGTCTAGACTGCCATAAACATGGCAGGGAGAATCAGCTCAAACCCAGTATAAAAAGGAATTTCAAAAACAAAAGCAAAAAACAGGAAAATTCTTTACAATTCCTTCAGGGTCTCTGACGAAACCTGGAATGACCCTATGTACAATGACAGCTGGATGTGGCATAAGGCTGGACACTTGGGACTGAGAGGATTGGTGAGATTGGGTGAGCAAACGCAGACCCTTTAAAGCAATAAAGCATGGCCCCCATTCCATGGGTCCCAACACTCCAGGTTGTAGGGAATATTACTACAGCTATACCATGTCCGGAAAACCTAGAGAATGGACACACTGTGAATACAAAAGGTTTCTAAAACTCAACGAATAGTCCCTATCCTGGTGCTCCGGTTTGACTTTCCAACTGCTTTACTATCAATCTCCAAAGTTGGAGAGACAGCCCCTTTAACCTCCTGGTTTGCACATGTTGCCAATTTGGCAGAGGATGGAAGGGAAGACGGAGAACCAGTGAGAGAGTAGCTGTTTGGCATTTGGACGGGCACATGTCACTCTAATTTCCCGGCAGGAAGAAGAATTAACCAAAGTCTCAACCATCCACCGGGGACCAGTAAAGGTCCTGAACCAAAATTTTGGACTTGCGTACAGCTCACAAAAAAACGAGTTGAAAAATGGAGCTCAGGGGCACAGCAATTCACAAACTGGCAGAGTAATAAAGGACAACTATCGTCCAACAATCCGTTTAGGGAAGGCAACGAGGTGAACTTGAAAGCGAGGCAGAATAGCAGGAAACAGATTTCAAGAGGTACATTGGAATCGCCTTTAAAGCACAGGAAGAGGGGCACAAATTCCACAATGATGCACTAGGCCAAAAAGGGCTTATGCTTTTTCTCCTGAATATATTCAGGAGAAAACGCACACGCCCTTTTTGGCCAAGCAAGCAAGCGGGCAATGCATATCTGCAGTACAAAGAAGTATCACTTCCCACCGGTCAAAAGGGCCATCCACAAAATGTGTAAAAACAAGAAAGGCAAGACAGGCCCTGGAGAACAGGGAGCCCTGTTATGCTGATGGGCGGGATGTAAATTGCCAACTGCCTCACTGGAGGAGTGCATAGTGTTCCCTAAAACAAGTAAACAACAGAACTACAGAGCCAAGGGCACTTCCAGTCTAGGGAATATACCTTGGGAAAACTGGAAATCAATAAGACAGAGCCACCCCCAAATTTAGGGCTGCACTGCTTACAAGAACCTCAACTTGTGTACACCTTAAATATCCCAGGAAATATAAAAATGGTTCAAATAATTTTGGTACTTATGTACGACGGAATATCCCTCAGCCATAAAATCAATGTCATAAGACCAGGAGCAGCAAAGTGAGTGGATTCAGGTACGATGATTCTAAGTGAAATAAGTCACACAGAAAAAAGAAACTTATCATAAGATATCACTTAGGAAGATCCTGTAAACATGGCTACACATGAACTGAGTTAAGAAAGAGAACAGACTCTCACATTTAGAAAACACTTTTATGCCTGATTAAGGGGGAAGGAGAGTTTGGGTGATGCATAAAACCAGAGTTTGATATAAGCCCTGGTACCGTTTCTAAAACCAACTTTGGAATAGACAAGACGTACACCTTCCTCAGTGAAAGGGAC
The DNA here is from genome assembly GCF_964165515.1 of Mesoplodon bidens. Lineage (NCBI taxonomy): Eukaryota > Metazoa > Chordata > Mammalia > Artiodactyla > Ziphiidae > Mesoplodon > Mesoplodon bidens. Next base: position 249,374 of record NW_027671299.1, on the reverse strand, counting down.
TCAAAACCCCATATATCCCGCAGAGGAATAGATCTGACTAGTAAGAATCTTAAAACCTATGTATTGATATGTCTCCGTAAGGGAATCAAGTGTGTCTAGACTGGCATAAACATGGCAGCGAGAATCAGCTCAAACAAACTATAAAAAGGAATTTCAAAAACAAAACAAAAAAATCGGGAAATTCTTTACAATTCCTTCAGGGTCTCTGATGAAACCTGGAATGACCCTATCTACAATGACAGCTGGATGTGGCATTATGCTGGACACTTGGGACTGAGAGGATTGGTGAGACTGGGTGAGCAAATGCAGACCCTTTAAAGCAAAAATGGATGGCACCCATTCCATGGTTCCCAACTCTCCATGTTGAAGGGAATATTAATACAGCTATAACATGTATGGGAAACCTAGAGAATGGACACACTGTGAATACAAAAGGTTTCTAAAACTCAATGAATTGTCCCTCTCCTGGTGCTCCGGTTTGACTTTCCAACTGCTTTACTATCAATCTCCCAACTTGGAGAGACAGCCCCTTTAACCTCCTGGTTCGCACAGGTTGCCAATTTGGCAGAGGATGGAAGGGAAGACGGAGAACCAGTGAGAGAGTAGCTGTTTGGCATTTGGACGGGCACATGTCACTCTAATTTCCCGGCAGGAAGAAGAATTAACCAAAGTCTCCGCCACCCACCGGGAACCAGTAAAGGTCCTGAACCAAAATTTTGGACTTGCGTACAGCTCACAAAAAAACGAGTTGAAAAATGGAGCTCAGGGGCACAGCAATTCACAAACTGGCAGAGTAATAAAGGACAACTATCGTCCAACAATCTGTTGAGGGAAAGCAACGAGGTGGACATGAAAGCGAGGCAGAATAGCAGGAAACAGATTTCAATAGGTACGTTGGAATCGCCTTTAAAGCACAGGAAGAGGGGCACAAATTCGACAATGACTCACTTGGCCAAAAAGGGCGTATGCGTTTTCTCCTGAATATATTCAGGAGAAAACGCATACGCCCTTTTTGGCCAAGCAAGCAAGCGGGCAATGCAAATCTGCACTGGAAAGAAGTATCACTTCCCACCGGTCAAAAGGGACATCCACAAAATGTGTAAAAACCAGAAAGGCAAGACAGGCCCTGGAGAACAGGGAGCCTTGTTATGCTGATGGGCGGGATGTAAATTGCCAACTGCCTCACAGTAGGAGTGCATTGTGTTCCATAAAACAAGTAAACAACAGAGCTACAGAGCCAAGAGCACTTCCAGTCTAGGGAATATACCTTGGGGAACAGGAAATCAATAAGGAAGAGCCACCCCCAAATTTAGGGCTTCACTGCTTACAAGAACCTCAACTTGGGTACACCTTAAATATCCCAGGAAATATAAAAATGGTTCAAAAAATTGTGGTACTTATGTACGATGGAATATCCCTCATCCATGAAATCAATGTCAGAAGACCAGGAGCAGCAAAGTGAGTGGATTCAGGTACGATGATTCTAAGTGAAATAAGTCACACAGAAAAAAGAAACTTATCATAAGATATCACTTATGAAGATCCTATAAACATGGCTACACATGAACTGACTTAAGAAAGAGAACAGAGTCTCACATTTAGAAAACAATGTTATGCCTGCTTAAGGGGGGAGGAGAGGTGGGGTGATGCATAAAACCAGAGTTTGATATAAGCACGGGTACCGTTTCTAAAACCAACTTTGGAATACACAAGACCTACACCTTCCTCAGTGAAAGGGACACAAAACCCCATATTTCCCGCAGAGGAATAGATCTGACTAGTAAGAATCTTAAAACCTATGTATAGATATGTCTCCGTAAGGGAATCAAGTGTGTCTAGACTGGCATAAACATGGCAGCGAGAATCAGCTCAAACCCACTATAAAAAGGAATTTCAAAAACAAAAACAAAAAACAGGGAAATTCTTTACAATTCCTTCAGGGTCTCTGATGAAACCAGGAATGACCCTATCTACAATGACAGCTGGATGTGGCATAAGGCTGGACACTTGGGACTGAGAGGATTGGTAAGATTGGGTGAGCAAACGCAGACCCTTTAAAGCAATAATGCATGGCCCCCATTCCATGGGTCCCAAATCTCCAGGTTGAAGGGAATATTACTACAGCTATAACATGTATGGAAACCTAGAGAATGGACACACTGTGAACACAAAATGTTTCTAAAGCTCAACGAATAGTCCCTCTCCTGGTGCTCCGGTTTGACATTCCAACTGCTTTACTATCAATCTCCCAACTTGGAGAGACAGCCCCTTTAAGCTCCTGGTTCGCACAGGTTGCCAATTTGGCAGAGGATGGAAGGGAAGAGGGAGAACCTATGAGAGCTAGCTGTTAGGCATTTGGACGGGCACATGTCACTCTAATTTCCGGGCAGGAAGAAGAATTAACCAAAGTCTCAGCCTCCCACCAGGAACCAGTATAGGTCCTGAACCAAAATATTGGACTTGCGTTCAGCTCACAAAAAACGAGATGAAAAATGGAGCTCAGGGGTACAGCAATTCACAAACTGGCAGAGTAATAAAGGACAACTATCGTCCAAAACTCTGTTGAGGGAAGGCAACGAGGCAGACTTGAAAGCGAGGCAGGATAGCAGGAAACAGATTTCAAGAGGTACGTTGGAATCGCCTTTAAAGCACAGGAAGAGGGGCACAACATCCACAATGACGCACTTGGCCAAAAAGGGCGTATGCGTTTTCTCCTGAACATATTCAGGAGAAAACGCATACACCCTTTTAGGCCAAGCAAGCAAGTGGGAAATGCAAATCTGCACTACAAAGATGTATCACTTCCCACCGGTCAAACGGGACATCCACAAAATGTGTAAAAACCAGAAAGGCAAGACAGGCCCTGGAGAACAGGGAGCATTCTTATCCTGATGGGTGGGATGTAAATTGCCAACTGCCTCACTGGAGGAGTGCATTGTGTTCCCTAAAACAAGTAAACAACTGAGCTACAGAGACAAGGGCACTTCCAGTCTAGGGAATATACCTTGGGAAAACTGAAAATTAATAAGACAGAGCCACACCAAAATTCAGGGCGGCACCGTTTGCAAGAACCTCAACTTGGGTACACCTTAAATATCCCAGGAAATATAAAAATGGTTCAAAAATTTGTGGTACTTATGTACGATGGAATATCCCTCAGCCGTGAAATCAATGTCATAAGACCAGGAGCAACAAAGTGAGTGGATTCAGGTACGATGATTCTAAGTGAAATAAGTCACACAGAAAAAGAAACTTATCATAAGATATCACTTATGAAGATCCTGTAAACATGGCTACACATGAACTGAGGTAGGAAAGAGAAGAGAGTCTCACATTTAGTATATACTCTTATGCCTGCTTAAGGGGAAGGAGAGTTTGGGTGATGAATAAAACCAGAGTTTGATATAAGCACAGGTACCGTTTCTAAAACCCACTTTGGAATAGACAATTCCTACACCTTCCTCAGTGAAAGGGACTGAAAACCCATTATTTCCCAAAGAGGATTAGATCTGACTAGTAAGAAACTTAAAAGCTATGTATTGATATGTCTCCGTAAGGGAATCAAGTGTGTCTAGACTGGCAAAACATGGCAGCCAGAATCAGCTCAAACCCACTATAAAAAGGAATTTCAAAAACAAAACCTAAAAACAGGGAAATTCTTTAAAATTCCTTCAGGATCTCGGATGAAACCTGGAATGACCCTACCTACAATGACAGCTGGATGTGGCATAAGCAGGACACTTGGGACTGAGTGGATTGGTGAGATTGGGTGAGAAAATGCAGACCCTCTAAAGCAAAAATGTATGGCCCCCATTCCATGGGTCCCAACTCTCCAGGTTGAAGGGAATATTACTACAGCTATAACATGTACGGGAAACATAGAGAATGGACACACTGTGAATACAAAAGCTTTCTAAAACTCAACGAATAGTCCCTCTCCTGGTGCTCCGGTTTGACTTTCCAACTGCTTTACTATCAATCTTCCAACTTGGAGAGACAGCCCTTTAAGCTCCTGGTTCGCACAGGTTGCCAATTTGGCAGAGGATGGAAGGGAAGAGGGAGAACCAATGAGAGAGTAGCTGTTAGGCATTTGGACGTGCATATGTCACTCTAATTTCCCGGCAGGACGAAGAATTAACCAAAGTCTCAGCCACCCAACGGGAACCAGTATAGGTCCTGAACCAAAATTTTGGACTTGCGTACATCTCACAAAAAACGAGTTGAAAAATGGAGCTCAGGGGCATAGCAATTCACAACTGGCAGAGTAATAAAGGACAACTATCGTACAAAAATCGGTTGAGGGAAGGGAACGAGGCGGACTTGAAAGCGAGGCAGAACAGCAGGAAACAAATTTCAAGAGGTACGTTGGAATCACATTTAAAGCACAGGAAGAGGGGCACAACTTCGACAATGACGAACTTGGCCAAAAACGGCGTATGCGTTTTCTCCTGAACATATTCAGGAGAAAACGCATACGCCCTTTTAGGCCAAGCAAGCAAGTGGGAAATGCAAATCTGCACTACAAAGAAGTATCACTTCCCACCGGTCAAACGGGACATCCACAAAATGTGTAAAAACCAGGAAGGCAAGACAGGCCCTGGAGAACAGGGAGCATTCTTATTCTGATGGGTGGGATGTAAATTGCCAACTGCCTCACTGGAGGAGTGCATTGTGTTCCCTAAAACAAGTAAAGAACTGAGCTACAGAGCCAAGGGCACTTCCTGTCTAGGGAATATACCTCGGGAAAACTGAAAATCAATAAGACAGAGCCACCCCAAAATTCAGGGCTGCACTGTTTACAAGAACCTCAACTTTGGTACACCTTAAATATCCCAGGAAATATAAAAATGGTTCAAAAATTTGTGGTACTTATGTACGATGGAATATCCCTCAGCCATAAAATCAATGTCATAAGACCAGGAGCAGCAAAGTGAGTGGATTCAGGTACGATGATTCTAAGTGAAATAAGTCACACAGAAAAAGAAACTTATCATAAGATATCAGTTATGAAGATCCTGTAAACATGGCTACACATGAACTGAGGTAGGAAAGAGAAGAGAGTCTCATATTGAGAATATACTCTTATGCCTGCTTAAGGGGAAGGAGAGTAGGGGTGATGAATAAAACCAGAGTTTGATATAAGCACAGGTACCGTTTCTAAAACCAACTTTGGAATAGACAAGTCCTACAGCTTCCTCAGTGAAAGGGACTGAAAACCCCATATTTCCCGCAGAGGATTAGATCTGACTAGTAAGAAATTTAAAAGCTATGTATTGATATGTCTCCGTAAGGGAATCAAGTGTGTCTAGACTGGCATAAACATGGCACCCAGAATCATCTCAACCCCACTATAAAAAAGAATTTCAAAAACACAACGAAAAAACAGGGAAATTCTTTACAATTCCTTCAGGGTCTCTGATGAAACCTGGAATGACCCTATCAACAATGACAGCTGGATGTGGCATAAGGCTGGACACTTGGGACTGAGAGGATTGGTGAGATTGCGAGAGCAAATGCCGACCCTTTAAAGCAAAAATGCATGGCCCCCATTCCATGGGTCCCAACTCTCCATGTTGAAGGGAATATTACTACAGCTATAACATGTACGGGAAACCTAGAGAATGGACACACTGTGAATACAAAAGGTTTCTAAAACTCAACGAATACTCCCTCTCCTAGTGCTCAGGTTTGACTTTCCAACTGCTTTACTAACAATCTCCCAACTTGGAGAGACAGCCCCTTTAACCTCCTTGTTTGCACACGTTGCCAATTTGGCAGAGGATGGAAGGGAAGAGGGAGAACCAATGAGAGACTAGCTGTTAGGCATAAGGACGGGCACATGTCACTCTAATTTCCCGGCAGGAAGATGAAATATCCAAAGTCTCAGCCACCCACCGGAAACCAGTATAGGTCTTGAACCAAAATTTTGGACTTGCGTACAGCTCACAAAAAACGAGTTGTAAACACGAGATCTGGGGCACAGCAATTCACAAACTGGCAGAGTAATAAAGGACAACTATCGTCCAAAAATCTGTTGAGGGAAGGCAACGAGGCGGACTTGAAAGCGAGGCAGAATAGCAGGAAACAGATTTCAATAGGTACGTTGGAATCGCCTTCAAAGCACATGAAGAGGGGCACAACTTCAACAATGATGCGCTTGGCCAAAAAGGAAGTATGCGTTTTCTCCTGAATATATTCAGGAGAAAACGCATACGCCCTTTTTGGCCAAGCAAGCAAGCGGGCAATGCAAATCTGCACTACAATGATGTATCACTTCCCACCGGTCAAAAGGGACATCCACAAAATGTGTAAAAACCAGAAAGGCAAGACAGGCCCTGGAGAACAGGGAGCCTTGTTATGCTGAAGGGCGGGATGTAAATTGCCAATTGCCTAACTGCAAGAGTGCATTGTGTTCCCTAAAACAGGTAAACAACAGAGCTACAGAGCCAAGGGCACTTCCAGTCTAGGGAATATACCTTGGGAAAACTGAAAATCAATAAGACAGAGCCACCCCCATATTTAGGGCTGCACGGCTTACAAGAACCTCAACTTGGGTACACCTTAAATATCCCAGGAAATATAAAAATGGTTCAAAAAATTGTGGTACTTATGTACGATGGAATATCCCTCAGCCATGAAATCAATGTCATAAGACCAGGAGCAGCAAAGTGAGTGGATTCAGGTACGATGATTCTAAGTGAAATAAGTCACACAGAAAAAGAAACTTATCATAAGATATCACTTATGAAGATCCTGTAAACATGGCTACACATGAACTGAGTTAGGAAAGAGAACAGAGTCTCACATTTAGAAAACACTCTTATGCCTGCTTAAGGGGAAAGGAGAGGTGGGGTGATGCATAAAACCAGAGTTTGATATAAGCACAGGTACCTTTTATAAAACCAACTGTGGAATAGAAAAGACCTACACCTTCCTCAGTGAAAGGGACTCAAAACCCCATATTTCCCGCAAAGGAATAGATCTGACTCGTAAGAATCTTAAAACCTATGTATTGATATGTCTCCATAAGGGAATCAAGTGTGTCTAGACTGGCATAAACATGGCAGCGAGAATCAGCTCAAACCCACTATAAAAAGGAATTTCAAAAACAAAACCTAAAAACAGGGAAATTCTTTACAATTCCTTCAGGGTCTCTGATGAAACCTGGAATGACCCTATCTACAATGACAGCTGGATGTGGCATAAGGCTGGACACTTGGGACTGAGAGGATTGGTGAGATAGGGTGAGCAAATGCAGACCCTTTAAAGCAAAAATGCATGGCCCCCATTCCATGTGTCCCAAATCTCAAGGTGGAAGGGAATATTACTACAGCTATAACATGTACGGGAAACCTAGAGAATGGACACACTGTGAATGCAAAAGGTTTCTAAAACTCAACGAATAGTCCCTCTCCTGGTGCTCTGGTTTGACTTTCCAACTGCTTTACTATCAATCTCCCAACTTGGAGAGACAGCCCATTTAACCTACTGGTTCGCACAGGTTGCCAATTTGGCAGAGGATGAAAGGGAAGAGGGAGAACCAATGAGAGACTAGCTGTTAGGCATTTGCACGGGCACATGTCACTATAATTTCCCAGCAGGAAGAAGAATTAACCAAAGTCTCAGCCACCAACCGAAAACCAGTATAGATCCTGAACCAAAATTTTGGACTCGCGTACATCTCACAAAAAACGAGTTGAAAAATGGAGCTCAGGGGCACAGCAATTCACAACTGGCAGAGTAATAAAGGACAACTATCGTCCAAAAATCTATTGAGGGAAGGCAACGAGGCGGACTTGAAAGCGAGGCAGAATAGCAGGAAACAGATTTCAAGAGGTACGTTGGAATCGCCTTTAAAGCACAGGAAGAGGGGCACAACTTCGACAATGACGCTCTTGGCCAAAAAGGGCGTATGCGTTTTCTCCTGAATATATTCAGGCGAAAACGCATACGCCCTTTTAGGCCAAGCAAGCAAGTGGGCAATGCAAATCTGCACAACAAAGAAGTATCACTTCCCACCTGTCAAAAGGGACATCCACAAAATGTGTGAAAACCAGAAAGGCAAGACAGGTCCTGGAGAACAGGGAGCCTTGTTATCCTGATGGGTGGGATGTAAATTGCCAACTGCCTCACTGGAGGAGTGCATTGTGTTCCCTAAAGCAAGTAAACAACAGAGCAACAGAGCCAAGGGCACTTCCAGTCTAGGGAATATACCTTGGGAAAACTGAAAATCAATAAGACAGAGCCACACCAAAATTTAGGGCTGCACTGCTTACAGAACCTCAACTTGGGTACACCTTAAATATCCCAGGAAATATAAAAATGGTTCAAAAAATTGTGGTACTTATGTACGATGGAATATCCTTCAGCCATGAAATCAATGTCATAAGACCAGGAGCAGCAAAGTGAGTGGATTCAGGTACGATGATTCTAAGTGAAATAAGTCACACAGAAAAAGAAACTTATCATAAGATATCACTTAGGAAGATCCCGTAAACATGGCTACACATGAACTGAGTTAGGAAAGAGAACAGAGTCTCACATTTAGAAAACACTCTTATGCCTGCTTAAGGGGTAAGGAGAGGTGGGGTGATGCATAAAACCAGAGTTTGATATAAGCACAGGTACCGTTTATAAAACCAACTGTGGAATAGAAAAGACCTACACCTTCCTCAGTGAAAGGGACTCAAAACCCCATATTTCCCACAAAGGAATAGATCTGACTCGTAAGAATCTTAAAACCTATGTATTGATATGTCTCCGTAAGGGAATCAAGTGTGTCTAGACTGGCATAAACATGGCAGCGAGAATCAGCTCAAACCCATTATAAAAACGAATTTCAAAAACAAAACCAAAAAACAGGGAAATGATTTACGATTCCTTCAGGGTCTCTGATGAAACCTGGAATGACCCTATCTACAATGACAGCTGGATGTGGCATAAGGATGGACACTTGGGACTGAGAGGATTGGTGAGATTGGGTGAGCAAATGCATACCCTTTAAAGCAAAAATGCATGTCCCCCATTCCATGGGTCCCAACTCTCGAGGTTGAAGGGAATATTACTACAGCTATAACATATACGGGAAACGTAGAGAATGGACACACTGTGAATACAAAAGGTTTCTAAAACTGAACGAATAGTCCCTCTCCTGGTGCTCCGGTTTGACTTTCCAACTGCTTTACTATCAATCTTCCAACTTGGAGAGACAGACCCTTTAAGCTCCTGGTTCGCACAGGTTGCCAATTTGGCAGAGGATGGAAGGGAAGAGGGAGAACCAATGAGAGAGTAGCTGTTAGGCATTTGGACGGGCACATGTCACTCTAATATCCCGGCAGGAATAAGAATTAACCAAACTCTCAGCCAACAATCGGGAAACAGTATAGGTCCTGATCCAAAATTTTGGACTTGCGTTCAGCTCACAAAAAACGAGTTGAAAAACGGAGCTCAGGGCCACAGCAATTCACAAACTGTCAGAATAATAAAGGACAACAATCGTCCAATAATCTGTTGAGGGAAGGCAACGAGGTGGACTTGAAAGCGAGGCAGAATAGCAGGAAACAGATTTCAAGAGGTACGTTGGAATTGCCTTTAAAGCACAGGAAGATGGGCACAACTTCGACAATAACGCACTTGGCCAAAAAGGGTGTATGCGTTTTCTCCTGAATATATTCAGGAGAAAACGCATACGCACTTTTTGGCCAAGCAAGCAAGCGGGCAATGCAAATCTGCACTACAAAGAAGTATCACTTCCCACCGATCAAAAGGGACATCCACAAAATGTGTAAAAAACCGAAAGGCAAGACAGGCCCTGGAGAACAGGGAGCCTTTTTATCCTGATGGGCGGGATGTAAATTGCCAACTGCCTCACTGGAGGAGTGAATTGTGTTCCCTAAAACAAGTAAACAACAGAGCTACAGAGCCAAGGGCACTTCCAGTCTAGGGAATATACCTTGGGAAAACTGAAAATCAATAAGACAGTGCCACCCCCAAATTTAGGGGTGCACTGCTTACAAGAACCTCAACTTGGGTACACCTTAAATATCCCAGGAAATATAAAAATGGTTCAAAAAATTGTGGTACTTACGTACGATGGAATATCCCTCAGCCATGAAATCAATGTCATAATACCAGGAGCAGCAAAGTGAGTGGATTCAGGTACGATGATTCTAAGTGAAATAAGTCACACAGAAATAGAAACTTATCATAAGATATCACTTATGAAGATCCTGTAAACATGGCTACACATGAACTGAGTTAGGAAAGAGAACAGAGTCTCACATTTAGAAAATAATCATATGCCTGCTTAAGGGGGAATGAGAGGTGGGGTGATGCATAAAACCAGAGTTTGATATAAGCACAGGTACCGTTTCTAAAACCAACTGTGGAATTGAAAAGACCTACACCTTCCTCAGTGAAAGGGACTCAAAACCCAATATTTCCCGCAGAGGAATAGATCTGAGTAGTAAGAATCTTAAAACCTATGTATTGATATGTCTCCGTAAGGGAATCAAGTGTGTCTAGACTGGCATAAACATGGCAGCGAGAATCAGCTCAAAACCACTATAAAAACGAATTTCAAAAACAAAACCAAAAAACAGGGAAATTCTTTACAATTCCTTCAGGATCTATGATGAAACCTGGAATGACCCTATCTACAATGACAGCTGGATGTGGCATAAGGCTGGACACTTGGGACTGAGAGGATTGGTGAGATTGCGTGAGAAAATGCAGACCCTTTAAAGCAAAAATGCATGGCCCCCATTCCATGGGTCCCAACTCTCCATGTTGAAGGGAATATTACTACAGCTATAACATGTACGGGAAACCTAGAGAATGGATACACTGTGAATACAAAAGGTTTCTAAAACTCAACGAATAGTCCCTCTCCTGGTGCTCAGGTTTGACTTTCCAACTGCTTTACTATCAATCTTCCAACTTGGAGAGACAGCCCCTTTAAGCTCGTGGTTCGCACAGGTTGCCAATTTGGCAGAGGATGGAAGGGAAGAGGGAGAACCAATGAGAGAGTAGCTGTTAGGCATTTGGACGGGCACATGTAACTCTAATTTCCCGCCAAGAAGAAAAATTAACCAAAGTCTCAGCCACCCTCCAAAACCAGTATAGGTCCTGAACCAAAATTTCGGACTTGCGTACAGCTCACAAAAAACGAGTTGAAAAATGGAGCTCAGGGGCACAGCAATTCACAAACTGGCAGAGTAATAAAGGACAACTATCGTCCAAAAATCTGTTTAGGGAAGGCAATGAGGCGGACTTGAAAGCAAGGCAGAATAGCAGGAAACAGATTTCAAGAGGTACGTTGTAATCACCTTTAAAGCACAGGAAGAGGGGCACAACTTCGACAATGACGCAATGGCCAAAAACGGCGTATGCGTTTTCTCCTGAATATATTCAGGAGAAAACGCATACGTCCATTTTGGCCAAGCAAGCAAGTGAGCAATGCAAATCTGCACTACAAAGAAGTATCACATCCCACCGGTCAAACGGGATATCCACAAAATGTGTAAAAACCTGAAAGGCAAGACAGGCCCTGGAGAACAGGGAGCATTCTTATCCTGATGAGTGCGATGTAAATTGCCAACTGCCTCACTGGAGGAGTGCATTGTGTTCCCTAAAACAAGTAAACAACTGAGCTACAGATCCAAGGGCACTTCCAGTCTAGGGAATATACCTTGGGAAAACTGATAATCAATAATACAGAGCCACCCCCAAATTTAGGGCTGCACTGCTTACAAGAACCTCAGCTTTGGTACACCTTAAATATCCCAGGAAATATAAAAATGGTTCAAAAAATTGTGGTACTTATGTACGATGGAAGATCCCTCAGCCATGAAATCAATGTCATAAGACCAGGAGCAGCAAAGTGAGTGGATTCAGGTACGGTGATTCTAAGTGAAGTAAGTCACACAGAAAAAAGGAACTTATCATAAGATATCACTTAGGAAGATCCTGTAAACAAGGCTACACATGAACTGAGTTAAGAAAGAGAACAGAGTCTCACATATAGAAAACAATGTTATGCCTGCTTAAGGGGGAAGGAGAGGTGGGGTGATGCATAAAACCAGAGTTTGATATAAGCACGGATACCGTATCTAAAAACCAACTTTGGAATAGACAAGACCTACACCTTCCTCAGTGAAAGGGACTCAAAACCCCATATTTCCCACAGAGGAATAGATCTGACTAGTAAGAATCATAAAACCCATGTATTGATATGTCTCCGTAAGGGAAACAAGTGTGTCTAGACTGCCATAAACATGGCAGGGAGAATCAGCTCAAACCCAGTATAAAAAGGAATTTCAAAAACAAAAGCAAAAAACAGGAAAATTCTTTACAATTCCTTCAGGGTCTCTGACGAAACCTGGAATGACCCTATGTACAATGACAGCTGGATGTGGCATAAGGCTGGACACTTGGGACTGAGAGGATTGGTGAGATTGGGTGAGCAAACGCAGACCCTTTAAAGCAATAAAGCATGGCCCCCATTCCATGGGTCCCAACACTACAGGTTGTAGGGAATATTACTACAGCTATACCATGTCCGGAAAACCTAGAGAATGGACACACTGTGAATACAAAAGGTTTCTAAAACTCAACGAATAGTCCCTCTCCTGGTGCTCCGGTTTGACTTTCCAACTGCTTTACTATCAATCTCCAAAGTTGGAGAGACAGCCCCTTTAACCTCCTGGTTTGCACATGTTGCCAATTTGGCAGAGGATCGAAGGGAAGACGGAGAACCAGTGAGAGAGTAGCTGTTTGGCATTTGGACGGGCACATGTCACTCTAATTTCCCGGCAGGAAGAAGAATTAACCAAAATCTCAACCATCCACCGGGGACCAGTAAAGGTCCTGAACCAAAATTTTGGACTTGCGTACAGCTCACAAAAAAACGAGTTGAAAAATGGAGCTCAGGGGCACAGCAATTCACAAACTGGCAGAGTAATAAAGGACAACTATCGTCCAACAATCCGTTTAGGGAAGGCAACGAGGTGAACTTGAAAGCGAGGCAGAATAGCAGTAAACAGATTTCAAGAGGTACATTGGAATCGCCTTTAAAGCACAGGAAGAGGGGCACAAATTCCACAATGATGCAATAGGCCAAAAAGGGCTTATGCTTTTTCTCCTGAATATATTCAGGAGAAAACGCACACGCCCTTTTTGGCCAAGCAAGCAAGCGGGCAATGCATATCTGCAGTACAAAGAAGTATCACTTCCCACCGGTCAAAAGGGCCATCCACAAAATGTGTAAAAACAAGAAAGGCAAGACAGGCCCTGGAGAACAGGGAGCCCTGTTATGCTGATGGGCGGGATGTAAATTGCCAACTGCCTCACTGGAGGAGTGCATAGTGTTCCCTAAAACAAGTAAACAACAGAACTACAGAGCCAAGGGCACTTCCAGTCTAGGGAATATACCTTGGGAAAACTGGAAATCAATAAGACAGATCCACCCCCAAATTTAGGGCTGCACTGCTTACAAGAACCTCAACTTGTGTACACCTTAAATATCCCAGGAAATATAAAAATGGTTCAAATAATTTTGGTACTTATGTACGACGGAATATCCCTCAGCCATAAAATCAATGTCATAAGACCAGGAGCAGCAAAGTGAGTGGATTCAGGTACGATGATTCTAAGTGAAATAAGTCACACAGAAAAAAGAAACTTATCATAAGATATCACTTATGAAGATCCTGTAAACCTGGCTACACATGAACTGAGTTAAGAAAGAGAACAGAGTCTCACATTTAGAAAACACTTTTATGCCTGATTAAGGGGGAAGGAGAGTTTGGGTGATGCATAAAACCAGAGTTTGATATAAGCCCTGGTACCGTTTCTAAAACCAACTTTGGAATAGACAAGACGTACACCTTCCTCAGTGAAAGGGACTCAAAACCCCATATATCCCGCAGAGGAATAGATCTGACTAGTAAGAATCTTAAAACCTATGTATTGATATGTCTCCGTAAGGGAATCACGTGTGTCTAGACTGGCATAAACATGGCAGCGAGAATCAGCTCAAACAAACTATAAAAAGGAATTTCAGAAACAAAACCAAAAAAATCGGGAAATTCTTTACAATTCCTTCAGGGTCTCTGATGAAACCTGGAATGACCCTATCTACAATGACAGCTGGATGTGGCATTATGCTGGACACTTGGGACTGAGAGGATTGGTGAGACTGGGTGAGCAAATGCAGACCCTTTAAAGCAAAAATGGATGGCACCCATTCCATGGTTCCCAACTCTCCATGTTGAAGGGAATATTAATACAGCTATAACATGTATGGGAAACCTAGAGAATGGACACACTGTGAATACAAAAGGTTTCTAAAACTCAATGAATTGTCCCTCTCCTGGTGCTCCGGTTTGACTTTCCAACTGCTTTACTATCAATCTCCCAACTTGGAGAGACAGCCCCTTTAACCTCCTGGTTCGCACAGGTTGCCAATTTGGCAGAGGATGGAAGGGAAGACGGAGAACCAGTGAGAGAGTAGCTGTTTGGCATTTGGACGGGCACATGTCACTCTAATTTCCCGGCAGGAAGAAGAATTAACCAAAGTCTCCGCCACCCACCGGGAACCAGTAAAGGTCCTGAACCAAAATTTTGGACTTGCGTACAGCTCACAAAAAAACGAGTTGAAAAATGGAGCTCAGGGGCACAGCAATTCACAAACTGGCAGAGTAATAAAGGACAACTATCGTCCAACAATCTGTTGAGGGAAAGCAACGAGGTGGACATGAAAGCGAGGCAGAATAGCAGGAAACAGATTTCAATAGGTACATTGGAATCGCCTTTAAAGCACAGGAAGAGGGGCACAAATTCGACAATGACTCACTTGGCCAAAAAGGGCGTATGCGTTTTCTCCTGAATATATTCCGGAGAAAACGCATACGCCCTTTTTGGCCAAGCAAGCAAGCGGGCAATGCAAATCTGCACTGGAAAGAAGTATCACTTCCCACCGTTCAAAAGGGACATCCACAAAATGTGTAAAAACCAGAAAGGCAAGACAGGCCCTGGAGAACTGGGAGCCTTGTTATGCTGATGGGCGGGATGTAAATTGCCAACTGCCTCACAGTAGGAGTGCATTGTGTTCCATAAAACAAGTAAACAACAGAGCTACAGAGCCAAGAGAACTTCCAGTCTAGGGAATATACCTTGGGGAACAGGAAATCAATAAGGAAGAGCCACCCCCAAATTTAGGGCTTCACTGCTTACAAGAACCTCAACTTGGGTACACCTTAAATATCCCAGGAAATATAAAAATGGTTCAAAAAATTGTGGTACTTATGTACGATGGAATATCCCTCATCCATGAAATCAATGTCAGAAGACCAGGAGCAGCAAAGTGAGTGGATTCAGGTACGATGATTCTAAGTGAAATAAGTCACACAGAAAAAAGAAACTTATCATAAGATATCACTTATGAAGATCCTGTAAACCTGGCTACACATGAACTGAGTTAAGAAAGAGAACAGAGTCTCACATTTAGAAAACACTGTTATGCCTGCTTAAGGGGGGAGGAGAGGTGGGGTGATGCATAAAACCAGAGTTTGATATAAGCACGGGTACCGTTTCTAAAACCAACTTTGGAATACACAAGACCTACACCTTCCTCAGTGAAAGGGACACAAAACCCCATATTTCCCACAGAGGAATAGATCTGACTAGTAAGAATCTTAAAACCTATGTATAGATATGTCTCCGTAAGGGAATCAAGTGTGTCTAGACTGGCATAAACATGGCAGCGAGAATCAGCTCAAACCCACTATAAAAAGGAATTTCAAAAACAAAAACAAAAAACAGGGAAATTCTTTACAATTCCTTCAGGGTCTCTGATGAAACCAGGAATGACCCTATCTACAATGACAGCTGGATGTGGCATAAGGCTGGACACTTGGGACTGAGAGGATTGGTAAGATTGGGTGAGCAAACGCAGACCCTTTAAAGCAATAATGCATGGCCCCCATTCCATGGGTCCCAAATCTCCAGGTTGAAGGGAATATTACTACAGCTATAACATGTATGGAAACCTAGAGAATGGACACACTGTGAACACAAAATGTTTCTAAAGCTCAACGAATAGTCCCTCTCCTGGTGCTCCGGTTTGACATTCCAACTGCTTTACTATCAATCTCCCAACTTGGAGAGACAGCCCCTTTAAGCTCCTGGTTCGCACAGGTTGCCAATTTGGCAGAGGATGGAAGGGAAGAGGGAGAACCTATGAGAGCTAGCTGTTAGGCATTTGGACGGGCACATGTCACTCTAATTTCCGGGCAGGAAGAAGAATTAACCAAAGTCTCAGCCTCCCACCAGGAACCAGTATAGGTCCTGAACCAAAATATTGGACTTGCGTTCAGCTCACAAAAAACGAGATGAAAAATGGAGCTCAGGGGTACAGCAATTCACAAACTGGCAGAGTAATAAAGGACAACTATCGTCCAAAACTCTGTTGAGGGAAGGCAACGAGGCAGACTTGAAAGCGAGGCAGGATAGCAGGAAACAGATTTCAAGAGGTACGTTGGAATCGCCTTTAAAGCACAGGAAGAGGGGCACAACATCCACAATGACGCACTTGGCCAAAAAGGGCGTATGCGTTTTCTCCTGAACATATTCAGGAGAAAACGCATACACCCTTTTAGGCCAAGCAAGCAAGTGGGAAATGCAAATCTGCACTACAAAGATGTATCACTTCCCACCGGTCAAACGGGACATCCACAAAATGTGTAAAAACCAGAAAGGCAAGACAGGCCCTGGAGAACAGGGAGCATTCTTATCCTGATGGGTGGGATGTAAATTGCCAACTGCCTCACTGGAGGAGTGCATTGTGTTCCCTAAAACAAGTAAACAACTGAGCTACAGAGACAAGGGCACTTCCAGTCTAGGGAATATACCTTGGGAAAACTGAAAATCAGTAAGACAGAGCCACACCAAAATTCAGGGCGGCACCGTTTGCAAGAACCTCAACTTGGGTACACCTTAAATATCCCAGGAAATATAAAAATGGTTCAAAAATTTGTGGTACTTATGTACGATGGAATATCCCTCAGCCATGAAATCACTGTCATAAGACCAGGAGCAACAAAGTGAGTGGATTCAGGTACGATGATTCTAAGTGAAATAAGTCACACAGAAAAAGAAACTTATCATAAGATATCACTTATGAAGATCCTGTAAACATGGCTACACATGAACTGAGGTAGGAAAGAGAAGAGAGTCTCACATTTAGAATATACTCTTATGCCTGCTTAAGGGGAAGGAGAGTTTGGGTGATGAATAAAACCAGAGTTTGATATAAGAACAGGTACCGTTTCTAAAACCCACTTTGGAATAGACAATTCCTACACCTTCCTCAGTGAAAGGGACTGAAAACCCATTATTTCCCAAAGAGGATTAGATCTGACTAGTAAGAAACTTAAAAGCTATGTATTGATATGTCTCCGTAAGGGAATCAAGTGTGTCTAGACTGGCAAAACATGGCAGCCAGAATCAGCTCAAACCCACTATAAAAAGGAATTTCAAAAACAAAACCTAAAAACAGGGAAATTCTTTAAAATTCCTTCAGGGTCTCGGATGAAACCTGGAATGACCCTACCTACAATGACAGCTGGATGTGGCATAAGGCAGGACACTTGGGACTGAGTGGATTGGTGAGATTGGGTGAGAAAATGCAGACCCTCTAAAGCAAAAATGTATGGCCCCCATTCCATGGGTCCCAACTCTCCAGGTTGAAGGGAATATTACTACAGCTATAACATGTACGGGAAACATAGGGAATGGACACACTGTGAATACAAAAGCTTTCTAAAACTCAACGAATAGTCCCTCTCCTGGTGCTCCGGTTTGACTTTCCAACTGCTTTACTATCAATCTTCCAACTTGGAGAGACAGCCCCTTTAAGCTCCTGGTTCGCACAGGTTGCCAATTTGGCAGAGGATGGAAGGGAAGAGGGAGAACCAATGAGAGAGTAGCTGTTAGGCATTTGGACGTGCATATGTCACTCTAATTTCCCGGCAGGACGAAGAATTAACCAAAGTCTCAGCCACCCAACGGGAACCAGTATAGGTCCTGAACCAAAATTTTGGACTTGCGTACATCTCACAAAAAACGAGTTGAAAAATGGAGCTCAGGGGCATAGCAATTCACAACTGGCAGAGTAATAAAGGACAACTATCGTACAAAAATCGGTTGAGGGAAGGGAACGAGGCGGACTTGAAAGCGAGGCAGAACAGCAGGAAACAAATTTCAAGAGGTACGTTGGAATCACATTTAAAGCACAGGAAGAGGGGCACAACTTCGACAATGACGAACTTGGCCAAAAACGGCGTATGCGTTTTCTCCTGAACATATTCAGGAGAAAACGCATACGCCCTTTTAGGCCAAGCAAGCAAGTGGGAAATGCAAATCTGCACTACAAAGAAGTATCACTTCCCACCGGGCAAACGGGACATCCACAAAATGTGTAAAAACCAGGAAGGCAAGACAGGCCCTGGAGAACAGGGAGCATTCTTATCCTGATGGGTGGGATGTAAATTGCCAACTGCCTCACTGGAGGAGTGCATTGTGTTCCCTAAAACAAGTAAACAACTGAGCTACAGAGCCAAAGGCACTTCCTGTCTAGGGAATATACCTCGGGAAAACTGAAAATCAATAAGACAGAGCCACCCCAAAATTCAGGGCTGCACTGTTTACAAGAACCTCAACTTGGGTACACCTTAAATATCCCAGGAAATATAAAAATGGTTCAAAAATTTGTGGTACTTATGTACGATGGAATATCCCTCAGCCGTGAATTCAATGTCATAAGACCAGGAGCAACAAAGTGAGTGGATTCAGGTACGATGATTCTAAGTGAAATAAGTCACACAGAAAAAGAAACTTATCATAAGATATCACTTATGAAGATCCTGTAAACATGGCTACACATGAACTGAGGTAGGAAAGAGAAGAGAGTCTCACATTGAGAATATACTCTTATGCCTGCTTAAGGGGAAGGAGAGTTGGGGTGATGAATAAAACCAGAGTTTGATATAAGCACAGGTACCGTTTCTAAAACCAACTTTGGAATAGACAAGTCCTACAGCTTCCTCAGTGAAAGGGACTGAAAACCCCATATTTCCCGCAGAGGATTAGATCTGACTAGTAAGAAATTTAAAAGCTATGTATTGATATGTCTCCGTAAGGGAATCAAGTGTGTCTAGACTGGCATAAACATGGCAGCCAGAATCATCTCAAACCCACTATAAAAAAGAATTTCAAAAACACAACGAAAAAACAGGGAAATTCTTTACAATTCCTTCAGGGTCTCTGATGAAACCTGGAATGACCCTATCAACAATGACAGCTGGATGTGGCATAAGGCTGGACACTTGGGACTGAGAGGATTGGTGAGATTGCGAGAGCAAATGCCGACCCTTTAAAGCAAAAATGCATGGCCCCCATTCCATGGGTCCCAACTCTCCATGTTGAAGGGAATATTACTACAGCTATAACATGTACGGGAAACCTAGAGAATGGACACACTGTGAATACAAAAGGTTTCTAAAACTCAACGAATACTCCCTCTCCTAGTGCTCAGGTTTGACTTTCCAACTGCTTTACTAACAATCTCCCAACTTGGAGAGACAGCCCCTTTAACCTCCTTGTTTGCACACGTTGTCAATTTGGCAGAGGATGGAAGGGAAGAGGGAGAACCAATGAGAGACTAGCTGTTAGGCATTTGGACGGGCACATGTCACTCTAATTTCCCGGCAGGAAGATGAAATAACCAAAGTCTCAGCCACCCACCGGAAACCAGTATAGGTCTTGAACCAAAATTTTGGACTTGCGTACAGCTCACAAAAAACGAGTTGTAAACACGAGATCTGGGGCACAGCAATTCACAAACTGGTAGAGTAATAAAGGACAACTATCGTCCAAAAATCTGTTGAGGGAAGGCAACGAGGCGGACTTGAAAGCGAGGCAGAATAGCAGGAAACAGATTTCAAGAGGTACGTTGGAATCGCCTTCAAAGCACATGAAGAGGGGCACAACTTCAACAATGATGCGCTTGGCCAAAAAGGAAGTATGCGTTTTCTCCTGAATATATTCAGGAGAAAACGCATACGCCCTTTTTGGCCAAGCAAGCAAGCGGGCAATGCAAATCAGCACTACAATGATGTATTACTTCCCACCGGTCAAAAGGGTCATCCACAAAATGTGTAAAAACCAGAAAGGCAAGACAGGCCCTGGAGAACAGGGAGCCTTGTTATGCTGAAGGGCGGGATGTAAATTGCCAATTGCCTAACTGCAGGAGTGCATTGTGTTCCCTAAAACAGGTAAACAACAGAGCTACAGAGCCAAGGGCACTTCCAGTCTAGGGAATATACCTTGGGAAAACTGAAAATCAATAAGACAGAGCCACCCCCATATTTAGGGCTGCACGGCTTACAAGAACCTCAACTTGGGTACACCTTAAATATCCCAGGAAATATAAAAATGGTTCAAGAAATTGTGGTACTTATGTACGATGGAATATCCCTCAGCCATGAAATCAATGTCATAAGACCAGGAGCAGCAAAGTGAGTGGATTCAGGTACGATGATTCTAAGTGAAATAAGTCACACAGAAAAAGAAACTTATCATAAGATATCACTTATGAAGATCCTGTAAACATGGCTACACATGAACTGAGTTAGGAAAGAGAACAGAGTCTCACATTTAGAAAACACTCTTATGCCTGCTTAAGGGGAAAGGAGAGGTGGGGTGATGCATAAAACCAGAGTTTGATATAAGCACAGGTACCTTTTATAAAACCAACTGTGGAATAGAAAAGACCTACACCTTCCTCAGTGAAAGGGACTCAAAACCCCATATTTCCCGCAAAGGAATAGATCTGACTCGTAAGAATCTTAAAACCTATGTATTGATATGTCTCCATAAGGGAATCAAGTGTGTCTAGACTGGCATAAACATGGCAGCGAGAATCAGCTCAAACCCACTATAAAAAGGAATTTCAAAAACAAAACCTAAAAACAGGGAAATTCTTTACAATTCCTTCAGGGTCTCTGATGAAACCTGGAATGACCCTATCTACAATGACAGCTGGATGTGGCATAAGGCTGGACACTTGGGACTGAGAGGATTGGTGAGATTGGGTGAGCAAATGCAGACCCTTTAAAGCAAAAATGCATGGCCCCCATTCCATGTGTCCCAAATCTCAAGGTGGAAGGGAATATTACTACAGCTATAACATGTACGGGAAACCTAGAGAATGGACACACTGTGAATGCAAAAGGTTTCTAAAACTCAACGAATAGTCCTTCTCCTGGTGCTCTGGTTTGACTTTCCAACTGCTTTACTATCAATCTCCCAACTTGGAGAGACAGCCCATTTAACCTACTGGTTCGCACAGGTTGCCAATTTGGCAGAGGATGAAAGGGAAGAGGGAGAACCAATGAGAGACTAGCTGTTAGGCATTTGCACGGGCACATGTCACTATATTTTCCCAGCAGGAAGAAGAATTAACCAAAGTCTCAGCCACCAACCGAAAACCAGTATAGATCCTGAACCAAAATTTTGGACTCGCGTACATCTCACAAAAAACGAGTTGAAAAATGGAGCTCAGGGGCACAGCAATTCACAACTGGCAGAGTAATAAAGGACAACTATCGTCCAAAAATCTATTGAGGGAAGGCAACGAGGCAGACTTGAAAGCGAGGCAGAATAGCAGGAAACAGATTTCAAGAGGTACGTTGGAATCGCCTTTAAAGCACAGGAAGAGGGGCACAACTTCGACAATGACGCTCTTGGCCAAAAAGGGCGTATGCGTTTTCTCCTGAATATATTCAGGCGAAAACGCATACGCCCTTTTTGGCCAAGCAAGCAAGCGGGCAATGCAAATCTGCACTACAAAGAAGTATCACTTCCCACCTGTCAAAAGGGACATCCACAAAATGTGTGAAAACCAGAAAGGCAAGACAGGTCCTGGAGAACAGGGAGCCTTGTTATCCTGATGGGTGGGATGTAAATTGCCAACTGCCTCACTGGAGGAGTGCATTGTGTTCCATAAAGCAAGTAAACAACAGAGCAACAGAGCCAAGGGCACTTCCATTCTAGGGAATATACCTTGGGAAAACTGAAATTCAATAAGACAGAGCCACCCCAAAATTTAGGGCTGCACTGCTTACAGAAACTCAACTTGGGTACACCTTAAATATCCCAGGAAATATAAAAATGGTTCAAAAAATTGTGGTACTTATGTACGATGGAATATCCTTCAGCCATGAAATCAATGTCATAAGACCAGGAGCAGCAAAGTGAGTGGATTCAGGTACGATGATTCTAAGTGAAATAAGTCACACAGAAAAAGAAACTTATCATAAGATATCACTTAGGAAGATCCCGTAAACATGGCTACACATGAACTGAGTTAGGAAAGAGAACAGAGTCTCACATTTAGAAAACACTCTTATGCCTGCTTAAAGGGTAAGGAGAGGTGGGGTGATGCATAAAACCAGAGTTTGATATAAGCACAGGTACCGTTTATAAAACCAACTGTGGAATAGAAAAGACCTACACCTTCCTCAGTGAAAGGGACTCAAAACCCCATATTTCCCACAAAGGAATAGATCTGACTCGTAAGAATCTTAAAACCTATGTATTGATATGTCTCCGTAAGGGAATCAAGTGTGTCTAGACTGGCATAAACATGGCAGCGAGAATCAGCTCAAACCCATTATAAAAACGAATTTCAAAAACAAAACCAAAAAACAGGGAAATGATTTACGATTCCTTCAGGGTCTCTGATGAAACCTGGAATGACCCTATCTACAATGACAGCTGGATGTGGCATAAGGCTGGACACTTGGGACTGAGAGGATTGGTGAGATTGGGTTAGCAAATGCATACCCTTTAAAGCAAAAATGCATGTCCCCCATTCCATGGGTCCCAACTCTCGAGGTTGAAGGGAATATTACTACAGCTATAACATGTACGGGAAACGTAGAGAATGGACACACTGTGAATACAAAAGGTTTCTAAAACTGAACGAATAGTCCCTCTCCTGGTGCTCCGGTCTGACTTTCCAACTGCTTTACTATCAATCTTCCAACTTGGAGAGACAGACCCTTTAAGCTCCTGGTTCGCACAGGTTGCCAATTTGGCAGAGGATGGAAGGGAAGAGGGAGAACCAATGAGAGAGTAGCTGTTAGGCATTTGGACGGGCACATGTCACTCTAATATCCCGGCAGGAATAAGAATTAACCAAACTCTCAGCCAACCATCGGGAAACAGTATAGGTCCTGATCCAAAATTTTGGACTTGCGTTCAGCTCACAAAAAACGAGTTGAAAAACGGAGCTCAGGGCCACAGCAATTCACAAACTGTCAGAATAATAAAGGACAACTATCGTCCAATAATCTGTTGAGGGAAGGCAACGAGGCGGACTTGAAAGCGAGGCAGAAGAGCAGGAAACAGATTTCAAGAGGTACGTTGGAATCGCCATTAAAGCACAGGAAGATGGGCACAACTTCGACAATAACGCACTTGGCCAAAAAGGGTGTATGCGTTTTCTCCTGAATATATTCAGGAGAAAACGCATACGCACTTTTTGGCCAAGCAAGCAAGCGGGCAATGCAAATCTGCACTACAAAGAAGTATCACTTCCCACCGATCAAAAGGGACATCCACAAAATGTGTAAAAAACCGAAAGGCAAGACAGGCCCTGGAGAACAGGGAGGCTTTTTATCCTGATGGGCGGGATGTAAATTGCCAACTGCCTCACTGGAGGAGTGAATTGTGTTCCCTAAAACAAGTAAACAACAGAGCTACAGAGCCAAGGGCACTTCCAGTCTAGGGAATATACCTTGGGAAAACTGAAAATCAATAAGACAGGGCCTCCCCCAAATTTCGGGGTGCACTGCTTACAAGAACCTCAACTTGGGTACACCTTAAATATCCCAGGAAATATAAAAATGGTTCAAAAAATTGTGGTACTTACATACGATGGAATATCCCTCAGCCATGAAATCAATGTCATAAGACCAGGAGCAGCAAAGTGAGTGGATTCAGGTACGATGATTCTAAGTGAAATAAGTCACACAGAAATAGAAACTTATCATAAGATATCACTTATGAAGATCCTGTAAACATGGCTACACATGAACTGAGTTAGGAAAGAGAACAGAGTCTCACATTTAGAAAATAATCATATGCCTGCTTAAGGGGGAATGAGAGGTGGGGTGATGCATAAAACCAGAGTTTGATATAAGCACAGGTACCGTTTCTAAAACCAACTGTGGAATAGAAAAGACCTACACCTTCCTCAGTGAAAGGGACTCAAAACCCCATATTTCCCGCAGAGGAATAGATCTGTGTAGTAAGAATCTTAAAACCTATGTATTGATATGTCTCCGTAAGGGAATCAAGTGTGTCTAGACTGGCATAAACATGGCAGCGAGAATCAGCTCAAAACCACTATAAAAACGAATTTCAAAAACAAAACCAAAAAACAGGGAAATTCTTTACAATTCCTTCAGGATCTATGATGAAACCTGGAATGACCCTATCTACAATGACAGCTGGATGTGGCATAAGGCTAGACACTTGGGACTGAGAGGATTGGTGAGATTGCGTGAGAAAATGCAGACCCTTTAAAGCAAAAATGCATGGCCCCCATTCCATGGGTCCCAACTCTCCATGTTGAAGGGAATATTACTACAGCTATAACATGTACGGGAAACCTAGAGAATGGATACACTGTAAATACAAAAGGTTTCTAAAACTCAACAAATAGTCCCTCTCCTGGTGCTCAGGTTTGACTTTCCAACTGCTTTACTATCAATCTTCCAACTTGGAGAGACAGCCCCTTTAAGCTCGTGGTTCGCACAGGTTGCCAATTTGGCAGAGGATGGAAGGGAAGAGGGAGAACCAATGAGAGAGTAGCTGTTAGGCATTTGGACGGGCACATGTAACTCTAATTTCCCGCCAAGAAGAAGAATTAACCAAAGTCTCAGCCACCCTCCAAAACCAGTATAGGTCCTGAACCAAAATTTTGGACTCGCGTACACCTCCCAAAAAACGAGTTGAAAAATGGAGCTCAGGGGCACAGCAATTCACAAACTGGCAGAGTAATAAAGGACAACTATCGTCCAAAAATCTGTTTACGGAAGGCAATGAGGCGGACTTGAAAGCAAGGCAGAATAGCAGGAAACAGATTTCAAGAGGTACGTTGTAATCACCTTTAAAGCACAGGAAGAGGGGCACAACTTCGACAATGACGCAATGGCCAAAAACGGCGTATGCGTTTTCTCCTGAATATATTCAGGAGAAAACGCATACGTCCATTTTGGCCAAGCAAGCAAGTGAGCAATGCAAATCTGCACTACAAAGAAGTATCACATCCCACCGGTCAAACGGGATATCCACAAAATGTGTAAAAACCTGAAAGGCAAGACAGGCCCTGGAGAACAGGGAGCATTCTTATCCTGATGAGTGCGATGTAAATTGCCAACTGCCTCACTGGAGGAGTGCATTGTGTTCCCTAAAACAAGTAAACAACTGAGCTACAGAGCCAAGGGCACTTCCAGTCTAGGGAATATACCTTGGGAAAACTGATAATCAATAATACAGAGCCACCCCCAAATTTAGGGCTGCACTGCTTACAAGAACCTCAGCTTTGGTACACCATAAATATCCAGGAAATATAAAAATGGTTCAAAAAATTGTGGTACTTATGTACGATGGAAGATCCCTCAGCCATGAAATCAATGTCATAAGACCAGGAGCAGCAAAGTGAGTGGATTCAGGTACGGTGATTCTAAGTGAAGTAAGTCACACAGAAAAAAGAAACTTATCATAAGATATCACTTAGGAAGATCCTGTAAACAAGGCTACACATGAACTGAGTTAAGAAAGAGAACAGAGTCTCACATATAGAAAACAATGTTATGCCTGCTTAAGGGGGAAGGAGAGGTGGGGTGATGCATAAAACCAGAGTTTGATATAAGCACGGATACCGTATCTAAAAACCAACTTTGGAATAGACAAGACCTACACCTTCCTCAGTGAAAGGGACTCAAAACCCCATATTTCCCACAGAGGAATAGATCTGACTAGTAAGAATCTTAAAACCCATGTATTGATATGTCTCCGTAAGGGAAACAAGTGTGTCTAGACTGCCATAAACATGGCAGGGAGAATCAGCTCAAACCCAGTATAAAAAGGAATTTCAAAACCAAAAGCAAAAAACAGGAAAATTCTTTACAATTCCTTCAGGGTCTCTGATGAAACCTGGAATGACCCTATGTACAATGACAGCTGGATGTGGCATAAGGCTGGACACTTGGGACTGAGAGGATTGGTGAGATTGGGTGAGCAAACGCAGACCCTTTAAAGCAATAAAGCATGGCCCCCATTCCATGGGTCCCAACACTCCAGGTTGTAGGGAATATTACTACAGCTATACCATGTCCGGAAAACCTAGAGAATGGACACACTGTGAATACAAAAGGTTTCTAAAACTCAACGAATAGTCCCTCTCCTGGTGCTCCGGTTTGACTTTCCAACTGCTTTACTATCAATCTCCAAAGTTGGAGAGACAGCCCCTTTAACCTCCTGGTTTGTACATGTTGCCAGTGTGGCAGAGGATGGAAGGGAAGATGGAGAACCAGTGAGAGAGTAGCTGTTTGGCATTTGGACGGGCACATGTCACTCTAATTTCCCGGCAGGAAGAAGAATTAACCAAAGTCTCAACCATCCACCGGGGACCAGTAAAGGTCCTGAACCAAAATTTTGGACTTGCGTACAGCTCACAAAAAAACGAGTTGAAAAATGGAGCTCAGGGGCACAGCAATTCACAAACTGGCAGAGTAATAAAGGACAACTATCGTCCAACAATCCGTTTAGGGAAGGCAACGAGGTGAACTTGAAAGCGAGGCAGAATAGCAGGAAACAGATTTCAAGAGGTACATTGGAATCGCCTTTAAAGCACAGGAAGAGGGGCACAAATTCCACAATGATGCACTAGGCCAAAAAGGGCTTATGCTTTTTCTCCTGAATATATTCAGGAGAAAACGCACACGCCCTTTTTGGCCAAGCAAGCAAGCGGGCAATGCATATCTGCAGTACAAAGAAGTATCACTTCCCACCGGTCAAAAGGGCCATCCACAAAATGTGTAAAAACAAGAAAGGCAAGACAGGCCCTGGAGAACAGGGAGCCCTGTTATGCTGATGGGCGGGATGTAAATTGCCAACTGCCTCACTGGAGGAGTGCATAGTGTTCCCTAAAAAATTAAACAACAGAACTACAGAGCCAAGGGCACTTCCAGTCTAGGGAATATACCTTGGGAAAACTGGAAATCAATAAGACAGAGCCACCCCCAAATTTAGGGCTGCACTGCTTACAAGAACCTCAACTTGTGTACACCTTAAATATCCCAGGAAATATAAAAATGGTTCAAATAATTTTGGTACTTATGTACGACGGAATATCCCTCAGCCATAAAATCAATGTCATAAGACCAGGAGCAGCAAAGTGAGTGGATTCAGGTACGATGATTCTAAGTGAAATAAGTCACACAGAAAAAAGAAACTTATCATAAGATATCACTTAGGAAGATCCTGTAAACATGGCTACACATGAACTGAGTTAAGAAAGAGAACAGACTCTCACATTTAGAAAACACTTTTATGCCTGATTAAGGGGGAAGGAGAGTTTGGGTGATGCATAAAACCAGAGTTTGATATAAGCCCTGGTACCGTTTCTAAAACCAACTTTGGAATAGACAAGACGTACACCTTCCTCAGTGAAAGGGACTCAAAACCCCATATATCCCGCAGAGGAATAGATCTGACTAGTTAGAATCTTAAAACCTATGTATTGATATGTCTCCGTAAGGGAATCAAGTGTGTCTAGACTGGCATAAACATGGCAGCGAGAATCAGCTCAAACAAACTATAAAAAGGAATTTCAAAAACAAAACAAAAAAATCGGGAAATTCTTTACAATTCCTTCAGGGTCTCTGATGAAACCTGGAATGACCCTATCTACAATGACAGCTGGATGTGGCATTATGCTGGACACTTGTGACTGAGAGGATTGGTGAGACTGGGTGAGCAAATGCAGACCCTTTAAAGCAAAAATGGATGGCACCCATTCCATGGTTCCCAACTCTCCATGTGGAAGGGAATATTAATACAGCTATAACATGTATGGGAAACCTAGAGAATGGACACACTGTGAATACAAAAGGTTTCTAAAACTCAATGAATTGTCCCTCTCCTGGTGCTCCGGTTTGACTTTCCAACTGCTTTACTATCAATCTCCCAACTTGGAGAGACAGCCCCTTTAACCTCCTGGTTCGCACAGGTTGCCAATTTGGCAGAGGATGGAAGGGAAGACGGAGAACCAGTGAGAGAGTAGCTGTTTGGCATTTGGACGGGCACATGTCACTCTAATTTCCCGGCAGGAAGAAGAATTAACCAAAGTCTCCGCCACCCACCGGGAACCAGTAAAGGTCCTGAACCAAAATTTTGGACTTGCGTACAGCTCACAAAAAAACGAGTTGTAAAATGGAGCTCAGGGGCACAGCAATTCACAAACTGGCAGAGTAATAAAGGACAACTATCGTCCAACAATCTGTTGAGGGAAAGCAACGAGGTGGACATGAAAGCGAGGCAGAATAGCAGGAAACAGATTTCAATAGGTACGTTGGAATCGCCTTTAAAGCACAGGAAGAGGGGCACAAATTCGACAATGACTCACTTGGCCAAAAAGGGCGTATGCGTTTTCTCCTGAATATATTCAGGAGAAAACGCATACGCCCTTTTTGGCCAAGCAAGCAAGCGGGCAATGCAAATCTGCACTGGTAAGAAGTATCACTTCCCACCGGTCAAAAGGGACATCCACAAAATGTGTAAAAACCAGAAAGGCAAGACAGGCCCTGGAGAACAGGGAGCCTTGTTATGCTGATGGGCGGGATGTAAATTGCCAACTGCCTCACAGTAGGAGTGCATTGTGTTCCATAAAACAAGTAAACAACAGAGCTACAGAGCCAAGAGCACTTCCAGTCTAGGGAATATACCTTGGGGAACAGGAAATCAATAAGGAAGAGCCACCCCCAAATTTAGGGCTTCACTGCTTACAAGAACCTCAACTTGGGTACACCTTAAATATCCCAGGAAATATAAAAATGGTTCAAAAAATTGTGGTAATTATGTACGAAGTAATATCCCTCATCCATGAAATCAATGTCAGAAGACCAGGAGCAGCAAAGTGAGTGGATTCAGGTACGATGATTCTAAGTGAAATAAGTCACACAGAAAAAAGAAACTTATTATAAGATATCACTTATGAAGATCCTGTAAACATGGCTACACATGAACTGAGTTAAGAAAGAGAACAGAGTCTCACATTTAGAAAACACTGTTATGCCTGCTTAAGGGGGGAGGAGAGGTGGGGTGATGCATAAAACCAGAGTTTGATATAAGCACGGGTACCGTTTCTAAAACCAACTTTGGAATACACAAGACCTACACCTTCCTCAGTGAAAGGGACACAAAACCCCATATTTCCCGCAGAGGAATAGATCTGACTAGTAAGAATCTTAAAACCTATGTATAGATATGTCTCCGTAAGGGAATCAAGTGTGTCTAGACTGGCATAAACATGGCAGCGAGAATCAGCTCAAACCCACTATAAAAAGGAATTTCAAAAACAAAAACAAAAAACAGGGAAATTCTTTACAATTCCTTCAGGGTCTCTGATGAAACCAGGAATGACCCTATCTACAATGACAGCTGGATGTGGCATAAGGCTGGACACTTGGGACTGAGAGGATTGGTAAGATTGGGTGAGCAAACGCAGACCCTTTAAAGCAATAATGCATGGCCCCCATTCCATGGGTCCCAAATCTCCAGGTTGAAGGGAATATTACTACAGCTATAACATGTATGGAAACCTAGAGAATGGACACACTGTGAACACAAAATGTTTTTAAAGCTCAACGAATAGTCCCTCTCCTGGTGCTCCGGTTTGACCTTCCAACTGCTTTACTATCAATCTCCCAACTTGGAGAGACAGCCCCTTTAAGCTCCTGGTTCGCACAGGTTGCCAATTTGGCAGAGGATGGAAGGGAAGAGGGAGAACCTATGAGAGCTAGCTGTTAGGCATTTGGACGGGCACATGTCACTCTAATTTCCGGGCAGGAAGAAGAATTAACCAAAGTCTCAGCCTCCCACCAGGAACCAGTATAGGTCCTGAACCAAAATATTGGACTTGCGTTCAGCTCACAAAAAACGAGATGAAAAATGGAGCTCAGGGGCACAGCAATTCACAAACTGGCAGAGTAATAAAGGACAACTATCGTCCAAAACTCTGTTGAGGGAAGGCAACGAGGCAGACTTGAAAGCGAGGCAGGATAGCAGGAAACAGATTTCAAGAGGTACGTTGGAATCGCCTTTAAAGCACAGGAAGAGGGGCACAACATCCACAATGACGCACTTGGCCAAAAAGGGCGTATGCGTTTTCTCCTGAACATATTCAGGAGAAAACGCATACACCCTTTTAGGCCAAGCAAGCAAGTGGGAAATGCAAATCTGCACTACAAAGATGTATCACTTCCCACCGGTCAAACGGGACATCCACAAAATGTGTAAAAACCAGAAAGGCAAGACAGGCCCTGGAGAACAGGGAGCATTCTTATCCTGATGGGTGGGATGTAAATTGCCAACTGCCTCACTGGAGGAGTGCATTGTGTTCCCTAAAACAAGTAAACAACTGAGCTACAGAGACAAGGGCACTTCCAGTCTAGGGAATATACCTTGGGAAAACTGAAAATCAATAAGACAGAGCCACACCAAAATTCAGGGCGGCACCGTTTGCAAGAACCTCAACTTGGGTACACCTTAAATATCCCAGGAAATATAAAAATGGTTCAAAAATTTGTGGTACTTATGTACGATGGAATATCCCTCAGCCGTGAAATCAATGTCATAAGACCAGGAGCAACAAAGTGAGTGGATTCAGGTACGATGATTCTAAGTGAAATAAGTCACACAGAAAAAGAAACTTATCATAAGATATCACTTATGAAGATCCTGTAAACATGGCTACACATGAACTGAGGTAGGAAAGAGAAGAGAGTCTCACATTTAGAATATACTCTTATGCCTGCTTAAGGGGAAGGAGAGTTTGGGTGATGAATAAAACCAGAGTTTGATATAAGCACAGGTACCGTTTCTAAAACCCACTTTGGAATAGACAATTCCTACACCTTCCTCAGTGAAAGGGACTGAAAACCCATTATTTCCCAAAGAGGATTAGATCTGACTAGTAAGAAACTTAAAAGCTATGTATTGATATGTCTCCGTAAGGGAATCAAGTGTGTCTAGACTGGCACAACATGGCAGCCAGAATCAGCTCAAACCCACTATAAAAAGGAATTTCAAAAACAAAACCTAAAAACAGGGAAATTCTTTAAAATTCCTTCAGGGTCTCGGATGAAACCTGGAATGACTCTACCTACAATTACAGCTGGATGTGGCATAAGGCAGGACACTTGGGACGGAGTGGATTGGTGAGATTGGGTGAGAAAATGCAGACCCTCTAAAGCAAAAATGTATGGCCCCCATTCCATGGGTCCCAACTCTCCAGGTTGAAGGGAATATTACTACAGCTATAACATGTACGGGAAACATAGGGAATGGACACACTGTAAATACAAAAGCTTTCTAAAACTCAACGAATAGTCCCTCTCCTGGTGCTCCGGTTTGACTTTCCAACTGCTTTACTATCAATCTTCCAACTTGGAGAGACAGCCCCTTTAAGCTCCTGGTTCGCACAGGTTGCCAATTTGGCAGAGGATGGAAGGGAAGAGGGAGAACCAATGAGAGAGTAGCTGTTAGGCATTTGGACGTGCATATGTCACTCTAATTTCCCGGCAGGACGAAGAATTAACCAAAGTCTCAGCCACCCAACGGGAACCAGTATAGGTCCTGAACCAAAATTTTTGACTTGCGTACATCTCACAAAAAACGAGTTGAAAAATGGAGCTCAGGGGCATAGCAATTCACAACTGGCAGAGTAATAAAGGACAACTATCGTACAAAAATCGGTTGAGGGAAGGGAACGAGGCGGACTTGAAAGCGAGGCAGAACAGCAGGAAACAAATTTCAAGAGGTACGTTGGAATCACATTTAAAGCACAGGAAGAGGGGCACAACTTCGACAATGACGAACTTGGCCAAAAACGGCGTATGCGTTTTCTCCTGAACATATTCAGGAGAAAACGCATACGCCCTTTTAGGCCAAGCAAGCAAGTGGGAAATGCAAATCTGCACTACAAAGAAGTATCACTTCCCACCGGTCAAACGGGACATCCACAAAATGTGTAAAAACCAGGAAGGCAAGACAGGCCCTGGAGAACAGGGAGCATTCTTATCCTGATGGGTGGGATGTAAATTGCCAACTGCCTCACTGGAGGAGTGCATTGTGTTCCCTAAAACAAGTAAACAACTGAGCTACAGAGCCAAGGGCACTTCCTGTCTAGGGAATATACCTCGGGAAAACTGAAAATCAATAAGACAGAGCCACCCCAAAATTCAGGGCTGCACTGTTTACAAGAACCTCAACTTTGGTACACCTTAAATATCCCAGGAAATATAAAAATGGTTCAAAAATTTGTGGTACTTATGTACGATGGAATATCCCTCAGCCGTGAAATCAATGTCATAAGACCAGGAGCAACAAAGTGAGTGGATTCAGGTACGATGATTCTAAGTGAAATAAGTCACACAGAAAAAGAAACTTATCATAAGATATCACTTATGAAGATCCTGTAAACATGGCTACACATGAACTGAGGTAGGAAAGAGAAGAGAGTCTCACATTGAGAATATACTCTTATGCCTGCTTAAGGGGAAGGAGAGTTGGGGTGATGAATAAAACCAGAGTTTGATATAAGCACAGGTACCGTTTCTAAAACCAACTTTGGAATAGACAAGTCCTACAGCTTCCTCAGTGAAAGGGACTGAAAACCCCATATTTCCCGCAGAGGATTAGATCTGACTAGTAAGAAATTTAAAAGCTATGTATAGATATGTCTCCGTAAGGGAATCAAGTGTGTCTAGACTGGCATAAACATGGCAGCCAGAATCATCTCAAACCCACTATAAAAAAGAATTTCAAAAACACAACGAAAAAACAGGGAAATTCTTTACAATTCCTTCAGGGTCTCTGATGAAACCTGGAATGACCCTATCAACAATGACAGCTGGATGTGGCATAAGGCTGGACACTTGGGACTGAGAGGATTGGTGAGATTGCGAGAGCAAATGCCGACTCTTTAAAGCAAAAATGCATGGCCCCCATTCCATGGGTCCCAACTCTCCATGTTGAAGGGACTATTACTACAGCTATAACATGTACGGGAAACCTAGAGAATGGACACACTGTGAATACAAAAGGTTTCTAAAACTCAACGAATACTCCCTCTCCTAGTGCTCAGGTTTGACTTTCCAACTGCTTTACTAACAATCTCCCAACTTGGAGAGACAGCCCCTTTAACCTCCTTGTTTGCACACGTTGCCAATTTGGCAGAGGATGGAAGGGAAGAGGGAGAACCAATGAGAGACTAGCTGTTAGGCATTTGGACGGGCACATGTCACTCTAATTTCCCGGCAGGAAGATGAAATAACCAAAGTCTCAGCCACCCACCGGAAACCAGTATAGGTCTTGAACCAAAATTTTGGACTTGCGTACAGCTCACAAAAAACGAGTTGTAAACACGAGATCTGGGGCACAGCAATTCACAAACTGGCAGAGTAATAAAGGACAACTATCATCCAAAAATCTGTTGAGGGAAGGCAACGAGGCGGACTTGAAAGCGAGGCAGAATAGCAGGAAACAGATTTCAAGAGGTACGTTGGAATCGCCTTCAAAGCACATGAAGAGGGGCACAACTTCAACAATGATGCGCTTGGCCAAAAAGGAAGTATGCGTTTTCTCCTGAATATATTCAGGAGAAAACGCATACGACCTTTTTGGCCAAGCAAGCAAGCGGGCAATGCAAATCTGCACTAAAATGATGTATCACTTCCCACCGGTCAAAAGGGTCATCCACAAAATGTGTAAAAACCAGAAAGGCAAGACAGGCCCTGGAGAACAGGGAGCCTTGTTATGCTGAAGGGCGGGATGTAAATTGCCAATTGCCTAACTGCAGGAGTGCATTGTGTTCCCTAAAACAGGTAAACAACAGAGCTACAGAGCCAAGGGCACTTCCAGTCTAGGGAATATACCTTGGGAAAACTGAAAATCAATAAGACAGAGCCACCCCCATATTTAGGGCTGCACGGCTTACAAGAACCTCAACTTGGGTACACCTTAAATATCCCAGGAAATATAAAAACGGTTCAAAAAATTGTGGTATTTATGTACGATGGAATATCCCTCAGCCATGAAATCAATGTCATAAGACCAGGAGCAGCAAAGTGAGTGGATTCAGGTACGATGATTCTAAGTGAAATAAGTCACACAGAAAAAGAAACTTATCATAAGATATCACTTATGAAGATCCTGTAAACATGGCTACACATGAACTGAGTTAGGAAAGAGAACAGAGTCTCACATTTAGAAAACACTCTTATGCCTGCTTAAGGGGAAAGGAGAGGTGGGGTGATGCATAAAACCAGAGTTTGATATAAGCACAGGTACCTTTTATAAAACCAACTGTGGAATAGAAAAGACCTACACCTTCATCAGTGAAAGGGACTCAAAACCCCATATTTCCCGCAAAGGAATAGATCTGACTCGTAAGAATCTTAAAACCTATGTATTGATATGTCTCCATAAGGGAATCAAGTGTGTCTAGACTGGCATAAACATGGCAGCGAGAATCAGCTCAAACCCACTATAAAAAGGAATTTCAAAAACAAAACCTAAAAACAGGGAAATTCTTTACAATTCCTTCAGGGTCTCTGATGAAACCTGGAATGACCCTATCTACAATGACAGCTGGATGTGGCATAAGGCTGGACACTTGGGACTGAGAGGATTGGTGAGATTGGGTGAGCAAATGCAGACCCTTTAAAGCAAAAATGCATGGCCCCCATTCCATGTGTCCCAAATCTCAAGGTGGAAGGGAATATTACTACAGCTATAACATGTACGGGAAACCTAGAGAATGGACACACTGTGAATGCAAAAGGTTTCTAAAACTCAACGAATAGTCCCTCTCCTGGTGCTCTGGTTTGACTTTCCAACTGCTTTACTATCAATCTCCCAACTTGGAGAGACAGCCCATTTAACCTACTGGTTCGCACAGGTTGCCAATTTGGCAGAGGATGAAAGGGAAGAGGGAGAACCAATGAGAGACTAGCTGTTAGGCATTTGCACGGGCACATGTCACTATAATTTCCCAGCAGGAAGAAGAATTAACCAAAGTCTCAGCCACCAACCGAAAACCAGTATAGATCCTGAACCAAAATTTTGGACTCGCGTACATCTCACAAAAAACGAGTTGAAAAATGGAGCTCAGGGGCACAGCAATTCACAACTGGCAGAGTAATAAAGGACAACTATCGTCCAAAAATCTATTGAGGGAAGGCAACGAGGCGGACTTGAAAGCGAGGCAGAATAGCAGGAAACAGATTTCAAGAGGTACGTTGGAATCGCCTTTAAAGCACAGGAAGAGGGGCACAACATCGACAATGACGCTCTTGGCCAAAAAGGGCGTATGCGTTTTCTCCTGAATATATTCAGGCGAAAACGCATACGCCCTTTTTGGCCAAGCAAGCAAGCGGGCAATGCAAATCTGCACTACAAAGAAGTATCACTTCCCACCTGTCAAAAGGGACATCCACAAAATGTGTGAAAACCAGAAAGGCAAGACAGGTCCTGGAGAACAGGGAGCCTTGTTATCCTGATGGGTGGGATGTAAATTGCCAACTGCCTCACTGGAGGAGTGCATTGTGTTCCCTAAAGCAAGTAAACAACAGAGCAACAGAGCCAAGGGCACTTCCAGTCTAGGGAATATACCTTGGGAAAACTGAAAATCAATAAGACAGAGCCACCCCAAAATTTAGGGCTGCACTGCTTACAGAAACTCAACTTGGGTACACCTTAAATATCCCAGGAAATATAAAAATGGTTCAAAAAATTGTGGTACTTATGTACGATGGAATATCCTTCAGCCATGAAATCAATGTCATAAGACCAGGAGCAGCAAAGTGAGTGGATTCAGGTACGATGATTCTAAGTGAAATAAGTCACACAGAAAAAGAAACTTATCATAAGATATCACTTAGGAAGATCCTGTAAACATGGCTACACATGAACTGAGTTAGGAAAGAGAACAGAGTCTCACATTTAGAAAACACTCTTATGCCTGCTTAAGGGGTAAGGAGAGGTGGGGTGATGCATAAAACCAGAGTTTGATATAAGCACAGGTACCGTTTATAAAACCAACTGTGGAATAGAAAAGACCTACACCTTCCTCAGTGAAAGGGACTCAAAACCCCATATTTCCCACAAAGGAATAGATCTGACTCGTAAGAATCTTAAAACCTATGTATTGATATGTCTCCGTAAGGGAATCAATTGTGTCTAGACTGGCATAAACATGGCAGCGAGAATCAGCTCAAACCCATTATAAAAACGAATTTCAAAAACAAAACCAAAAAACAGGGAAATGATTTACGATTCCTTCAGGGTCTCTGATGAAACCTGGAATGACCCTATCTACAATGACAGCTGGATGTGGCATAAGGCTGGACACTTGGGACTGAGAGGATTGGTGAGATTGGGTGAGCAAATGCATACCCTTTAAAGCAAAAATGCATGTCCCCCATTCCATGGGTCCCAACTCTCGAGGTTGAAGGGAATATTACTACAGCTATAACATGTACGGGAAACGTAGAGAATGGACACACTGTGAATACAAAAGGTTTCTAAAACTGAACGAATAGTCCCTCTCCTGGTGCTCCGGTTTGACTTTCCAACTGCTTTACTATCAATCTTCCAACTTGGAGAGACAGACCCTTTAAGCTCCTGGTTCGCACAGGTTGCCAATTTTGCAGAGGATGGAAGGGAAGAGGGAGAACCAATGAGAGAGTAGCTGTTAGGCATTTGGACGGGCACATGTCACTCTAATATCCCGGCAGGAATAAGAATTAACCAAACTCTCAGCCAACCATCGGGAAACAGTATAGGTCCTGATCCAAAATTTTGGACTTGCGTTCAGCTCACAAAAAACGAGTTGAAAAACGGAGCTCAGGGCCACAGCAATTCACAAACTGTCAGAATAATAAAGGACAACTATCGTCCAATAATCTGTTGAGGGAAGGCAACGAGGCGGACTTGAAAGCGAGGCATTATAGCAGGAAACAGATTTCAAGAGGTACGTTGGAATCGCCATTAAAGCACAGGAAGATGGGCACAACTTCGACAATAACGCACTTGGCCAAAAAGGGTGTATGCGTTTTCTCCTGAATATATTCAGGAGAAAACGCATACGCACTTTTTGGCCAAGCAAGCAAGCGGGCAATGCAAATCTGCACTACAAAGAAGCATCACTTCCCACCGATCAAAAGGGACATCCACAAAATGTGTAAAAAACCGAAAGGCAAGACAGGCCCTGGAGAACAGGGAGGCTTTTTATCCTGATGGGCGGGATGTAAATTGCCAACTGCCTCACTGGAGGAGTGAATTGTGTTCCCTAAAACAAGTAAACAACAGAGCTACAGAGCCAAGGGCACTTCCAGTCTAGGGAATATACCTTGGGAAAACTGAAAATCAATAAGACAGTGCCACCCCCAAATTTCGGGGTGCACTGCTTACAAGAACCTCAACTTGGGTACACCTTAAATATCCCAGGAAATATAAAAATGGTTCAAAAAATTGTGGTACTTACGTACGATGGAATATCCCTCAGCCATGAAATCAATGTCATAAGACCAGGAGCAGCAAAGTGAGTGGATTCAGGTACGATGATTCTAAGTGAAATAAGTCACACAGAAATAGAAACTTATCATAAGATATCACTTATGAAGATCCTGTAAACATGGCTACACATGAACTGAGTTAGGAAAGAGAACAGAGTCTCACATTTAGAAAATAATCATATGCCTGCTTAAGGGGGAATGAGAGGTGGGGTGATGCATAAAACCAGAGTTTGATATAAGCACAGGTACCGTTTCTAAAACCAACTGTGGAATAGAAAAGACCTACACCTTCCTCAGTGAAAGGGACTCAAAACCCCATATTTCCCGCAGAGGAATAGATCTGAGTAGTAAGAATCTTAAAACCTATGTATTGATATGTCTCCGTAAGGGAATCAAGTGTGTCTAGACTGGCATAAACATGGCAGCGAGAATCAGCTCAAAACCACTATAAAAACGAATTTCAAAAACAAAACCAAAAAACAGGGAAATTCTTTACAATTCCTTCAGGATCTATGATGAAACCTGGAATGACCCTATCTACAATGACAGCTGGATGTGGCATAAGGCTAGACACTTGGGACTGAGAGGATTGGTGAGATTGCGTGAGAAAATGCAGACCCTTTAAAGCAAAAATGCATGGCCCCCATTCCATGGGTCCCAACTCTCCATGTTGAAGGGAATATTACTACAGCTATAACATGTACGGGAAACCTAGAGAATGGATACACTGTGAATACAAAAGGTTTCTAAAACTCAACGAATAGTCCCTCTACTGGTGCTCAGGTTTGACTTTCCAACTGCTTTACTATCAATCTTCCAACTTGGAGAGACAGCCCCTTTAAGCTCGTGGTTCGCACAGGTTGCCAATTTGGCAGAGGATGGAAGGGAAGAGGGAGAACCAATGAGAGAGTAGCTGTTAGGCATTTGGACGGGCACATGTCACTCTAATTTCCCGGCAGGAAGAAGAATTAACCAGAGTCTCAGCCAACCACCTGGATCCAGTATAGGTCCTGAACCAAAATTTCGGACTTGCGTACAGCTCACAAAAAACGAGTTGAAAAATGGAGCTCAGGGGCACAGCAATTCACAAACTGGCAGAGTAATAAAGGACAACTATCGTCCAAAAATCTGTTTAGGGAAGGCAATGAGGCGGACTTGAAAGCAAGGCAGAATAGCAGGAAACAGATTTCAAAAGGTACGTTGTAATCACCTTTAAAGCACAGGAAGAGGGGCACAACTTCGACAATGACGCAATGGCCAAAAAGGGCGTATGCGTTTTCTCCTGAATATATTTAGGAGAAAACGCATACGCCATTTTTGGCCAAGCAAGCAAGCGGGCAATGCAAATCTGCACTACAAAGAGGTGTCACTTCCCACCGCTCAAAAGGGACATCCACAAAATGTGTAAAAACCTGAAAGGCAAGACAGGCCCTGGAGAACAGGGAGCCTTCATATCCTGATGGGTGGGATGTAAATTGCCAACTGCCTCACTGGAGGAGTGCATTGTGTTCCCTAAAACAAGTAAACAACAGAGCTACAGAGCCAAGAGCACTTCCAATCTTGGGAATATACCTTGGGAAACCTGGAAATCAATAAGACAGAGCCACCCCCAAATTTAGGGCTGCACTGCTTACAAGAACCTCAACTTGGGTACACCTTAAATATCCCAGGAAATATAAAAATGGTTCAAAAAATTGTTGTACTTATGTACGATGGAATATCCCTCAGCCATGAAATCAATGTCATAAGACAAGGAGCAGCAAAGCGAGTGGATTCAGGTACGATGATTCTAAGAGAAGTCACACAGAAAAAGACACTTATCAAAAGATATCACTTATGAAGATCCTGTAAACATGGTTACACATGAACTGAGTTAAGAAAGAGAACAGAGTCTCACATTTAGAAAACACTGTTATGCCTCCTTAAGGGGGAAGAAGAGGTGGGGTGATGCAAAAAACCAGAGTTTGATATAAGCACAGGTACCGTTTCTAAAACCAACTTTGGAATAGACAAGACCTACACCTTCCTCAGTGAAAGGGACTCAAAACCCCATATTTCCGGCAGAGGAATAGATCTGACTAGTAAGAATCTTAAAACCTATGTATTGATATGTCTCTCTAAGGGAATGAAGTGTGTCTAGACTGGCATAAACATGGCAGCGAGAATCAGCTCAAACCCACTATAAAAAGGAATTTCAAAAACAAAACGAAAAAACAGGGAAATTCTTTACAATTCCTTAAGGGTCTCTGATGAAACCTGGAATGACCCTATCTACAATGACAGCTGGATGTGGAATAACGCTGGACACTTGGGACTGAGAGGATTGGTGAGATTGGGTGAGCAAATGCATTCCCTTTAAAGCAAAAATGCATGGCCCCCATTCCTTGGGTCCCAACTCTCGAGGTTGAAGGGAATATTACTACAGCTATAACATGTACGGGAAACGTAGAGAATGGACACACTGTGAATACAAAAGGTTTCTAAAACTGAATGAATAGTCCCTCTCCTGGTGCTCCGGTTTGACTTTCCAACTGCTTTACTATCAATCTTCCAAATTGGAGAGACAGCCCCTTTAAGCTCCTGGTTCGCACAGGTTGCCAATTTGGCAGAGGATGGAAGGGAAGAGGGAGAACCAATGAGAGAGTAGCTGTTAGGCATTTGGACGGGCACATGTCACTCTAATATCCTGGCAGGAATAAGAATTTACCAAACTCTCAGCCAACCATCGGGAAACAGTATAGGTCCTGATCCAAAATTTTGGACTTTTGTTAAGCTCACAAAAAACGAGTTGAAAAATGGAGCTCAGGGCCACAGCAATTCACAAACTGTCAGAGTAATAAAGGACAACTATCGTCTAAAAATCTGTTGAGGGAAGGCAACGAGGCGGACTTGAAAGCGAGGCACAATAGCAGGAAACAGATTTCAAGAGGTACGTTGGAATCGCCTTTAAAGCACAGGAAGAGGGGCACAACTTCGACAATGACGCACTTGGCCAAATAGTGTGTATGTGTTTTCTCCTGAATATATTCAGGAGAAAACGCATACACCCTTTTTGGCCAAGCAAGCAAGCGGGCAATGCAAATCTGCACTACAAAGAAGTATCACTTCCCACCGATCAAAAGGGACATCCACAAAATGTGTAAAAAACCGAAAGGCAAGACAGGCCCTGGAGAACAGGGAGCCTTTTTATCCTGATGGGCGGGATGTAAATTGCCAACTGCCTCACTGGAGGAGTGCATTGTGTTCCCTAAAACAAGTAAACAACAGAGCTACAGAGCCAAGGGCACTACCAGTCTAGGGAATATACCTTGGGAAAACTGAAAATCAATAAGACAGTGCCACCCCCAAATTTAGGGGTGCACTGCTTACAAGAACCTCAACTTGGGTACACCTTAAATATCCCAGGAAATATAAAAATGGTTCAAAAAATTGTGGTACTTACGTACGATGGAATATCCCTCAGCCATGAAATCAATGTCATAAGACCAGGAGCAGCAAAGTGAGTGGATTCAGGTACGATGATTCTAAGTGAAATAAGTCACACAGAAATAGAAACTTATCATAAGATATCACTTATGAAGATCCTGTAAACATGGCTACACATGAACTGAGTTAGGAAAGAGAACAGAGTCTCACATTTAGAAAATAATCATATGCCTGCTTAAGGGGGAATGAGAGGTGGGGTGATGCATAAAACCAGAGTTTGATATAAGCACAGGTACCGTTTCTAAAACCAACTGTGGAATAGAAAAGACCTACACCTTCCTCAGTGAAAGGGACTCAAAACCCCATATTTCCCGCAGAGGAATAGATCTGAGTAGTAAGAATCTTTAAACCTATGTATTGATATGTCTCCATAAGGGAATCAAGTGTGTCTAGACTGGCATAAACATGGCAGCGAGAATCAGCTCAAAACCACTATAAAAACGAATTTCAAAAACAAAAGCAAAAAACAGCGAAATTCTTTACAGTTCCTTCAGGATCTATGATGAAACCTGGAATGACCCTATCTACAATGACAGCTGGATGTGGCATAAGGCTGGACACTTGGGACTGAGAGGATTGGTGAGATTGCGTGAGCAAATGCAGACCCATTAAAGCAAAAATGCACGGCCCCCATTCCATTGGTCCCAACTCTCCATGTTGAAGGGAATATTAGTACAGCTATAACATGTACGGGAAACCTAGAGAATGGATACACTGTGAATACAAAAGGTTTCTAAAACTCAACGAATAGTCCCTCTCCTGTTGCTCAGGTTAGACTTTCCAACTGCTTTACTATCAATCTCCCAACTTGGAGAGACAGCCCCTTTAACCTCCTTGTTTGCTCAAGTTGCCAATTTGGCAGAGGATGAAAGGGAAGAGGGAGATCCAATGAGAGAGTAGCTGTTAGGCATTTGGACTGGCACATGTCACTCTAATTTCCCAGCAGGAAGAAGAATTAACAAAAGTCTCAGCCACCCTCCAAAACCAGTATAGGTCCTGAACCAAAATTTTGGACTTGCGTTCAGCTCACATAAAACGAGTTGAAAAATGGAGCTCAGGGCCACAGCAATTCACAAACTGGCAGAGTAATAAAGGACAGCTATCGTCCAAAAATCTGTTTAGGGAAGGCAATGAGGCAGACTTGAAAGCAAGGCAGAATAGCAGGAAACAGATTTCAAGAGGTACGTTGGAATCACCTTTAAAGCACAGGAAGAGGGGCACAACTTTGACAATGATGCAATGGCCAAAAAGGGCGTATGCGTTTTCTCCTGAATATATTCCGGAGAAAACGCATACGACCTTTTTGGCCAAGCAAGCAAGCGGGCAATGCAAATCTGCACTACAAGAGGTATCACTTCCCACCGGTCAAAAGGGACATCCACAAAATGTGTAAAAACCAGAAAGGCAAGACAGGCCCTGGAGAACAGGGAGCCTTCATATCCTGATGGGTGGGTTTTAAATTGCCAACTGCCTCACTGGAGGAGTGCATTGTGTTCCCTAAAACAAGTAAACAACAGAGCTACAGAGCCAAGAGCACTTCCAATCTAGGGAATATACCTTGGGAAACCTGAAAATCAATAAGACAGAGACACCCCCATATTTACGGCTGCACTGCTTACAAGAACCTCAACATGGGCACACCTTAAATATCCCAGGAAATATAAAAATGTTTCAAAAAATTGTGGTACTTATGTACGATGGAATATCCCTCAGCCATGAACTCAATGTCATAAGACAAGGAGCAGCAAAGCGAGTGGATTCAGGTACGATGATTCTAAGAGAAGTCACACAGAAAAAGACACTTATCAAAAGATATCACTTATGAAGATCCTGTAAACATGGTTACACATGAACTGAGTTAAGAAAGAGAACAGAGTCTCACATTTAGAAAACACTGTTATGACTCCTTAAGGGGGAAGGAGAGGTGGGGTGATGCATAAAACCAGAGTTTGATATAAGCACGGGTACCGTTTCTAAAACCAACTTTGGAATACACAAGACCTACACCTTCCTCAGTGAAAGGGACTCAAATCCCCATATTACCGGCAGAGGAATAAATCTGACTAGTAAGAATCTTAAAACCTATGTACTGATATGTCTCTGTAAAGGAATCAAGTGTGTCT
Organism: Mesoplodon bidens; assembly: GCF_964165515.1. NCBI lineage: Eukaryota > Metazoa > Chordata > Mammalia > Artiodactyla > Ziphiidae > Mesoplodon > Mesoplodon bidens. Next base: position 205,834 of record NW_027671299.1, on the reverse strand, counting down.
AGACTGGCATAAACATGGCAGCGAGAATCAGCTCAAACCCACAATAAAAAGGAATTTCAAAAACAAAACCAAAAAACAGGGAAATTCTTTACAATTCCTTCAGGGTCTCTGATGAATCCTGGAATGACCCTATCTACAATGACAGCTGGATGTAGTATAACGCTGGACACTTGGGACTGAGAGGGTTGGTGAGATTGGGTGAGCAAATGCAGACCCTTTAAAGCAAAAATGCATGGCCCCCATTCCATGGGTCCCAACTCTCCATGTTGAAGGGAATATTACTACAGCTATAACATGTACGGGAAACCTAGAGAATGGAAACACTGTGAATACAAAAGTTTTCAAAACTCAACGAATAGTCCCTCTCCTGGTGCTCCGGTTTGACTTTCCAACTGCTTTACTATTAATCTTCCAACTTGGAGAGACAGCCCCTTTAAGCTCCTGGTTCGCACAGGTTGCCAATTTGGCAGAGGATGGAAGGGAAGAGGGAGAACCAATGAGAGAGTAGCTGTTAGGCATTTGGACGTGCACATGTCACTCTAATTTCCCGGCAGGAAGAAGAATTAACCAAAGTCTCAGCCACCCACCGGGAACCAGTATAGGTCCTGAACCAAGATATTGGACTTGAGTACAGCTCACATATACGAGTTGAAAAATGGAGCTCAGGGACACAGAAATTCACAAACTGGCAGAGTAATAAAGGACAACTATCGTCCAAAAATCTGTTGAGGGTAGGCGTCGAGGCGGACTTGAAAGCGAGGCAGAATAGCAGGAAACAGATTTCAAGAGGTACGTTGGAATCGCCTTTAAAGCACAGGAAGAGGGGCACAACTTCGACAATGACGCACTGGGCAAAAAAGTGCGTATGCGTTTTCTCCTGAATATATTCAGGAGAAAACGCATACACCCTTTTTGGCCAAGCAAGCAAGCGGGCAATGCAAATCTGCACTACAAAGAAGTATCACATCCCACCGGTCAAAAGGGACATCCACAAATGTGTAAAAACCAGAAAGGCTAGAGAGGCCCTGGAGAAGAGGGAGCCTTGTTATGCTGATGGGTGGGATGTAAATTGCCAACTGCCTCACTGGAGGAGTGCATTGCGTTCCCTAAAACAATAAACAACAGAGCTAGAGAGACAAGGGCACTTCAAGTCTAGGGAATATACCTTGGGAAAACTGAAAATCAATAAGAAAGAGCCACCCCCAAATTTAGGGCTGCACTGCTTAGAAGAACCTCAACTTGGGTACACCTTAAATATCACAGGAAATATAAAAATGGTTCAAAAAACTGTGTTATTTATGTACGACGGAATATCTCTCAGCCATGAAATCAATGTCATAAGACCAGGGGCAGCAAAGGGAATGGATTCAGGTACGATGATTCTAAGTGAAATAAGTCACACTGAAAAAGAAACTTATCATAAGATATCACTTATGAAGATCCTGTAAACATGGTTACACATGAACTGAGTTAAGAAAGAGAACAGAGTCTCACATTTAGAAAACACTGTTATGCCTGCTTAAGGGGGGAGTAGAGGTGGGGTGATGCATAAAACCAGAGTTTGATAAAAGCACAGGTACAATTTCTATAACCAACTGTGGAATAGACAAGACCTACACCTTCCTCAGTGAAAGGGACTCAAAACCACATATTTCCCGCAGAGGAATAGATCTGACTAGAAACAATCCTAAAACTTATGTATTGCTATGTCTCCGTAAGGGAATTAAGTGTGTAGACTGGCATAAACATGGCAGCGAGAATCAGCTCAAACCCACTATAAAAAGGAATTTCAAATACAAAACAAAAAACAGGGAAATTCTTTACAATTCCTTCAGGGTCTCTGATGAAACCTGGAATGACCCTATCTACAATGACAGCTGGATGTGGCAAAAGTCTGGACACTTGGGACTGAATGGATTGGTGAGATTTGGTGAGCAAATGCAGACCCTTTAAAGCAGAATGCATTGCCCCCATTCCATGGGTCCCAACTCTCCATGTTGAAGGGAATATTACTACAGCTATAACATGTACGGGAAACCTAGAGAATGGACACACTGTGAATACAAAATGTTTCTAAAACTCAACGAGTTGTCCCTCTCCTGGTGCTCCGGTTTGACTTTCCAACTGCTTTACTATCAATCTCCCAACTTTGAGAGACAACCCCTTTAACCTCCTGGTTCGCACAGGTTGCCAATTTGGCAGAGGATGGAAGGGAATAGAGAGAACCAATGAGAGAGTAGCTGTTAGGCATTTGGACGGGCACATGTCACTCTAATTTCCCTGCAGGAAGAAGAATGAACCAAAGTCTCAGAAAGCCACCGGGAACCAGTATAGATCCTGAACCAAAATTTTGGACATGCGTATAGCTCACAAAATACGAGTTGAAAAATGGAGCTCACCGGCACAGCAATTCACAAACTGGCCGAGTAATAAACGACAACTATCGTCCAAAAATCTGTTGAGGGAAGGCAACGAGGCGGACTTGAAAGCGAGGCAGAATAGCAGGAAACAGATTTCAAGAGGTACGTTGGAATCGCCTTTAAAGCATAGGAAGAGGGGCACAACTTCGACAATGACGCACTTGGCCAAAAAGGGCATTAGCGTTTTCTCCTCAATATATTCAGGAGAAAACGCATACGCCCTTTTTGGCCAAGCAAGCAAGCGGGCAATGCAAATCTGCACTACAAAGAAGTATCACTTCCCACCGGTCAAAAGGGACATCCACAAAATGTGTGAAAAGCAGAAAGCAAGACAGGCCCTGGAGAACAGGGAGCCTTGTTATGCTGTTGGGCGGGATGTAAATTGCCAACTGCCTCACGGGAGGAGTGCACTGTGTTCCCTAAAACAAGTAAACAACAGAGCTACAGAGCCACGGGCACTTCCTGTCTAGGGAATATACCTTGGGAAAACTGAAAATCAATAAGACAGTGCCACCCCCAAATTTAGGGCTGCACTGCTTACAAGATCCTCAACTTGGGTACACCTTAAATATCCCAGGAAATATAAAAATGGTTCAAAAAATTGTGGTATTCACGTACGATGGAATATCCCTCAGCCATGAAATCAATGTCATAAGACCAGGAGCAGCAAAGTGAGTGGATTCAAGTACGATGATTCTAAGTGAAATAAGTCACACAGAAATAGAAACTTATCATAAGATATCACTTATGAAGATCCTGTAAACATGGCTACACATGAACTGAGTTAGGAAAGACAACAGAGTCTAACATTTAGAAAACACTCTTATGCCTGTTTAAGGGGGAAGGAGAGGTGGGGTGATGCATAAAACCAGAGTTTGATATAAGAACAGTTACCGTTTCTAAAACCTACTGTGGAATAGACAAGACCTACACCTTCCTCAGTGAAAGGGACTCAAAACCCCATATTTCCCGCAGAGGAATAGATCTGACTAGTAAGAAACTTAAAACCTATGTATTGATATGTCTATGTAAGGTAATCAAGTGTGTCTAGACTGGCATAAACATGGCAGCGAGAAACAGCTCAAACACACTATAAAAACGAATTTCAAATACAAAACCAAAAAACAGGGAACTTCTTTACAATTCCTTCAGGGTCTCTGATGAAACCTGGAATGACCGTATCTACAATGACAGCTGGATGTGGCATAAGGCTGGACACTTGGGACTGAGAGGATTGGTGAGATTGGGTGAGCAAATGCAGACCCTTTAAAGCAAAAATGCATGGCCCCCATTCCATGGGTCCCAACTCTCCATGTTGAAGGGAATATTACTACAGCTATAACATGTACGGGAAACCTACAGAATGGACACACCGTGAATACAAAAGGTTTCTAAAACTCAACGAGTAGTCCCTCTCCAGGTGCTCCGGTTTGACTTTCCAATTGCTTTACTATCTATCTCGCAACTTTGAGAGACAACCCCTTTAACCTCCTGGTTCGCACAGGTTGCCAATTTGGCAGAGGATGGAAGGGAAGAGGGAGAACCAATGAGAGAGTAGCTATTAGGCATTTGGACGGGCACATGTCACTCTAATTTCCCAGCAGGAAGAAGTATTAACCAAATTCTCAGCCACACACCGGGAACCAGTATAGGTCCTGAACCAAAATTTTGGTCTTGCGTACAGCTCACAAAAAACGAGTTGAAAACTTGAGCTGAGGGGAACAGCAATTCACAACCTGGCAGAGTAATAAAAGACAACTATCATCCTAATATCTGTTGAGGGAAGGCAATGAGGCGGACTTGAAAGCGAGGCAGAATAGCAGGAAACAGATTTCAAGAGGTACGTTGGAATCGCATTTAAAGCACAGGAAGAAGGGCACAACTTCGACAATGACGCACTTGGCCAAAAAGGGCGTATGCGTTTTCTCCTGAATATATTCAGCAGAAAACGCATACGCCCTTTTTGGCCAAGCAAGCAAGCGGGCAATGCAAATCTGCACTACAAAGAAGTATCACTTCCCAACGGTCAAAAGGGTGAGCCACAAAATGTGTAAAAACCAGAAAGGCAAGACAGGCCCTGGAGAACAGGGAGCCTTGTTATGCTGATGGGCGGGATGTAAATTGCCAACTGCCTCACTGGAGGAGTGCATTGCATTCCCTAAAACAAGTAACCAACAGAGCTACAGAGCCAAGGGCACATTCAGTCTAGGGAATATACCTTGGGAAACCTGAAAATCAATAAGACAGTGCCACCCCCAAATTTAGGGCTGCACTGCTTACGAGAACATCAACTTGGGTACACCTTAAATATCCCAGGAAATATAAAAATGGTTCAAAAATTTTTGGTAGTTATGTACGATGGAATATCCCTCAGCCAGGAAATCAATGTCATAAGACCAGGGGCAGCAAAGTGAGTGGATTCATGTACGATGATTCTAAGTGAAGTCACACAGAAAAAGAAACTTATCATAAGATATCACTTAAGAAGATCCTGTAAACATGGCTACACATGAACTGAGTTAGGAAAGAGAACAGAGTCTCACATTTAGAAAACACTCTTATGCCTGCTTAAGGGGAAAGGAGAGGTGGGGTGATGCATAAAACCAGAGTTTGATATAAGTACAGGTACCATTTCTAAAACCAACTGTGGAATAGACAAGACCTACACCTTTCTCAGTGAAAGGGACTCAAAACCACATATTTCCCGCAGAGGAATAGATCGGTCTAGTAAGAATCTTAAAACCTATGTATTGATACGTCTCTGTAAGGGAATCATGTGTGTCTACACTGGCGTAAACATGGCAGCGAGAATCAGGTCAAACCCACTATAAAAAGGAATTTCAAAAACAAAACCAAAAAACAGGGATATTCTTTAAAATACCTTCAGGGTCTCTGATGAAATCTGGAATGACCCTATCGACAATGACAGCTGGATGTGGCATAAGCCTGGATACTTGGGACTGAGAGGATTGGTGAGATTGGGTGAGCAAATGCAGACCCTTTAAAGCAAAAATGCATGGTCCACATTCCATGGGTAACAACTCTCCATGTTGAAGGGAATATTACTACAGCTATAACATGTACGGGAAACCTAGAGAATGGACACACGGTGAATACAAAAGGTTTCTAAAACTCAACGAATAGTCCCTCTCCTGGTACTCTGGTTTGACTTTCCAACTACTTTACTATCAATCTCCCAAATTGGAGAGACAGCCCCTTTAACCTCCTGGTTCTCACAGGTTTCCAAATTTGCAGAGGATGGAATGGAAGAGGGAGAACCAATGAGAGAATAGCTCTTAGGCTTTTGGATGGGAACATGTCACTCTAATTTCCCGGCAGGAAGAAGAATTAACCAAAGTCTCAGCCACCCACCGGGATCCAGTATAGGTCCTGAACCAAAATTTTGGACTTGCGTACAGCTCACAAAAAGAGAGTTGAATAATGGTGCTCAGGGGCACAGCAATTCACAAAATGGCTGAGTAATAAAGGACAACTATCGTCCAAAAATCTGTTGAGGGAAGACAACGAGACGGACTTGAAAGCGAGGCAGAATAGCAGGAAACAGATTTCAAGAGGTACGTTGGAATCGCCTTTAAAGCACAGGAAGATGGGCACAACTTCGACAATGACGCACTTGGCCAAAAAGGGCGTATGCGTTTTCTCCTGAATATATTCAGGAGAAAACGCATACGCCCTTTTTGGCCAAGCAAGCAAGCGGGCAATGCAAATCTGCACTACATAGAAGTATCACTTCCCACCGGTCAAAAGGGACATCTAAAAATGTGTAAAAAACAGAAAGGCAAGACAGGCCATGGAGAACAGGGAGCCTTGTTATGCTGATGGGCGGGATGTAAACTGCCAACTGCCTCACTGGAGGAGTGCATTGCGTTCCCTAAAACAAGTAAACAACACAGCTACAGAGCCAAGGGCACTTCAAGTCTAGGGAATATACCTTGGGAAAACTGAAAATCAATAAGACAGAGACACCCCCAAATTTAGGGCTGCACTTCTTACAAGAACCTCAACTTGGGTACACCTTAAATATCCCAGGAAATATAAAAATGGTTCAAAAAACTGTGGTACATATGTATGATGGAATATCCCTCAGCCATGAAATCAATGTCATAAGACGAGGAGCAGCAAAGTGAGTGGATTCAGGTACGATGATTCTAAGTGAAATAAGTCACACAGAAAAAGAAACTTATCATAAGATATCACTTATGAAGATCCTGTAAACATGGCTACACATGAACTGAGTTAGGAAAGAGAACAGAGTCTCACATTTAGAAAACACTGTAATGCCTGCTTAAGGGGGAAGGAGAGGTGGGGTGATGCATAAAACCAGAGTTTGATATAAGCACGGGTACCGTTTCTAAAACCAACTTTGGAATAGACAAGACCTACACCTTCCGCAGTGAAAGGGACTCAAAACCCCATATTTCCCGCAGAGGAATAGATCTGACTAGTAAAAATCTTAAAACCTATGTATTGATATGTCTCCGTAAGGGAATCAAGTGTGTCTAGACTGGCATAAACATGGCAGCGAGAATCATCTCAAACCCACTATAAAAAGGAATTTCAAAAACAAAACAAAAAACAGGGAAATTCTTTACAATTCCTTCAGGGTCTCTGATGAAACCTGGAATGACCCTCTCTACAATGACAGATGGATGTGGCAAAAGGCTGGACACTTGGGATTAAGAGGATTGGTGAGATTGGGTGAGCAAACTCAGACCCTTAAAAGCAAAAATGCATGGCCCCCATTCCATGGGTCCCAACTCTCCATGTTGAAGGGAATATTACTACAGCTATAACATGTACGGGAAACCTAGAGAATGGACACACTGCAAATACAAAAGGTTTACAAAACTCAACGAATAGTCCCTCCACTGGTGCTCCGGTTTGACTTACCAACTGCTTTACTATCAATCTTCCAACTAGGAGAGACAGCCCCTTTAAGCTCCTGGTTCGCACAGGTTGCCAATTTGGCAGAGGATGGAAGGGAAGAGGGAGAACCAATGAGAGACTAGCTGTTAGGCATTTGGACGGGCACATTTCACTCTAATTTCCCAGCAGGAAGAAGAATTAACCAAAGTCTCTGCCATCCACCGGGAACCAGTATAGTTCCTGAACCAAAATTTTGGACTTGCGTTCAGCTCACAAAAAACGAGTTGAAAAATGGAGCTCAGGGGCACAGCAATTCACAAACTGGCAGAGTAATAAAGGGCAACTATCGTCCAAAAATCTGTTGAGGGAAGGCAACGAGCGGACTTGAAAGCGAGGCAGAATAGCAGGAAACAGATTTCAAGAGGTACGTTGGAATCGCCTTTAAAACACAGGAAGAGGGGAACAACTTCGACAATGATGCACTTGGCCAAAAAGGGCGTATGCATTCTCTCCTGAATATATACAGGAGACAAGGCATACGCCCTTTTTGGCCAAGCAAGCAAGCGGGCAATGCAAATCTGCACTCCAAAGAAGTATCACTTCCCACCGGTCAAAAGGGACATCCACAAAATGTGTAAAAACCAGAAAGGCAAGACAGGCACTTCAGAACAGGGAGCTTTGTTATGCTGATGGGCGGGATGTAAATTGCCCAGTGCCTCACTGGAGGAGTGCATAGTGTTCCCTAAAACAAGTAAACAACAGAGCTACAGAGCCAAGGGCACTTCCAGTCTAGGGAATATACAATGGGAAAACTGGAAATCAATAAGACAGAGCCACCCCCAAATTTAGGGCTGCACTGCTTACAAGAACCTCAACATGGGCACCCCTTAAATATCCCAGGAAATATAAAAATGGTTCAAAAAATTGTGGCACTTATGTACGATGGAATATCCCTCAGCCATGAAATCAATGTCATAAGACTAGGAGCTGCAAAGTGAATGGATTCAGGTACGATGATTCTAAGTGAAATAAGTCACACAGGAAAAAGAAACTTATCATAAGATATCACTTAGGAAGATCCTGTAAACATGGACACACATGAACTGAGTTAGGAAAGAGAACAGAGTCTCACATTTAGGAAACACTCTTATGCCTGCTTAAGGGGGAAGGAGAGGTGGGGTGATGCATAAAACCAGACTTTGATAAAAGCACAGGTACCGTTTCTAAAACCAACTTTGGAATAGAAAAGACCTACACCTTCCTCAGTGAAAGGTACTCAAAACCCCATATTTCCCGCAGAGGAATGGATCTGACTAGTAAGAAACTTAAAACCTATGTATTGATATGTCTCCGTAAGGGAATCAAGTGTGTCTAGACTGGCATAAACATGGCAGCGAGAATCAGCTCAAACCCACTATAAAGAGGAATTTCAAATACAAAACCAAAAAACAGGGAAATTCTTTACAATTCCTTCAGGTTCTCTAATGAAACCTGAAATGACCCTATCTACAATGACAGCTGGATGTGGCATAAGGCTGGACACTTGGGACTGAGAGGATTGGAGAGATTGGGTGAGCAAACGCAGACCCTTTATAGCAATAATGCATGGCCCCCATTCCATGGGTCCCAAGTCTCCAGATTGAAGGGAATATTACTACAGCTATAACATGTACGGGAAACCTAGAGAATGGACACACTGTGAATACAAAAGGTTTCTAAAGCTCAACGAATAGTCCCTCTCCTGTTGCTCCGCTTTGACTTTCCAACTGCTTTACTATCAATATCCCAACGTGGAGAGGCAGCCCCTTTAAGCTCCTGGTTCGCACAGGTTGCCAATTTGGCAGAGGATGGAAGGGAAGAGGGAGAACCAGTGAGAGAGTAGCTGTTTGGCATTTGGACAGGCACATGTCACTCTAATTTCCCGGCAGGAAGAAGAATTAAACAAAGTCTCAGCCACCCACCGGGAACCAGTAAAGGTCCTGAACCAAAATTTTGGACTTGCGTACAGCTCACAAAAAAACGAGTTGAAAAATCGAGCTCTGGGGCACAGCAATTCACAAACTGGCAGAGTAATAAAGGACAACTATCGTCCAACATTCTGTTGAGGGAAGGCAACGAGGTGAACTTGAAAGCGAGGCAGAATAGCAGGAACAGATTTCAAGAGGTACGTTGGAATCGCCTTTAAGGCACAGGAAGAGGGGCACAAATTCGACAATGACGCACTTGGCCAAAAAGAGCATATGCGTTTTCTCCTGAATATATTCAGGAGAAAACGCATACACCCTTTTTGGCCAAGCAAGCAAGCGGGCAATGCAAATCGGCACTAGAAAGAAGTATCACTTCCCACCGGTCAAAAGGGACATCCACAAAATGTGTAAAAACCAGAAAGGCAAGACAGGCCCTGGAGAACAGGGAGGCTTGTTATGCTGATGGGCGGGATGTAAATTGCCAACTGCCTCACAGGAGAAGTGCATTGCGTTCCCTAAAACAAGTAAACAACAGAGCTACTGAGCCAAGGGCACTTCCAGTCCAGGGAATATACCTTGGGAAAACTGGAAATCAATAAGACAGAGCCACCCCCAAATTTAGGACTGCACTGCTTACAAGAACCACAACTTGGTTACACCTTAAATATCCCAGGAAATATAAAAATGGTTCAAAAAATTGTGGCACTTATGTACGATGGAATATCCCTCAGCCATGAAATCAATGTCATAAGACCAGGAGCAGCAAAGTGAATGGATTCAGGTACAATGATTCTAAGTGAAATAAGTCACACAGAAAAAAGAATCTTATCATAAGATATCACTTATGAAGATCCTGTAAACATGGCTACACATGAACTGATTTAAGAAAGAGAACAGAGTCTCACATTTAGAAAACACTGTTATGCCTGCTTAAGGGGGAAGGAGAGGTGGGGTGATGCATAAAACCAGAGTTTGATATAAGCACAGGTACCATTTCTAAAACCAACTTTGGAATAGACAAGACCTACACCTTCCGCAGTGAAAGGGACTCAAAACCCCATATTTCCCGCAGAGGAATAGATCTGAGTAGTAAAAATCTTAAAACCTATGTATTGATATGTCTCCGTAAGGGAATCAAGTGTGTCTAGACTGGCATAAACATGGCAGCGAGAATCATCTCATACCCACTATAAAAAGGAATTTCAAAAACAAAACAAAAAACAGGGAAATTCTTTACAATTCCTTCAGGGTCTCTGATGAAACCTGGAATGACCCTATCTACAATGACAGCTGGATGTGGCATAAGGCTGGACACTTGGGACTAAGAGGATTGGTGAGATTGGGTGAGCAAATGCAGACCCTTTAAAGCAAAAATGCATGGCCCCCATTCCATGGGTCCCAACTCTCCAGGTTGAAGGGAATATTACGACAGCTATAACATGTATGGGAAACCTAGAGAATGGACACACTGTGAATACAAAAGGTTTCTAAAACTCAACGAAGAGTTCCTCTCCTGGTGCTCCGGTTTGACTTTCCAACTGCTTTACCATCAATCTTCCAACTTGGAGAGACAGCCCCTTTAAGCTTCTGGTTCGCGCATGTTGCCAATTTTGCAGAGGATGGAAGGGAAGAGGGAGAACCAATGAGAGAGTAGCTGTTAGGCATTTGGACGGGCACATGTCCCTCTAATTTCCCGGCAGGAAGAAGAATTAACCATAGGCTCAGCCACACACCGGGAACCAGTATAGGTCCTGAACCAAAATTTTGGACTTGCGTACGGCTCACAAAAATCGAGTTGAAAAATTTACCTCAGGGGCACAGCAATTCACAAACTGGCAGAGTAATAAAGGACAACTATCGTCCAAAAATCGGTTGAGGGAAGGAAACGAGACAGACTTGAAAGCGAGGCAGAATAGCATGAAACAGATTTCAAGAGTTACGTTGGAATCGCCTTTAAAGCACAGGAAGAGGGGCACAACTTCGACAATGACGCACTAGGCCAAAATGGCGTATGCGTTTTCTCCTGAATATATTTAGGAGAAAACGCATATGCCCTTTTCGGCCAAGCAACCAAGCGTTCAATGCAAATCTGCGCTACAAAGAAGTATCAATTCCCCCCAGTCAAAAGGGATATCCACAAATGTGCAAAAACCAGAAAGGCAAGACAGGCCCTGGAGAACAGGGAGCCTTGTTATGCTGATGGGCGGGATGTAAATTGCCAACTGCCTCACTGGAGGAGTGCATTGCGTTCCCTAAAGCAAGTAAACAACAGAGCTGAAGAGCCAAGGGCACTTCCACTCTAGGGAATGTACCTTGGGAAAACTGAATATCAATAAGACAGAGCCACCCCCAAATTTAGGGCTGCACTGCTTACAAGAACCTCAACTTGGGTACACCTTAAATATCCCAGGAAATATAAAAATGGTTCAAAAAACTGTGTGATTTATGTACGATGGAATATCCCTCAGCCATGAAATCAATGTCATAAGACCAGTAGCAGCAAAGTGAGTGGATTCAGCTACGATGATTCTAAGTGAAATAAGTCACACAGAACAAGAAAATTATCATAAGATATCACTTATGAAGATCCTGTAAGCATGGCTACACATGAACTGAGTTAGGAAAGAGAACAGAGTCTCACATTTAGAAAACACTCTTATGCCTGCTTAAGGGGGAAGGAGAGGTGGGGTGATGCATAAAACCAGAGTTTGATATAAGCACAGGTCCCGTTTCTAAATCCAACTGTGGAATAGACAAGACCTACACCTTCCTCAGTGAAAGGGACTCAAAACCCCATATTTCCCGAAGAGGAATAGATGTGACTAGTAAGAAACTTAAAACTAATGTATTGATATGTCTCTGTAAGGGAATCAAGTGTGTCTAGACTGGCATAAACATGGCAGCGAGAATCAGCTCAAACCCACTATAAAAAGGAATTTCAAAAACAAAACCAAAAAACAGGGAAATTCTTTACATGTCCTTCAGGGTCTCTGATGAAACCTGGAATGACCATATTTACAATGACAGCTGGATGTGGTATAAGGCTGGACACTTGGGACTGAGAGGATTTGTGAGATTGGGTGAGCAAATGCAGACCCTTCAAAGCAAAAATGCATGGCCCCCATTCCATGGGTGCCAACTCTCCAGGTTGAAGGGAATATTAATACAGCTATAACATGTATGGGAAACCTAGAGAATGAACACACTGTGAATACAAAAGGTTTCTAAAACTCAACGAATAGCCCCTCTCCTGGTGCTCCTGTTTCACTTTCCAACTGCTTTACTATCAATCTCCCAAACTGGAGAGACAGCCCCGTTAATCTCCTGGTTCGCACACGTTACCAATTTGGCAGAGGATGGAAGGGAAGAGGGAGAACCAATGAGAGAGTAGCTGTTAGGCATTTGGACGGGCCCATGTCACTCTAATTACCCGGCAGGAAGAAGAATTAACCAAAGGCTCAGCCAACCACCGGGAACCAGTATAGGTCCTGAACCAAAATTTTGAACTTGCGTACAGCTCACAAAAAACGAGTTGAAAAATTGAGCTCAGGGGTACAGCAATTCACAAACTGGCAGAGTAATAAAGGACAACTATCGTCCAAAAATCTGTTGAGAGAAGGCAACGGGGAGGATTTGAAAGCGAGGCAGAATAGCAGGAAACAAATTTCAAGAGGTACGTTGGAAGAGCCTTTAAAGCACAGGAAGATGTGCAGAACTTCGACAATGACACACTTGGACAAAAAGTGCGTATGTGCTTCCTCCTGAATATATTCAGGAGAAAACGCATAAGACCTTTTTGGCCAAGCAAGCAAGCGGTCAATGCATATCTGCACTAAAAAGAAGTATCACTTCCCACCGTTCAAAAGGGACATCCACAAATGTGTAAAAACCAGAAAGGCAATACAGGCCCTGGAGTACAGGGAACCTTGTTACGGTGATGGTCGGGATGTAAATTGCCAACTGCCTCACTGGAGGAGTGCATTGTGTTCCCTAAAACAAGAAAACAACAGAGCTACAGAGCCAAGGGCACTTCCAGTCTAGGGAATATACCTTGGGAAAACTGAAAATCAATAAGACAGAGCCACCCCCAAATTTAGGGCTGCACTGCTTACAGAACCTCAACTTGGGTACACCTTAAATATCCCAGGAAATATAAAAATGGTTCAAAAAATTGTGGTACTTATGTACGATGGAATATACTTCAGGCATGAAATCAATGTCATAAGAACAGGAGCAGCAAAGTGAGTTTATTCAGGTACTATGATTCTAAGTGAAATAAGTCACACAGAAAAAGAAACTTATCATAAGATATCACTTAGGAAGATCTTGTAAACATGGCTACACATGAACTGAGTTAGGAAAGAGAACAGTCTCACATTTAGAAAATAATCATATGCCTGCTTTAGGGGGAATGAGAGGTGGGGTGATGCATAAAACCAGAGTTTGATATAAGCACAGGTACCGTTTCTAAAACCAACTTTGGAATAGAAAAGACCTACACCTTCCTCAGTGAAAGGGACTCAAAACCCCATATTTCCCGCAGAGGAATAGATCTGATTAGTAAGAATCTTAAAACCTATGTATTGATATGTCTCCGTAAGGGAATCAAGTGTGTCTAGACTGGCATAAACATGGCAGCGAGAATCAGCTCAAAACCACTATAAAAACGAATTTCAAAAACAAAACCAAAAAACAGGGAAATTCTTTACAATTCCTTCAGGATCTCTGATGAAACCTGGAATGACCCTATCTACAATGACAGCTGGATGTGGCATAAGGCTGGACACTTGGGACTGAGAGGATTGGTGAGATTGCGTGAGCAAATGCAGACCCATTAAAGCAAAAATGCATGGCCCCCATTCCATGGGTCCCAACTCTCCATGTTAAAGGGAATATTACTACAGCTATAACATGTACGGGAAACCTAGAGAATGGATACACTGTGAATACAAAAGGTTTCTAAAACTCAACGAATAGTCCCTCTCCTGGTGCTCAGGTTTGACTTTCCAACTGCTTTACTATCAATCTCCCAACTTGGAGAGACAGCCCCTTTAACCTCCTTGTTTGCACAAGTTGCCAATTTGGCAGAGGATGGAAGGGAAGAGGGAGAACCAATGAGAGAGTAGCTGTTAGGCATTTGGACGGGCACAGGTCACTCTAATTTCCCAGCAGGAAGAAGAATTAACCAAAGTCTCAGCCACCCTCCAAAACCAGTATAGGTCCTGAACCAAAATTTTGGACTTGCGTTCAGCTCACAAAAAACGAGTTGAAAAATGGAGCTCAGGGGCACAGCAATTCACAAACTGGCAGAGTAATAAAGGACATCTATCGTCCAAAAATCTGTTTAGGGAAGGCAATGAGGCGGACTTGAAAGCAAGGCAGAATAGCAGGAAACAGATTTCAAGAGGTACGTTGGAATCACCTTTAAAGCACAGGAAGAGGGGCACACCTTCGACAATGACGCAATGGCCAAAAAGGGCGTATGCGTTTTCTCCTGAATATATTCAGGAGAAAACGCATACGCCCTTTTTGGCCAAGCAAGCAAGTGGGCAATGCAAATCTGCACAACAAAGAGGTATCACTTCCCACCGGTCAAAAGGGACATCCACAAAATGTTTAAAGACCAGAAAGGCAAGACAGGCCCTGGAGAACAGGGAGCCTTCATATCCGGATGGGTGGGATGTAAATTGCCAACTGCCTCACTGGAGGAGTGCATTGTGTTCCCTAAAAGAAGTAAACAACAGAGCTACAGAGCCAAGAGCATTTCCAATCTACGGAATATACCTTGGGAAACCTGGAAATCAATAAGACAGAGCCACCCCCAAATTTAGGGTTGCCCTGCTTACAAGAACCTCAACTTGGGTACACCTTAAATATCCCAGGAAATATAAAAATGGTTCAAAAAATTGTGGTACTTATGTACGATGGAATATCCCTCAGCCATGAAATCAATGTCATAAGACAAGGAGCAGCAAAGCGAGTGGATTCAGGTATGATGATTCTAAGAGAAGTCACACAGAAAAAGACACTTATCAAAAGATATCACTTATGAAGATCCTGTAAACATGGTTACACATGAACTGAGTTAAGAAAGTGAACAGAGTCTCACATTTAGAAAACACTCTTATGCCTGCTTAAGGGGAAAGGAGAGGTGGGGTGATGCATAAAACCAGAGTTTGATATAAGTACAGGTACCATTTCTAAAACCAACTGTGGAATAGACTAGACCTAAACCTTCCTCAGTGAAAGGGACTCAAAACCCCATATTTCCCGCAGAGGAATAGATCTGACTAGTAAGAATCTTAAAACCTATGTATTGATATGTCTCTGTAAGGGAATCAAGTGTGTCTAGACTGGCATAAACATGGCAGCGAGAATCAGCTCAAACCCACAATAAAAAGGAATTTCAAAAACAAAACGAAAAAACACGGACATTCTTTACAATTCCTTCAGGGTCTGTGATGAATCCTGGAATGACCCTATCTACAATTACAGCTGGATGTGGAAAAACGCTGGACACTTGGGACTGAGAGGGTTGTTGAGATTGGGTGAGAAAATTCAGACCCTTTAAAGCAAAAATGCATGGCCCCCATTCCATGGGTCCCGACTCTTCATGTTAAAGGGAATATTACTACAGCTATAACATGTACGGAAACCTAGAGAATGGACACACTGTGAACACAAAAGGTTTCTAAAACTCAACGAGTAGTCCCTCTCCTGGTGATCCGGTTTGACTTTCCAACTGCTTTACTATCAATCTCCCAACTTGGAGAGACAACCCCTTTAAACTCCTTGTTCGCACAGGTTGCCAATTTGGCAGAGGATAGAAGGAAAGAGGGAGAACCACTGAGAGAGTAGCTGTTAGGCATTTGGACGGGCACATGTCACTCTAATTTCCCGGCAGGAAGAAGAATTAACCAGAGTCTCAGCCACCAACCGGGAACAAGTATAGGTTCTGAACCAAAATTTTGGACATGCGTACAGCTCACAAAAAACGAGTTGAAAAATGGAGCTCAGGGGCACAGCAATTCACAAACTGGCAGAGTAATAAACGACAACTATCGTCCAAAAATCTGTTGAGGGAAGGCAACGAGGCGGACTTGAAAGCGAGGCAGAATAGCAGGAGATAGATTCCAAGAGGTACATTGGAATCGCCTTTAAAGCACAGGAAGAGGGGTACAACATCAACAATGACGCACTTGGCCAAAAAGGGTGTATGCGTTTTCTCCTGAATATATTCAGGAGAAAACGCATACGCCCTTTTTGGCCAAGCAAGCAAGCGGATAATGCAAATCTGCACTACAAAGAAGTATCACTTCCCACCGGTCAAAAGGGACATCCACAAATGTGTAAAAACCAGAAAGGCAAGACAAGCCTTGGAGAACAGGGAGCCTTGTTATGCTGATGGGCGGGATGTAAATTGCCAACTGCCTCACTGGAGGAGTGCATTGCTTTCCCTAAAACAAGTAAACAACAGAGCTACTGAGCCAAGTGCACTTCCAGTCTAGGGAATATACCTTGGGAAAACTGAAAATCAATAAGACAGAGACACCCCCATATTTAGGGCTGCACTGCTTACAAGAACCTCAACTTCGGTACACCTTAATTATCCCATGAAATATAAAAATGGTTCAAAAAACTGTGGTATTTATGTACGATGGAATATCCCTCAGCCATGAAAACAATGTCATAAGACCAGGAGCCGCAAAGTGAGTGGATTCAGGTACGATGACTCTTAGTGAAATAAGTCACACAGAAAACGAAACTTATCATAAGATTGCACTTATGAAGATCCTGTAAACATGGCTAAACATGAACAGACTTAGGAAAGAGAACAGAGTCTCACATTTAGAAAACACTCTTATGCCTGCTTAAGGGGGAAGGAGAGGTGGGGTGATGCATAAAACCAGAGTTTGATATAAGCACAGGTCCCGTTTCTAAATCCAACTGTGGAATAGACAAGACCTACACCTTCCTCAGTGAAAGGGACTCAAAACCCCATATTTCCCGAAGAGGAATAGATGTGACTAGTAAGAAACTTAAAACCTATGTATTGATATGTCTCTGTAAGGGAATCAAGTGTGTCTAGACTGGCATAAACATGGCAGCGAGAATCAGCTCAAACCCACTATAAAAAGGAATTTCAAAAACAAAACCAAAAAACAGGGAAATTCTTTACATGTCCTTCAGGGTCTCTGATGAAACCTGGAATGACCCTATTTACAATGACAGCTGGATGTGGTATAAGGCTGGACACTTGGGACTGAGAGGATTTGTGAGATTGGGTGAGCAAATGCAGACCCTTCAAAGCAAAAATGCATGGCCCCCATTCCATGGGTGCCAACTCTCCAGGTTGAAGGGAATATTAGTACAGCTATAACATGTATGGGAAACCAAGACAATGGACACACTGTGAATACAAAAGGTTTCTAAAACTCAACGAATAGCCCCTCTCCTGGTGCTCCTGTTTCACTTTCCAACTGCTTTACTATCATTCTCCCAAACTGGAGAGACAGCCCCGTTAATCTCCTGGTTCGCACACGTTACCAATTTGGCAGAGGATGGAAGGGAAGAGTGAGAACCAATGAGAGAGTAGCTGTTAGGCATTTGGACGGGCCCATGTCACTCTAATTTCCTGGCAGGAAGAAGAATTAACCAAAGGCTCAGCCAACCACCGGGAACCAGTATAGGTCCTGAACCAAAATTTTGGACTTGCGTACAGCTCACAAAAAACGACTTGAAAAATTGAGCTCAGGGGTACAGCAATTCACAAACTGGCAGAGTAATAAAGGACAACTATCGTCCAAAAATCTGTTGAGAGAAGGCAACGGGGAGGATTTGAAAGCGAGGCAGAATAGCAGGAAACAAATTTCAAGAGGTACGTTGGAAGAGCCTTTAAAGCACAGGAATAGGTGCACAACTTCGACAATGACACACTTGGCCAAAAAGTGCGTATGTGCTTCCTCCTGAATATATTCAGGAGAAAACGCATAAGACCTTTTTGGCCAAGCAAGCAAGCGGTCAATGCATATCTGCACTAAAAAGAAGTATCACTTCCCACCGTTCAAAAGGGACATCCACAAATGTGTAAAAACCAGAAAGGCAAGACAGGCCCTGGAGTACAGGGAGCCTTGTTACGGTGATGGTCGGGATGTAAATTGCCAACTGCCTCACTGGAGGAGTGCATTGTGTTCCCTAAAACAAGAAAACAACAGAGCTACAGAGCCAAGGGCACTTCCAGTCTAGGGAATATACCTTGGGAAAACTGAAAATCAATAAGACAGAGCCACCCCCAAATTTAGGGCTGCACTGCTTACAGAACATCAACTTGGGTACACCTTAAATATCCCAGGAAATATAAAAATGGTTCAAAAAATTGTGGTACTTATGTACGATGGAATATACTTCAGCCATTAAATCAATGTCATAAGACCAGGAGCAGCAAAGTGAGTGTATTCAGGTACTATGATTCTAAGTGAAATAAGTCACACAGAAAAAGAAACTTATCATAAGATATCACTTAGGAAGATCCTGTAAACATGGCTACACATGAACTGAGTTAGGAAAGAGAACAGAGTCTCACATTTAGAAAACACTCTTATGCCTGCTTAAGGGTTAAGGCTAGGTGGGGTGATGCATAAAACCAGAGTTTGATATAAGCACAGGTACCGTTTATAAAACCAACTGTGGAATAGAAAATACCTACACCTTCCTCAGTGAAAGGGACTCAAAACCCCATATTTCCCTCAAAGGAATAGATCTGACTCGTAAGAATCTTAAAACCTATGTATTGATATGTCTCCGTAAGTGAATCAAGTGTGTCTTGACTGGCATAAACATGGCAGCAAGAATCAGCTCAAACCCACTATAAAAACGAATTTCAAAAACAAAACCAAAAAACAGGGAAATTCTTTACGATTCCTTCAGGGTCTCTGATGAAACCTGGAATGACCCTATCTACAATGACAGCTGGATGTGGCATAAGGCTGGACACTTGGGACTGAGAGGATTTGTGAGATTGGGTGAGCAAATTCATACCCATTAAAACAAAAATGCATGGCCCCCATTCCATGGGTCCCAACTCTCGAGGTTGAAGGGAATATTACTACAGCTATAACATGTACGGGAAACATAGAGAATGGACACACTGTGAATACAAAAGTTTTCTAAAACTCAACGAATAGTCCCTGTCCTGGTGCTCCGGTTTGACTTTCCAACTGCTTTACTATCAATCTTCCAACTTGGGGAGACAGCCCCTTTAAGCTCCTGGTTCGTACAGGTTGCCAATTTGGCAGAGGATGGAAGGGAAGAGGGAGAACCAATGAGAGAGTAGCTGTTAGGCATTTGGACGGGCACATGTCACTCTAATATCCCGGCAGCAATAAGAATTAACCAAAATCTCAGCCAACCATCGGGAAACATTATATGTCCTGATCCAAAATTTTGGACTTGCGTTCAGCTCACAAAAAACGAGTTGAAAAATGGAGCTCAGGGCCACAGCAATTCACAAACTATCAGAGTAATAAAGGACAACTATCGTCCAAAATCTGTTGAGGGAAGGCAACGAGGCGGACTTGAAAGCGAGGCAGAATAGCAGGAAACAGATTTCAAGAGGTACGTTGGAATCGCCTTTAAAGCACAGGAAGAGGGGCACAACTTCGACAATGACGCACTTGGCCAAAAAGGGTGTATGCGTTTTCTCCTGAATATATTCAGGAAAAAACGCATACGCACTTTTTAGCCAAGCAAGCAAGCGGGCAATGCAAATCTGCACTACAAAGAAGTATCACTTCCCACCGATCAAAAGGGACATCCACAAAATGTGTAAAAAACCGAAAGGCAAGACAGGCCCTGGAGAACAGGGAGCCTTTTTATCCTGATGGCCGGGATGTAAATTACCAACTGCCTCACTGGAGGAGTGCATTGTGTTCCCTAAAACAAGTAAACAACAGAGCTACAGAGCCAAGGGCGCTTCCAGTCTAGGGAATATACCTTGGGAAAACTGAAAATCAATAAGACAGTGCCACCCCCAAATTTAGGGGTGCACTGCTTACAAGAACCTCAACTTGGGTACACCTTAAATATCCCAGGAAATATAAAAATGGTTCAAAAAATTGTGGTACTTACGTACGATGGAATATCCCTCAGCCATAAAATCAATGTCATAAGACCAGGAGCATCAAAGTGAGTGGATTCAGGTACGATGATTCTAAGTGAAATAAGTCACACAGAAAAAGAAACTTATCATAAGATATCACTTTTGAAGATCCTGTAAACATGGCTACACATGAACTGAGTTAGGAAAGAGAACAGTCTCACATTTAGAAAATAATCATATGCCTGCTTTAGGGGGAATGAGAGGTGGGGTGATGCATAAAACCAGAGTTTGATATAAGCACAGGTACCGTTTCTAAAACCAACTGTGGAATAGAAAAGACCTACACCTTTCTCAGTGAAAGGGACTCAAAACCCCATATTTCCCGCAGAGGAATAGATCTGATTAGTAAGTATCTTAAAACCTATGCATTGATATGTCTCCGTAAGGGAATCAAGTGTGTCTAGACTGGCATAAACATGGCAGCGAGAATCAGCTCAAAACCACTATAAAAACGAATTTCAAAAACAAAACCAAAAAACAGGGAAATTCTTTACAATTCCTTCAGGATCTATGATGAAACCTGGAATGACCCTATCTACAATGACAGCTGGATGTGGCATAAGTCTGGACACTTGGGACTGAGAGGATTGTTGAGATTGCGTGAGCAAATGCAGACCCATTAAAGCAAAAATGCATGGCCCCCATTCCATGGGTCCCAACTCTCCATGTTGAAGGGAATATTACTACAGCTATAACATGTACGGGAAACCTAGAGAATGGATACACTGTGAATACAAAAGGTTTCTAAAACTCAACGAATAGTCCCTCTCCTGGTGCTCAGGTTTGACTTTCCAACTGCTTTACTATCAATCTCCCAACTTGGAGAGACAGCCCCTTTAACCTCCTTGTTTGCACAAGTTGCCAATTTGGCAGAGGATGGAAGGGAAGAGGGAGAACCAACGAGACAGTAGCTGTTAGGCATTTGGACGGGCACATGTCACTCTAATTTCCCAGCAGGAAGAAGAATTAACCAAAGTCTCAGCCACCCTCCAAAACCAGTATAGGTCCTGAACCAAAATTTTGGACTTGCGTTCAGCTCACAAAAAACGAGTTGAAAAATGGAGCTCAGGGGCACAGCAATTCACAAACTGGCAGAGTAATAAAGGACATCTATCGTCCAAAAATCTGTTTAGGGAAGGCAATGAGGCGGACTTGAAAGCAAGGCAGAATAGCAGGAAACAGATTTCAAGAGGTACGTTGGAATCACCTTTAAAGCACAGGAAGAGGGGCACAACTTCGACAATGACGCAATGGCCAAAAAGGGCGTATGCGTTTTCTCCTGAATATATTCAGGAGAAAACGCATACGCCCTTTTTGGCCAAGCAAGCAAGCAGGCAATGCAAATCTGCACTACAAAGAGGTATCACTTCCCACCGGTCAAAAGGGACATCCACAAAATGTTTAAAGACCAGAAAGGCAAGACAGGCCCTGGAGAACTGGGAGCCTTCATATCCTGAAGGTGGGATGTAAATTGCCAACTGCCTCACTGGAGGAGTGCATTGTGTTCCCTAAAACAAGTAAACAACAGAGCTACAGAGCCAAGAGCACTTCCAATCTAGGGAATATACCTTGGGAAACCTGGAAATCAATAAGACAGAGCCACCCCCAAATTTAGGGTTGCACTGCTTACAAGAACCTCAACTTGGGTACACCTTAAATATCCCAGGAAATATAAAAATGGTTCAAAAAATTGTGGTACTTATGTACGATGGAATATCCCTCAGCCATGAAATCAATGTCATAAGACAAGGAGCAGTAAAGCGAGTGGATTCAGGTACGATGATTCTAAGAGAAGTCACACAGAAAAAGACACTTATCAAAAGATATCACTTATGAAGATCCTGTAAACATGGTTACACATGAACTGAGTTAAGAAAGTGAACAGAGTCTCACATTTAGAAAACACTCTTATGCCTGCTTAAGGGGAAAGGAGAGGTGGGGTGATGCATAAAACCAGAGTTTGATATAAGTACAGGTACCATTTCTAAAACCAACTGTGGAATAGACTTGACCTAAACCTTCCTCAGTGAAAGGGACTCAAAACCCCATATTTCCCGCAGAGGAATAGATCTGACTAGTAAGAATCTTAAAACCTATGTATTGATATGTCTCTGTAAGGGAATCAAGTGTGTCTAGACTGGCATAAACATGGCAGCGAGAATCAGCTCAAACCCACAATAAAAAGGAATTTCAAAAACAAACCGAAAAAACACGGAAATTCTTTACAATTGCTCAGGGTCTCTGATGAATCCTGGAATGACCCTATCTACAATTACAGCTGGATATGGAAAAACGCTGGACACTTGGGACTGAGAGGGTTGGTGAGATTGTGTGAGAAAATGCAGACCCTTTAAAGCAAAATGCATGGCCCCCATTCCATGGGTCCCAACTCTCCATGTTGAAGGGAATATTACTACAGCTATAACATGTACGGGAAACCTAGAGAATGGACACACTGTGAATGCAAATGTTTTCTAAACTCAACGAATAGTCCCTCTCCTGGTGCTCCGGTTTGACTTTCCAACTGCTTTACTATTAATCTTCCAACTTGCAGAGACAGCCCCTTTAAGCTCCTGGTTCGCACAGGTTGCCAATTTGGCAGAGGATGGAAGGGAAGAGGGAGAACCAATGAGAGACTAGCTGTTAGGCATTTGGACGTGCACATGTCACTCTAATTTCCCGGCAGGAAGAAGAATTAACCAAAGTCTCAGCCACCCACCGGGAACCAGTATAGGTCGTGAACCAAGATATTGTACTTGCGTACAGCTCACAAATACGAGTTGAAAAACGGAGCTCAGGGACACAGAAATTCACAAACTGGCAGAGTAATAAAGGACAACTATCGTCCAAAAATCTGTTGAGGGAAGGCGTCGAGGCGGACTTGAAATCGAGGCAGAATAGCAGGAAACAGATTTCAAGAGGTATGTTGGAATCACCTTTAAAGCACAGGAAGATGGGCACAACTTCGACAATGACGAACTTGGCCAAAAACGGCGTATGCGTTTTCTCCTGAACATATTCAGGAGAAAACGCATACGCCCTTTTAGGCCAAGCAAGCAAGTGGGAAATGCAAATCTGCACTACAAAGAAGTATCACTTCCCACCGGGCAAACGGGACATCCACAAAATGTGTAAAAACCAGGAAGGCAAGACAGGCCCTGGAGAACATGGAGCCTTTTTATGCTGATGGGCGGGATGTAAATTGCCAACAGCCTCACTGGAGGAGTGCATTGCGTTCCCTAAAACAAGTAAACAACAGAGCTACAGAGACAAGGGCACTTCCAGTCTAGGGAGTATTCCTTGGGAAAACTGAAAATCAATAAGACAGAGCCACCCCCAAATATAGGGCTGCACTGCTTACAAGAACCTCAACTTGGGTACACCTTAAATATCCCAGGAAATATAAAAATGGTTCAAAAAACTGTGGTATTTATGTACGATGGAATATCCCTCAGCCATGAAATCAATGTCCTAAGACCAGGAGGAGCAAAGTGAGTGGATTCAGGTACGATTATTCTAAGTGAAATAAGTCACACAGAAAAAGAAACTTATCATAAGATATCACTTATGAAGATCCTGTAAACATGGCTACACATGAACTGAGTTAGGAAAGAGAACACAGTCTCACATTTAGAAAACACTCTTATGCCTGCTTAAGGGAGATGGAGAGGTGGGGTGATGCATCAAGCCAGAGTTTGACATAAGCACAGGTACCATTTCTAAAACCAACTGTGGAATAGACAAGACCTACACCTTCCTCAGTGAAAGGGACTCAAAACCCCATATTTCCCGCAGATGAATAGATCTGACTAGTAAGAAACTTAAAACCTCTGTATTGATATGTATCTGTAAGGGAATCAAGTGTGTCTAGACTGGCATAAACATGGCAGCGAGAATCATATCAAACCCACTATAAAAAGGAATTTCAAAAACAAAACCAAAAAACAGGGAAATTCTTTACATTTCCTTCAGGGTCTCCGATGAAACCTGGAATGACCCTATCTACAATGACAGCTGGATGTGGCATAAGGCTGAACACTTGGGATTGAGAGGATTGGTGAGATTGGGTGAGCAAATGCAGACCCTTTAAAGCAAAAATGCATGGCCCCCATTCCATGGGTCCCAACTCTCCATGTTGAAGGGAATATTACTACAGCTATAACATGTACGGGAAACCTAGAGAATGGACACACTGTGAATACAAAAGGTTTCTAAAACTCAACGAGTAGTCCCTCTCCTGGTGCTCCGGTTTGACTTTCCAACTGCTTTACTATCAATCTCCCAACTTGGAGAGACAACACCTTTAAACTCCTGGTTCGCACAGGTTGCCAATTTGGCAGAGGATGGAACGGAATAGGGAGAACCAATGAGAGAGTAGCTGTTAGGCATTTGGACGGGCACATGTCACTCTAATTTCCCGACAGGAATAAGAATTAACCAAAGTCTCAGAAACCCGCCGGGAACCAGTATAGGTCCTGAACCAAAATTTGGACTTACGTACAGCTCACAAAAAACGAGTTGAAAAATGGAGCTCAGGGGCATAGCAATTCAGAAACTGGCAGAGTAATAAAGGACAACTATCGTCCAAAAAATCTGTTGAGGGAAGGCAGCGAGGCGGACTTGAAAGAGAGACAGAATAGCAGGAAACAGGTTTCAAGAGGTACGTTGGAATAGCCTTTAAAGCACAGGAAGATGGGCACAACTTCGACAATGACGCACTTGGCCAAAAAGGGCGTTTGCCTAATCTCCTGAATATATTCAGGAGAAAACGCATACGCCCTTTTTGGCCAAGCAAGCAAGCGGGCAATGCAAATCTGCACTACAAAGAAGTATCACTTCCCACCGGTCAAAAGGGACATCCACAAAATGTGTAAAAACCAGAAAGGCAAGACAGGCCCTGGAGAAGAGGGAGCCTTGTTATGCTGATGGGCGGGATGTATATTGCCAACTGCCTCACTGGAGGTGTACATTGCGTTCCCTAAAATAAGTAAACAACAGAGCTACAGAGCCAAGGGCACTTCCAGTCTAGGGAATATACCTTGGGAAAACTGAAAATCAATAAGACAGAGCCACCCCCAAATTTAGGGCTGCACTGCTTACAAGAACCTCAACTTGGGTACACCTTAAATATCCCAGGAAATATAAAAATGGTTCAAAAAATTGTGGAATTTAAGTACGATGGAATATCCCTCAGCCATGAAATCAATGTCATAAGACCAGGAGCAGCAAAGTGAGTGGATTCAGGTACGATGATTCTAAGTGAAATAAGTCACACAGAAAAAGAAACTTATCTTAAGATATCACTTATGAAGATCCTGTAAACATGGCTGCACATGAACTGAGTTAGGAAAGAGAAGAGAGTCTCACATTTAAAAAACACTCTTATGCCTGCTTAAGGGGGAAGGAGAGGTGGGGTGATGCATAAAACCTGAGTTTGACAGAAGCACAGGTACCATTTCTAAAACCAACTTTGGAATAGACAAGAACTACACCTTCCTCAGTGAAAGGGACACAAAACCCCATATTTCCTGCAGAGGAATAGATCTGACTAGTAAGAATCTTAAAACCTATATATTGATATGTCACCGTAAGGGAATCAAGTGTGTCTAGACTGGCATAAACATGGCAGCGAGAATCAGCTCAAACCCACTATAAAAAGGAATTTCAAAAACAAAACCAAAAAACAGGGAAATTCTTTACATTTCCTTCAAGGTCTCTGATGAAACATGGAATGACCCTATCTACAATGAGAGCTGGATGTGCTATAAGTCTGAACACTTGGGACTGAGAGGATTGGTGAGATTGGGTGAGCAAATGCAGACCGTTTAAAGCAAAAATGCATGGCCCCCATTCCATGGGTCCCAACTCTCCAGGTTGAAGGGAATATTACTACAGCTATAACATGTATGGGAAACCTAGAGAATGGACACACAGTGAATACAAAAGGCTTCTAAAACTAAACGAATAGTCCCTCTCCTGGTCTCCGATTTGACTTTACAACTGCTTTACTATCAATCTTCCAAATTGGAGAGACAGACCCTTTAAGCTCCTGGTTCGCATAGATTGCCAATTTTGCAGAGGATGGAGGGAAGAGGGAGAACCAATGAGAGTGTAGCTGTCAGGCATTTGGACGGGCACATGTCAAAACGATTTCCCGGCAGGAAGAAGAATTAACCAGAGTCTCAGCCACCCACCGGGATCCAGTATAGGTCCTGAACCAAAATTTTGGACATGCGTACAGCTCACAAAAAACGAGTTGAATAATGGTGCTCAGGGGCACAGCAATTCACAAACTGGCAGAGTAATAAAGGACAACTATCGTCCAAAAATCTGTTGAGGGAAGGAAAAGGGCGGACTTGAAAGCGAGGCAGAATAGCAGGAAACAGATTTCAAGAGGTACGTTGGAATCCCCTTTAAAGCACAGGAAGTGGGGCATAACTTCGACAATGACGCACTTGGCCAAAAAGGGCGTATGCGTTTTCTCCTGAATATATTCAGGAGATAACGCATACGCCCTTTTTGGCCAAGCAAGCAAGTGGGCTATGCAAATCTGCACTACAAAGAAGTATCACTTCCCACCGGTCAAAAGGGACATCCACAAATGTGTAAAAACCAGAAAGGCAAGACAGGCCCTGGAGAACAGGGAGCCTTGTTATGCTGATGGGCGGGATGTAAAATGCCAACTGCCTCACTGGAGGAGTGCATTCCGTTCCCTAAAACAAGTAAACAACATAGCTACAGAGCCAAGGGCACTTCCTGTCTAGGGAATATACCTTGGGAAAACTGAAAATCAATAAGACAGAGCCACCCCCAAATTTAGGGCTGCACTGCTTACAAGAACCTCAACTTGGGTACACCTTCAATATCCCAGGAAATATAAAAATGGTTCAAAAAACTGAGGTATTTATGTACGATGGAATATCCGTCAGCCATGAAATCAATGTCATAAGACCAGGAGCAGCAAAGTGAGTGGTTTCAGGTACGATGACTCTAAGTGAAATAAGTCACACAGAAAAAGAAACTTATCATAAGATATCACTTAGGAAGATCCTGTAAACATGGCTACACATGAACTGAGTTAGGAAAGAGAACAGAGTCTCACATTTAGAAAACACTCTTATGCCTGCTTAAAGGGAAAGGAGAGGTGGGGTGATGCATAAAACCAGAGTTTGATATAAGCACAGGTACCATTTCTAAAACCAACTGTGGAATAGAGAAGACCTACACCTTCCTCAGTGAAAGGGACTCAAAACCCCATATTTCCCGCAGAGGAATAGATCTGACTAGTAAGAATCTTAAAACCTATGTATTGATATGTCTCTGTAAGGGAATCAAGTGTGTCTAGACTGGAATAAACATTGCAGCGAGAATCAGCTCAAACCCACTATAAAAAGGAAGTTCAAAAACAAAACCAAAACACAGGGAAATGCTTTACATTTCCTTCAGGGTCTCTGATGAAACCTGGAATGACCCTATCTACAATTACTGTTGGATGTGGCATAAGGCTAAACACCTGGGACTGAGAGGATTGGTGAGATTGGGTGAGCAAATGCAGACCCTTTAAAGCAAAAATGCATGGCCCCCATTCCATGGGTCCCAACTCTTCATGTTGAAGGGAATATTACTACAGCTATAACATGTACGGGAAACCTAGAGAATGGACACACTGTGAATACAAAATGTTTCTAAAACTCAACGAATAGTCCCTCTCCTGGTGCTCCGGTTTGATTTTCCAACTACTTTACTATCAATCTCCCAAATTGGAGAGACAGCCACTTTAAGCTCCTGGTTCGCACAGGTTGCCAATTTGGCAAAGGATGGAAGGTAAGAGGGAGAACCAATGAGAGGTAGCTGTTAGGCATTTGGACGGGCACATGTCACTCTAATTTCCTGGCAGGAAGAAGAATTACCCACAGTCTCAGCCACCCACCGGGAAACAGTATAGGTCCTGAACCAAAATTTTGGACTTGTGTTCAGCTCACAAAAAACGAGTTGAAAAATGGAGCTCAGGGGCACAGCAATTCACAAACTGGCAGAGTAATAAAGGACAACTATCGTGCAAAAATCTGTTGAGGGAAGGCAACGAGGGGGACTTGTAAGCGAGGCAGAATAGCAGGAAACAGATTTCAAAAGTTACATTGGAATCGCCTTTAAAGCACAGGAAGAGGGGCACAACTTCGACAATGATGCACTTGGCCAAAAAGGGATTATGCGTTTTCTCCTGAATATCTTCAGCAGAAAACGCATACGCCCTTTTTGGCCAAGCAAGCAAGCGGGCAATGCAAATCTGCACTACAAAGAAGTATCACTTCCCACCGGTCAATAGGGACATCCACAAAATGTGTAAAAACCAGAAAGGCAATACAGGCCCTGGAGAACATGGAGCCTTTTTCTGCTGATGGGCGGGATGTAAATTGCCAACTGCCTCACTGGAGGGGTGAATTGCGTTCCCTAAAAGAAGTAAACAACAGAGCTACAGAGCCAAGGGCACTTCCAGTCTAGGGAATATACCTTGGGAAAACTGAAAATCAATAAGACAGAGCCACCCCCATATTTAGGGATGCACTGCTTACAAGAACCTCAACTTGGGTACAACTTAAATATCCCAGGAAATATAAAAATGGTTCAAAAAATTGTGGTACTTACATACGATGGAATATCCCTCAGCCATGAAATCAATGTCATAAGACCAGGAGCAGCAAAGTGATTGGATTCAGGTACGATGATTCTAAGTGAAATAAGTCAAACAGAAAAAGAAACTTATCATAAGATATCACTTATGAAGATCCTGTAAACATGGCTACACATGAATTGAGTTAGGATAGAGAACAGATTCTCACATTTAGAAAACACTCTTATGCCTGTTTAAGGGGGAAGGAGAGGTGGGGTGATGCATAAAACCCGAGTTTGATATAAGCACAGGTACCGTTTCTAAAACAAACTTTGGAATAGACAACACCTACACCTTCCTCAGTGAAAGGGACTCAAAACACCATATTTCCCGCAGAGGAATAGATCTGACTAGAAAGAATCTTAAAACCTATGTATTGATATTTCTCTGTAAGGGAATCAAGTGTGTCTAGACTGGCATAAACATGGCAGCGAGAATCAGCTCAAACCCACTATAAAAGTGAATTTCAAAAACAAAACCAAAGAACAGGGAAATTCTTTACATTTCCTTCAGGGTCTCTGATGAAACCTGGAATGACCCTATCTACAATGACAGCTGGATGTGGCATAAGGCTGGACACTTTGGACTGAGAGGATTGGTGAGATTGGGTGAGCAAATGCAGACCCTTTAAAGCAAAATGCATGGCCCCCATTCCATGGGTCCCAACTCTCCATGTTGAAGGTAATATTACTACAGCTATAACATGTACGGGAAACCTAGAGAATGGACACTCTGTGAAAACAAAAGGTTTCTAAATCTCAACGAATAGTCCCTCTCCTGGTGCTCCGCTTTGACTTTCGAACTGCTTTACTATCAATCTCCCAACTTGTGAGACAACCCGTTTAATCTCATGGTTCGCACAGGTTGCCAATTTGGCAGAGGACGGAAGGGAAGAGGGAGAACCAATGAGAGAGTAGCTGTTAGGCATTTGGACGGGCACATGTCACTCTAATTTCCCGGCAGGAAGAAGAATTAACCAGAGTCTCAGCCACCCACCGGGGAACAGTATAGCTCCTGAACCAAAATTTTGGACTTGCGTACAGCTCACAAAAAACGAGTTGAATAATGGAGCTCAGGGGCACAGCAATTCACAAACTGGCAGAGTAATAAAGGACAACTATCGTCCAAAAATCTGTTGAGGGAAGGCAACAAGGCAGACTTGAAAGCGAGGCAGAATAGCAGGAAACAGATTTCAAGAGGTACGTTTTAATCGCCTTTAAAGCACAGGAAGAGGGGCACAACTTCGACAATGATGCACTTGTCCAAAAAGGGCGTATGCGTTTTCTCCTGAATATATTCATGAGAAAACGCATACGCCCATTTTGGCCAAGCAAGCAAGCGGGCAATGCAAATCTGCACTACAAAGAAGTATCACTTCCCACCGGTCAAAAGGGACATCCACAAAATGTGTAAAAACCAGAAAGGCAAGACAGGCCCTGGAGAACAGGGAGCCTTGTTATGCTGATGGGTGGGATGTAAATTGCCAACTGCCTCACTGGAGGAGTGCATTGCGTTCCCTAAAACAATAAACAACAGAGCTACAGAGACAAAGGAACTTCCAGTCTAGGGAATATACCTTGGGAAAACTGAAAATCAATAAGACAGAGCCACCCCCAAATTTAGGGTGCACTGCTTACAAGAACCTGAACTTGGGTACACCTTAAATATCCCAGGAAATATAAAAATGATTCCAAAATCTGTGGTATTTATGTACGATGGAATATCCCTCAGTCATGAAATCAATGTCATAAGACCAGGAGCATCAAAGTGAGTGGATTCAGGTACGATGATTCTAAGTGAAATAAGTCACCCAGAAAAAGAAACTTATCATAAGATATCACTTATGAAGATCCTGTAAACATGGCTACACATGAACTGAGTTAGGAAAGAGAACAGCGTCTCACATTTAGAAAACACTCTTATGCCTGCTTAAGGGGAAAGGAGAGGTGGGGTGATGCATAAAACCAGAGTTTGATATAAGCACAGGTACCATTTCTATAACCAGCTGTGGAATAGACAAGACCTACACCTTCCTCAGTGAAAGGGACTCAAAACCCCATATTTCCCACAGAGGAATAGATCTGACTAGTAAGAATCTTAAAACCTATGTATTGATATGTCTCTGTAAGGGAATCAAGTGTGTCTAGACTGGCATAAACATGGTAGCGAGATTCAGCTCAAACCCACTATAAAAAGGAATTTCAAAAACAAAATCAAAAAACAGGGAAATTCTTTACATTTCCTTCAGGGTCTCTGATGAAACGTGGAATGACCATATCTACAATGACAGCTGGATGTGGCATAAGGCTGGACACCTGGGACTGAGAGGATTGGTGAGATTGGGTGAGCAAATGCAGACCATTTAAAGCAAAAATGCATGGCCGCCATTCCATGGGTCCCAACTCTCCATGTTGAAGGGAATATTACTACAGCTATAAAATGTATGGGAAACCTAGAGAATGGACACACTGTGAATACAAAAGTTTTCTAAAACTCAACGAGTAGTCCCTCTCCTGGTGCTCAGGTTTGACTTTCCAACAGCTTTACTATCAATCTTCCAACTTGTGAGACAACCCGTTTACCCTCCTATTTCGCACAGGTTGCCAATTTGGCAGAGGTTGGAAGGGAAGAGGGAGAACCTATGAGACAGTAGCTGTTAGGCATTTGGACGGGCACATGTCACTCTAATTTCCCGGCAGGACGAAGAATTAACCAGAGTCTCAGCCACCCACCGGGAACCAGTATAGTTCCTGAACCAAAATTTTGGACTTGCGTACAGCTCACAAAAAACGAGTTGAAAAATGGAGCTCAGGGGCACAGCAATTCACAAACTGGCAGAATAATAAAGGACAACTATCGTCCAAAAATCTGTTGAGGGAAGGCAACGAGGCGGACTTGAAAGCGAGGCAGAATAGCAGGAAACAGATTTCAAGAGGTACGTTGGAATCTCCTTTAAAGCACAGGAAGAGGTGCACAACTTCGACAATGACGCACTTGGTCAAAAAGGGCGTATGCGTTTTCTCCTGAATATATTCAGGAGAAAACGCATACGCCCTTTTTGGCCAAGCAAGCAAGCGGGCAATGCAAATCTGCACTACAAAGTAGTATCACTTCCCACCGGTCAAAAGGGACATCCACAAATGTGTAAAAACCAGAAAGGCAGGACTTCCGGGTAATATGGCGGAAGAGTAAGACGCGGAGATCACCTTCCTCCCCACGGATACACCAGAAATACAACTACACGTGGAACAACTCCTACAGAACACCTACTGAATGCTGGCAGCAGACCCCAGCCCTCCCAAAAGGCTAGAAACTCCCCACATACCTGGGTAGGGCAAAGCGGAGAGATTCCCTCACAGAGGATCGGTGCCGAGCGGCACTCACCCGCCCGAGAGGCTTGTCTGCTCGCCCGCCAGGGTGGGCGGCGCTGGAAGTTGAGGCTCGGGCTTCGGTCAGAGGGCAGGGAAAGGACTGGGGCTGGCGGCGAGAACTCAGCCTCAAGGGGGCTAATGTGCCACAGCTAGCCGGCAGGGAGTCCGGGAAAACTCTGGAGCTGCCGAAGAGGCAAGAGACTTTTTCTTCCCTCTTGGTTTCCTGGTGCGCGAGGAGAGGGGATTAAGAGCGCTGCTTAAAGTGGCTCCACAGACGGGCGCGAGTCACGACTGATAGCGCGGAGCCCAGTGACGGGCGTGGGACGCTGGGGCTGCTGCTGCCACCGCCAAGAAGCCTGTGTGCGAGCGCAGGTCACTGTCCACACCGCCCTTCCGGGAGCCTGTGCAGCCCGCCACTGCTGGTGTCCCGGGATCCAGGGGCGGCTTCCATGGGAGAACGCACGGCGCGCCTCGGGCTGGTGCAACGTCACGCCGACCTCTGCCGCTGCAGGCTCGCCCCGCACTCCGTGCCCCTCCCTCCCGCCCGGCCTGAGTGAGCCAGAGTCCCCGAAGAGGCTGCTCCTTTAACCCTGTCCTGTCTGAGTGAAGAACAGACACCCTCCGGCGACCTACACGCAGAGGCGGGGCCAAATCCAAAGCTGAGACCCAGGAGCTGTGAGAACAAAGAAGAGAAAGGGAAACCTCTCCCAGCAGCCTCAGAAGCAGCGGATTAAAGCTCCACAATCAACTTGATGTACCCTGCATCTGTGGAATACATGAATAGACAACAAATCATCCCAAATTGCGGAGCCAGGAGTCAGTGCTGTGCCTCTGAGGTGGGAGAGCCAACTTCAGGACACTGGTCCACAAGAGACCTCCCAGCTCCACATAATATCAAACGGCGAAAATCTTCCAGAGATCTCCATCTCAACACCAGCACCCAGCTTCACTCAACGACCGGCAAGCTACAGTGCTGGACACCCTATGCCAAACAACTAGCAAGACAGGAACACAACGCCACCCATTAGCAGAGAGGTGGCCTAAAATCATAAAAAGTCCGAAGACACCCCAAAACACACCACCAGACGTGGACCTGCCCACCAGAAAGACAAGATCCAGCCTCATCCACCAGAACACAGGCACTAGTCCCCTCCACCAGGAAGCCTACACAACCCACTAAACCAACCTTAGCCACAGGGGACAGACACCAAAAACAACGGGAACTACGAACCTGCAGCCTGCAAAAAGGAGACCCCAAACACAGTAACATAAGCAAAATGAGAAGACAGAAAAACACACAGCAGGAGAAGGAGCAAGATAAAAACCCACCAGACCTAACAAATGAAGAGGTAATAGGCAGTCTACCTGAAAAAGAATTCAGAATAATGATGGTAAAGATGATCCAAGATTCTATTTCCCAGATCCAAAATCTTGGAAATAGAATAGACAAAATGCAAGAAACAGTTAACAAGGACCTAGGAGAACTAAAGATGAATCAAGCATCGATTAAAAACACAATACATGAAATAAAAAATACTCTAGATGGGATCAATAGCAGAATAACTGAGGCAGAAGAACGGATAAGTGAGGTGGAAGATAAAATAGTGGAAATAACTGCTGCAGAGCAAAATAAAGAAAAAAGAATGAAAAGAACAGAGGACAGTCTCAGAGACCTCTGGGACAACATTAAACGCACCAACATTCGAATTATAGGGGTTCCAGAAGAAGAAGAGAAAAAGAAAGGACTGAGAAAATATTTGAAGAGATTATAATTGAAAACTTCCCTAATATGGGAAAGGAAATAGTTAATCAAGTCCAGGAAGCACAGAGAGTCCCATACAGAATAAATCCAAGGAGAAATCCGCCAAGACACATATTAATCAAACTGTCAAAAATTAAACACAAAGAAATCATATTAAAAGCAGCAAGGCAAAAACAACAAATAACACACAAGGGAATCCCCATCAGGATAACAGCTGATCTATCAGCAGAAACTCTACAAGCCAGAAGGGAGTGGCAGGACATAATTAAAGTGATGAAGGACAAAAACCTGCAACCAAGATTACTCTACCCAGCAAGGATCTCATTCAGATTTGATGGAGAAATTAAAACGTTTACAGACAAGCAAAAGCTGAGAGAGTTCAGCACCACCAAACCAGCTTTACAACAAATGCTAAAGGAACTTCTCTAGGCAAGAAACACAACAGAAGGAAAAGACCTACAATAACGAACCCAAAACAATTAAGAAAATGGGAATAGGAATATACATATCAATAATTACCTTAAATGTAAATGGACTAAATGCTCCCACCAAAAGACACAGATTGGCTGAATGGATACAAAAACAAGACCCATATATATGCTGTCTACAAGAGACCCACTTCAGACCTAGAGACACATACAGACTGAAAGTAAGGGGATGGAAAAAGATATTCCATGCAAATGGAAACCAAAAGAAAGCTGGAGTAGCAATTCTCATATCAGACAAAATAGACTTTAAAATAAAGACTACTAGAAGAGACAAAGAAGGACACTACATAATGATCAAGGGATCGATCCAAGAAGAAGATATAACAATTGTAAATATTTATGCACCCAACATAGGAGCACCTCAATACATAAGGCAAATACTAACAGCCATAAAAGGAGAAATCGACAGGAACACAATCATAGTAGGGGAATTTAACACCCCACTTTCACCAATGGACAGATCTTCCAAAATGAAAATAAATAAGGAAACACAAGCTTTAAATGATACATTAAACAAGATGGACTTAATTGATATTTATAGGACATTCCATCCAAAAACAACAGAATACACATTTTTCTCAAGTGCTCATGGAACATTCTCCAGGATAGATCATATCTTGGGTCACAAATCAAGCCTTGGTAAATTTAAGAAAATTGAAATTGTATCAAGTGTCTTTTCTGACCACAATGCTATGAGACTAGGTATCAATTACAGGAAAAGAGCTGTAAAAAATACAAACACATGGAGGCTAAACAATACACTACTTAATAACGAAGTGATCACTGAAGAAATCAAAGAGGAAATTAAAAAATACCTAGAAACAAATGACAATGGAGACACGACGACCCAAAACCTATGGGATGCAGCAAAAGCAGTTCTAAGAGGGAAGTTTATAGCAATACAATCCCACCTTAAGAAACAGGAAACATCTCGAATAAACAACCTAACCTTGCACCTAAAGCAATTAGAGAAAGAAGAACAAAAACACCCCAAAGTTAGCAGAATGAAAGAAATCATAAAAATCAGATCAGAAATAAATGAAAAAGAAATGAAGGAAACGATAGCAAAGATCAATAAAACTAAAAGCTGGTTCTTTGAGAAGATAAACTAAATTGATGAACCATTAGCCAGACTCATCAAGAAAAGAAGGGAGAAGACTCAAATCAATAGAATTAGAAATGAAAAAGGAGAAGTAACAACTGACACTGCAGAAATACAAAAGATCATGAGAGATTACTACAAGCAACTCTATGCCCATAAAATGGACAACCTGGAAGAGATGGACAAATTCTTAGAAATGCACAACCTGCCAAGACTGACTCAGGAAGAAATAGAAAATATGAATAGACCAATCACAAGCACTGAAATTGAAACTGTGATTAAAAATCTTCCATCAAACAAAAGCCCAGGACCAGATGGCTTCACAGGCGAATTCTATCAAACATTTAGAGAAGAGCTAACACCCATCCTTCTCAAACTCTTCCAAACAATATCAGAGGAAGGAACACTCCCAAACTCATTCTACGAGGCCACCATCACCTTGATACCAAAACCAGGCAAGGATGTCACAAAGAAAGAAAACTACAGGCCAATATCACTGATGAACATAGATGCAAAAATCCTCAACAAAATACTAGCAAACAGAATCCAACAGCACATTAAAAGGATCATACACCATGATCAAGTGGGGTTTATTCCAGGAATGCAAGGATTCTTCAATATACGCAAATCAATCAATGTGATACACCATATTAACAAGTTGAAGGAGAAAAACCATATGATCATCTCCATAGATGCAGAGAAAGCTTTCGACAAAATTCAACACCCATTTATGATAAAAACCCTGCAGAAAGTAGGCATAGAGGGAACTTTCCTCAACATCATAAAGGCCATATATGACAAACCCACAGCCAACATTGTCCTCAATGGTGAAAAACTGAAACCATTTCCACTAAGATCAGGAACAAGACAAGGCTGCCCACTCTCACCACTCTTATTCAACATAGTTTTGGAAGTTTTAGCCACGGCAATCAGAGAAGAAAAGGAAATAAAAGGAATCCAAATTGGAAAAGAAGAAGTAAAGCTGTCACTGTTTGCAGATGACATGATACTATACATAGAGAATCCTAAAGATGCTACCGAAAAACTACTAGAACTAATCAATGAATTTGGTAAAGTAGCAGGATACAAAATTAATGTACAGAAATCTCTGGCATTCCTGTACACTAATGATGAAAAATCTGAAAATGAAATCAAGAAAACACTCCCATTTACCATTGCAACAAAAAGAATAAAATATCTAGGAATAAACCTACCTAAGGAGACAAAAGACCTGTATGCAGAAAACTATAAGACACTGATGAAAGAAATTAAAGATGATACAAATAGATGGAGAGATATACCATGCTCCTGGAATGGAAGAATCAATATTGTGAAAATGACTCTACTACCCAAAGCAATCTACAGATTCAATGCAATCCCTATCAAACTACCACTGGCATTTTTCACAGAACTAGAACAAAAAATTTCAAAATTTGTTTGGTAAAACAAAAGACCCCGAATAGCCAAAGCAATCTTGAGAACGAAAAACGGAGCTGGAGGAATCAGGCTCCCTGACTTCAGACTATACTACAAAGCTACAGTAATCAAGACAGTCTGGTACTGGCATAAAAACAGAAAGATAGATCAGTGGATCAGGATAGAAAGCCCAGAGATAAACCCACGCACATATGGCCAACTTATCTTTGATAAAGGAGGCAGGAATGTACAGTGGAGAAAGGACAGCCTCTTCAATAAGTGGTGCTGGGAAAACTGGACAGGGACATGTAAAAGTTTGAGATTAGATCATTCCCTAACACCATACACATAAATAAGCTCAAAATGGATTAAAGACTTAAATGTAAGGCCAGAAACTATCAAACTCTTAGAGGAAAACATAGGTAGAACACTCTATGACATAAATCACAGCAAGATCC
The DNA here is from genome assembly GCF_964165515.1 of Mesoplodon bidens. Classification (NCBI taxonomy): domain Eukaryota; kingdom Metazoa; phylum Chordata; class Mammalia; order Artiodactyla; family Ziphiidae; genus Mesoplodon; species Mesoplodon bidens. The sequence goes on along the minus strand of NW_027671299.1, from coordinate 168,134 downwards.
TTTTGGACCCACCTCCTAGAGAAATGGAAATAAAAACAAAGATAAACAAATGGGACCTAATGAAACTTCAAAGCTTTTGCACAGCAAAGGAAACCATAAACAAGACCAAAAGACAACCCTCAGAATGGGAGAAAATATTTGCAAATGAAGCAACTGACAAAGGATTAATCTCCAAAATTTATAAAGAGCTCATGCAGCTCAATAGCAAAAAAGCAAACAACCCAATCCAAAAATGGGCAGAAGCCTTAAATAGGCATTTCTCCAAAGAAGATATACAGACTGCCAACAAACACATGAAAGAATGCTCAACATCATTAATCATTAGAGAAATGCAAATCAAAACTACAATGAGATATCATCTCACACCAGTCAGAATGGCCATCATCAAGAAATCTAGGGGCTTCCCTGGTGGTGCAGTGGTTGATAATCTGCCTGTTAATGCAGGGGACATGGGTTCGAGCCCTGGTCTGGGAAGATCCCACATGCCACGGAGCAACAAGGCCCGTGAGTCACAACTACTGAGCCTGTGCGTCTGGAGCCTGTGCCCTGCAACGAGAGAGGCCACGACAGTGAGAGGCCCGTGCACTGCGATGAAGAGTGGCCCCCGATTGCCACAAATAGAGAAAGCCCTCGCACAGAAACGAAGACCCAACACAGCCAAAAATAAATAAATAAACAAATGTGGGGTTAAAAAAAATTAAAAAAAAAGAAAAGCCTTACAGAATTAAAAAAAAAAAAGAAATCTAGAAACAATAAATGCTGGAGAGGGTGTGAAAAAAGGGAACACGCTTGCACTGCTGGTGGGAATGTGAATTGGTACAGCCACTATGGAGAACAGTATGGAGGTTCCTTAAAAAACTAAAAATAGAACTACCATATGACCCAGCAATCCCACTACTAGGCATATACCATGAGAAAACCATAATTCCAAAATAGACATGTACCAAAATGTTCATTGCAGCTCTATTCACAATAGCCCGGAGCTGGAAACAACCTAAGTGTCCATCATCGGATGAATGGATAAAGAAGATGTGGCACATATATACAATGGAATATTACTCAGCCATAAAAAGAAACGAAACTGAGCTATTTGTAATGAGGTGGATAGACCTAGAGTCTGTCATACAGAGTGAAGTAAGTCAGAAAGAGAAAGACAAATACCGTATGCTAACACATATATACGGAATTAAAAAAAAAAAAAGTCATGAAGGACCTAGGGGCAAAACAGGAATAAAGACACAGACCTACTTGAGAATGGACTTGAGGCTATGGGGAGGGGGAAGGGTAAGCTGTGACAAAGCGAAAGAGAGGCATGGACATATATACACTACCAAACGTAAGGTAGATAGATAGTGGGAAGCAGCCACAGAGCACAGGGAGATCAGCTCGGTGCTTTGTGACCGCCTGGAGGGGTGGGATGGGGAGGGTGGGAGGGAGGGAGATGCCTGAGGGAAGGGATGTGGGAACATATGTATGTGTATGAATGATTCACTTGGTTATAAAGCAGAAACTAATTAAAAAATTAAAAAAAAATAAAAAATAAAAAAATAAAAAATAAAAAAAAACAGAAAGTCAAGACAGGTCCTGGAGAACAGGGAGCCTTGTTATGCTGATGGGCGGGATGTAAATTGCAAACTGCCTCACTGGAAGAGTGCATTGCGTTCCCTAAAAAAAGTAAACAACAGAGCTACAGAGCCAAGGGCACTTCCAGTCTAGGGAATATACCTTGGGAAAACTGAAAATCAATAAGACAGGGCAACCCCCAAATTTAGGGATGCACTGCTTACAAGAACCTCAACTTGGGTACACCTTAAATATCCCAGGAAATATAAAAATGGTTCGAAAAATTTTGGTACTTATGTACGATGGAATATCCCACAGCCATGAAATCAATGTCATAAGACCAGGAGCAGCAAATTGAGTGGATTCAGGTACGATGATTCTAAGTGAAATAAGTCACACAGGAAAAAGAAACTTATCATAAGATATCACTTGTGAAGATCCTGTAAACATGGCTACACATGAAGTGAGTTAGGAAAGAGAACTGAGTCTCACATTTAGAAAACACTCATATGCCTGCTTAAGGGGGAAGGAGAGGTGGGGTGATGCATAACACCAGAGTTTGACATAAGCACAGGTACCATTTTTAAAACCAAATTTGGAATAGACAAGACCTACACCTTCCTCAGTGAAAGGGACTCAAAACCCCATATTTCCCTCAGAGGAATAGATCTGACTAGTAAGAAACTTAAAACCTATGTATTGATATGTCTATGTAAGGGAATCAAGTGTGTCTAGACTGGCAAAAACATGGCAGCGAGAATCAGGTCAAACCCACTATAAAACGGAATTTCATAAACAAAACCAAAAAACAGGGAAATTCTTTACAATTCCTTCAGGGTCTCTGATGAAACCTGGAATGACCCTATCTACAATGACAGCTGGATGTGGCATAAGGCTGGACACTTGGGACTGAGAGAATTGGTGAGATTGGGTGAGCAAATGCAGACCCTTTAAAGCAAAAATGCATGGCCCCCATTCCATTGGTCTCAACTCTCCATGTTGAAGGGAATATTACTACAGCTATAACATGTACGGGAAACCTAGAGGATGGACACACTGTTAATACAAAAGGTTTCTAAAACTCAACGAGTAGTCCCTCTCCTGGGGCTCCGGTTTGACTTTCCAACTGCTTTACTATCAATCTCCCAACTTGGAGAGACAACCCCTATAACCTCCTCGTTCGCACAGGTTGCCAATTTGGCCGAAGATGGAAGGGAAGAGGGAAAACCAATGAGAGAGTAGCTGTTAGGCATTCGGACGGGCACATGTCACTCTAATTTACCGGCAGGAAGAAGAATTAACCAAAGTCTCAGCCACCCACCGGAAAACAGTATAGGTCCTGAACCAAAATTTTGGACTTGCGTACAGCTCACAAAAAAGGAGTTGAAAAATGGAGCGCAGGGGCACAGCAATTCACAAACTGGCAGAGTAATAAAGGACCACTATCGTCCGAAAATCTGTTGAGGGAAGACAATGAGGCTGACTTGAAAGCGAGGCAGAATAGCAGGAAACAGATTTCAAGAGGTACGTTGGAATCGCCTTTAAAGCACAGGAAGAGGGGCACAACTTCGAAAATGACAAACTTGGCCAAAAAGGGTGTATGCGTTTTCTCCTGAATATATACAGGAGAAAACGCATAAACCCTTTTTGGCCAAGAAAGCAAGCGGGCAATGCAAATCTGCACTACAAAGAAGTATCACTTCCCACCGGTAAAGGGGTCAGCCACAAAATGTGTAAAAACCAGAAAGGCAAGACAGTCCCTGGAGAACAGGGAGCCTTGTTATGCTGATGGGAGGGATGTAAATTGACAAGTGCCTCACTGGAGGAATGCACTGCATTCCCTAAAACAAGTAAACAACAGAGCTACAGAGCCAAGGGCACTTCCAGTCTAGGGAATATACCTTGGGAAAACTGAAAATCAATAAGACAAAGCCACCGCCAAATTTAGGGCTGCACTGCTTACAAGAACCTCAACTTGGGTACACCTTAAATATCCCAGGAAATATAAAAATGGTTCAAAAAATTGTGGTAATTATGTACGATGGAATATCCCTCAGCCATGAAATCAATGTCATAAGACCAGGAGGAGCAAAGTGAGTGGACTCAGGTACGATGATTCTAAGTGAAATAAGTCACACAGAAAAAGAAACTTATCATAAGATATCACTTATGAAGATCCTGTAAACATGGCTACACATGAACTGAGTTAGGAAAGAGAGCAGAGTCTCACATATAGAAAACACTCTTATGCCTGCTTAAGGGGAAAGGAGAGGTGGGGTGATGCATAAATCCAGAGTTTGATATAAGCACAGGTACCATTTCTATAACCAACTGTGGATTAGACAAGACCTACACCTTCCTCAGTGAAAGGGACTCAAAACCCCATATTTCCCGCAGAGGAATAGATCTGACTAGTAAGAATAATAAAACCTATGTATTGATATTTCTCTGTAAGGGAATCAAGTGTGTCTAGACTTTCATAAACATGGCAGCGAGAATCAGCTCAAACCAACTATAAAAAGGAATTTCAAAAACAATACTAAAAAACAGGGAAATTCTTTACATTTCCTGCAGGTTCTCTGATGAAACCTGGAATGACCCTATATACAATGACAGCTGGATGTGGCATAAGGCTGGACACTTGGGACTGAGAGGTTTGGTGAGATTGGGTGAGCAAATGCAGTCCGTTTAAAGCAAAAATGCATGGCCCCCATTCCATGGGTCCCAACTCTCCATGTTGAACGGAATATTACTACAGCTATAACATGTACGGGAAACCTAGAGAATGGACACACTGTGAATACAAAAGGTTTCTAAAACTCAACGAATAGTCCCTCTCTTGGTGCTCTGGTTTGACTTTCCAACTGCTTTACTATCAATCTCCAAACTTGGAGAGACAACCCCATTAACCTACTGGTTCGCACAGGTTGCCAATTTGGCAGAGAATGGAAGGAAAGAGGGAGAACCAAAGAGAGAGTAGCTGTTAGGCATTTAGACGGGCACATGTCACTCTAATTTCCCGGCAGGAAGAAGAATTAACCAGAGTCTCAGCCACCCACTGGGAACCAGTATAGTTCCTGAACCAAAATTTTGGACTTGCGTACAGCTCACAAAAAACGAGTTGAAAAATGGAGCTCAGGAGCACAGCAATTCACAAACTGGCAGAGTAATAAAGGACAACTATGGTCCAAAAATCTGTTGACGGAAGGCAAGGAGGCGGACTTGAAAGCGAGGCAGAATAGCAGGAAACAGATTTCAAGAGGTACGTTGGAATCGCCTTTAAAGCACAGGAAGAGGGGCACAACTTCGACAATGACGCACATGGCCAAAAAGGGCGTATGCGTTTTCTCCTGAATATATTCAGGAAAAAACGCATACGCCCTTTTTGGCCAAGCAAGCAAGCGGGCAATGCAAATCTGCACTACAAAGAAGTATCACTTCCCACTGGTCAAAAGGGACATCCACAAAATGTGTAAAAACCAGAAAGGCAAGACAGGCCCTGGAGAACAGGGAGCCTTGTTATGCTGATGGGCGGGATGTAAATTGCCAACTGCCTCAATGGAGGAGTGCATTGCGTTCCCTAAAACAAGTATACAACAGAGCTACAGAGCCAAGGGCACTTCAAGCCTAGGGAATATACCTTGGGAAAACTTAATCTCAATAAGATAGAGCCACCCCCAAATTTAGGGCTGCACTGTTTACAAGAACCTCAACTTGGGTACACCTTAAATATCCCAGGAAATATAAAAATGGTTCAAAAAACTGTGTCATTTATGTAAGATGGAATATCTCTCAGCCATGAAATCAATGTCATAAGACCAGGAGCAGCAAAGTGAGTGGATTCAGGTACGATGATTCTAAGTGAAATAAGTCACACAGAAAAAGAAACTTATCATAAGATATCACTTATGAAGATCCTGTAAACATGGCTACACATGAACTGAGTTAAGAAAGAGAACAGAGTCTCACATTTAGAAAACACTGTTATGCCTGCTTAAGGGGGGAGGAGAGGTGGGGTGATGCATAAAACCAGACTTTGATATAAGCACAGGTACCATTTCTAAAACCAACTGTGGAATAGAGAAGGCCTACAACTTTCTCAGTGAAAGGGACTCAAAACCCCATATTTCCCGCAGAGGAATAGATCTGACTAGTAAGAATCTTAAAACCTATGTATTGATACGTCCCTGTAAGGGAGTCTTGTGTGTCTAGACTGGCATAAACATGGCAGCGAGAATCAGCTCAAACCCACTATAAAAAGGAATTTCAAAAACAAAACCAAAAAACAGGGAAATTCTTTACATTTCCTTCAGGGTCTCTGATGAAACCTGGAATGACCCTATCTAAAATGACAGCTGGATGTGGTATAAGGCTGGACACTTGGGACTGAGAGGATTGGTGAGATTGGGTGAGCAAATGCAGACCCTTTAAAGCAAAAATGCATGGCCCCCATTCCATGGGTCCCAACTCTCCATGTTGAAGGGAATATTACTACAGCTATAACATGTACGGGAAACCTAGAGAATGGACACACAGTGAATACAAAAGGTTTCTAAAACTCAACAAATAGTCCCTATCCTGGTGCTCCGGTTTGACTTTCCAACTGCTTTACTATCAATCTCCCAACTTGGAGAGACAAACCCTTTAACCTCCTGGTTCGCACAGGTTGCCAATTTTGCAGAGGATGGAAGGGAAGAGGGAGAACCAATGAGAGAGTAGCTGTTACTCATTTGGACGGGCATATGTCACTCTAATTTCGTGTTAGGAAGAAGAATTAACCAGAGTCTCAGCCACCCACCGGGAACCAGTATAGGTTCTGAAACCAAATTTTGGACTTGCGTACAGCTCACAAAAAACGAGTTGAATAATTGAGCTCAGGGCTACAGCAATTCACAAACTGGCAGAGTAATAAAGGACAACTATCGTCCAAAAATCTGTTGAGGGAAGGCAACGAGGCGGACTTGAAAGCGAGGCAGAATAGTAGGAAACAGATATCAAGAGGTACGTTGGATTCGCCTTTAAAGCACAGGAAGAGGGGCACAACTCCGACAATGACGCACTTGGTCAAAAAGGGCGTATGCGTTTTCTCCTGAATATATTCAGGAGAAAACGCATACGCCCTTTTTGGCCAAGCAAGCAAGCGGGCAATGCAAATCTGCACTACAAAGAAGTATCACTTCCCAACGGTCAAAAGGGACATCCACAAATGTGTAAAAACCAGAAAGGCAATTCAGGCCCTGGAGAACATGGAGCCTTGTTATGCTGATGGGCGGGAGGTAAATTGCCAACTGCCTCACTGGAGGAGTGCATTGCGTTCCCTAAAACAAGAAAACAACAGAGCAACAGAGCCAAGGGCACTTCCAGTCTAGGGAATACACCTTGGGAAAGCTGAAAATCAATAAGACAGAGCCACCCCCAAAGTTAGGGCTGCACTGCTTACAAGAACCTCAACTTGGGTACAACTTAAATATCCCAGGAAATATAAATATGGTTCAAAAAACTGTGGTATTTATGTACGATGTAATATCCCTCAGCTATGAAATCAATGTCATAAGAACAGGAGCACCAAAGTGAGTGGATTCAGGTACGATGATTCTAAGTGAAATAAGTCACACAGAAAAAGAAACTTATCATAAGATATCACTTATGAAGGTCCTGTTAACATGGCTACACATGAAATGACTTAGAAAAGAGAACAGAGTCTCACATTTAGAAAACACTCTTATGCCTGCTTAAGGGGAAAGGAGAGGTGGGGTGATGCATAAAACCAGAGTTTGATATAAGCACAGGTACCATTTCTAAAACCAACTGTTGATTAGACAAGACCTACACCTTCCTCAGTGAATGGGACTCAAAACCCCATATTTCCCGCAGAGGAATAGATCTGACTAGTAAGAATCTTAAAACCTATGTATTGATATGTCTACGTAAGGGAATCAGGTGTGTCTAGACTGGCATAAATATGGCAGCAAGAATCAGCTCAAATCCACTATAAAAATGAATTTCAAAAACAAAACCCATAAACAGGGAATTTCTTTACAATTCCTTCAGGGTCTCTGATGAAACCTGGAATGACCCTATCTACAATGACTGCTAGATGTGGCATAAGGCTGGACACTTGGGACTGAGAGGATTGGTGAGATTGGGTGAGCAAATGCAGACCGTTTAAAGAAAAATGCATGGCCCCCATTCCATAGGTCCCAACTCTCCATGTTGAAGGGAATATTACTACAGATATAACATGTATGGGAAACCTAGAGAATGGACACACTGTGAATACAATAGGTTTCTAAAACTCAACGAATAGTCCCTCTCCTTGTGCTCCAGTTTGACTTTCCAACTGCTTTACTATGAATCTCCCAACATGGAGAGACAGCCCTTTTAAGCTCCTGGTTTGCACAGGTTGCCAATTTGGCAGAGGATGGAATGGAAGAGGGAGAACCAATGAGAGAGTAGCTGTTAGGCATTTGGACGGGCACATGTCACTCTAATTTCCCGGCAGGAAGAAGAATTAACCAAAGTCTCAGCCACCCACCGGGAACCAGTATAGGTCCTGAAACAAAATTTTGGACTTGCGTACAGCTCACAAATACAAGTTGAAAAATGGAGCTCATGGACACAGAAATTCACAAACTGGCAGAGTAATAAAGGACAACTATGGTCCAAAAATCTGTTGAGGGAAGGCATTGAGGCGGACTTGAAAGCGAGGCAGAATAGCAGGAAACAGATTTCAAGAGGTACGTTGGAATCGCCTTTAAAGCACAGGAAGAGGGGCACAACTTCGAAAATGACGCACTGGGCCAAAAAGGGCGTATGCGTTTTCTCCTGAATATATTCAGGAGAAAACGCATACGCCCTTTTTGGCCAAGCAAGTTAGCGGGCAATGCAAATCTGCACTACATAGAAGTATCACTTCGCACCGGTCAAAAGGGACATCCAAAAATGTATAAAAACCAGAAAGGCAAGACTGGCCCTGGAGAACAGGGAGCCTTGTTAGGCTGATGGACGGGATGTAAATTACCAACTGCCTCACTGGAGGAGTGCATTGTGTTCCCTAAAAGAAGTAAACAACAGAGCTACAGAGCCAATGGCACTTCCAGTCTAGCGAATATACCTTGGGAAAACTGAAAATCAATAAGACACAGCCACCCCCAAATTTAGGGCTGCACTGCTTACAAGAAACTCAACTTGGGTACACCTTAAATATCCCAGGAAATATAAAAATGGTTCAAAAAACTGTCTTATTTATGTACGATGGAATATCCCTCAGCCATGAAATCAATGTCATAAGACCAGGTGCAGCAAAGTGAGTGGATTCAGGTACGATGATTCTAAGTGAAATAAGTCACACATATAAAGAAACTTATCATAAGATATCACTTATGAAGATCCTGTAAACATGGCTACACATGAACTGAGTTAGGAAAGAGAACAGCGTCTCACATTTAGAAAACACTCTTATGCCTGCTTAACGGGAAAGGAGAGGAGGGGTGATGCATAAAACCAGAGTTTGATATAAGCACAGGTACCATTTCTAAAACCAACTGTGGAATAGACAAGACCTACACATTCCACAGTGAAAGGGAGTCAAAACCCCATATTTCCCGCAGAGGAATAGATCTGTCTAGTAAGAAACTTAAAACCTATGTATTGATATGTCTCCATAAGGGAATCAAGTGTGTCTAGACTGGCATAATCATGGCAGCGAGAATCAGCTCAAACCCACTATAAAAAGGAATTTCAAAAACCAAACCAAAAAACAGGGAAATTCTTTACATTTCCTTCAGGGTCTCTGATGAAACCTGGAATGACCCTATCTAAAATGACAGCTGGATGTGGTATAAGGCTGGACACTTGGGACTGAGAGGATTGGTGAGATTGGGTGAGCAAATGCAGACCCTTTAAAGCAAAAATGCATGGCCCCCATTCCATGGGTCCCAACTCTCCATGTTGAAGGGAATATTACTACAGCTATAACATGTACGGGAAACCTAGAGAATGGACACACAGTGAATACAAAAGTTTTCTAAAACTCAACAAATAGTCCCTATACTGGTGCTCCGGTTTGACTTTCCAACTGCTTTACTATCAATCTCCCAACTTGGAGAGACAAACCCTTTAACCTCCTGGTTCACACAGGTTGCCAATTTTCAGAGGATGGAAGGGAAGAGGGAGAACCAATGAGAGAGTAGCTGTTAGTCATTTGGACGGGCATATGTCACTCTAATTTCGTGGCAGGAAGAAGAATTAACCAGAGACTCAGCCACCCAAATGGAACCAGTATATGTCCTGAACCAAAATTTTGGACTTGCGTACAGCTCACAAAAAACAAGTTGAAAAATGGAGCTCATGGGCACAGCAATTCTCAAACTGGCAGAGTAAAAAAAGACAACTATAGTCCAAAAATCTGTTGAGGGATGGCAACGAGGCGGACTTGAAAGCGAGGCAGAATAGCAGGAAACAGATTTCAAGAGGTACGTTGGAATCGCCTTTAAAGCACAGGAAGAGGGGCACAACTTCGACAATGACGCACATGGCCAAAAAGGGCGTATGCGTTTTCTCCTGAATATATTCAGGGTAAAACGCATACGCCCATTTTGGCCAAGCAAGCAAGCGGTCAATGCAAATCTGAACTACAAAGAATTATCACTTCCCACCGGTCAAAAGGGATATCCACAAATTATGTAAAAACCAGAAAGGCAAGACAGGCCCTGGAGAACAGGGAGCCTTGTTATGCTGATGGGCGGGATGTAAATTGCATACTGCCTCATTGGAGGAGTGCATTGCATTCTCTAAAACAAGTAAACAACAGAGCTACAGAGCCAAGGGCACTTTCAGTCTAGCGAATATACCTTTTGAAAACTGAAAATCAATAAGGCAGGGCCACCCCCAAATTTAGGGCTACACTGCTTACAAGAACCTCAACTTGGGTACACCTTAAATATCCCAGGAAATATAAAAATGGTTCAAAAAACTGTGGTATTTATGTACGATGGAATATCCCTCAGCCATGAAATCAATGTCATAAGACCAGGAGCAGCAAAGTGAGTGGATTCAGGTACGATGATTCTAAGTGAAATAAGTCAAACAGAAAAAGAAACAAATCATAAGAAATCACTTATGAAGATCCTGTAAACATGGCTACACATGAACTGAGTTAAGAAAGAGAACAGAGTCTCACATTTAGAAAACACTGTTATGCCTGCTTAAGGGGGAAGGAGAGGTGGGGTGATGCATAAAACCAGAGTTTGATATAAGCACAGGCACCGTTTCTAAAACCAACTTTGGAATAGAGAAGCACTACACCTTCCTCAGTGAAAGGGACTCAAAACCCCATATTTCCCCCAGAGGAAGTGATCTGACTAGTAAGAAACTTAAAACCTATGTATTGATATGTCTATGTAAGGGAATCAAGTGTGTCTAGACTGGCATAAACTTGGCAGCGAGAATCAGCTCAAACCCACTATAAAAAGGAATTTCAAAAACAAAACCAAAAAACAGCGAAATTCTTTACAATTCCTTCAGGGTCTCTGATGAAACCTGGAATGACCCTATCTACAATGACAGCTGAATATGGCATAAGGCTGGACACCTGGGGCTGACAGGATTGGTGAGATTGGGTGAGCAAATGCAGACCCTTTAAAGCAAAAATGCATGGCCCCCATTCCATGGGTCCCAACTCTCCAGGTTGAAGGGAATATTACTACAGCTATAAGATGTACGGGAATCCTAGAGAAAGGACACTCTGTAAATACAAAAGGTTTCTAAAACTCAACGAATAGTCCCTCTCCTGTTGCTCCGGTTTGACTTTCCAACTGCTTTACAATCAATATCCCAAATTGGAGAGACAAACCCTTTAACCTCCTGGTTCGCACAAGTTGCCAATTTTGTAGAGGATGGAAGGGAAGAGGGAAAACCAGTGAGAGAGTAGCTGTTAGGTATTTGGACGGGCACATGTCACTCTAATTTTGCGGCAGGTAGAATAATTAACCAGAGACTCAGCCACCCACCAGGAACCAGTATAGGTCCTGAACCAAAATTTTGGACTTGCGTACAGCTCAAAAAAAACGAGTTGAAAAATGGAGCTGAGGGGCAAAGCAATTCACAAACTGGCAGAATAATAAAGGACAACTATCGTCCAAAAATCTGTTGAGGGAAGGCAACGAGGCGGACTTGAAAGCGAGGCAGAATAGCAGGAAACAGATTTCAAGAGGTACGTTGGAATCGCCTTTAAAGCACAGGAAGAGGGGCACAACTTCGACAATGACGCACTTGGCCAAAAAGGGCGTATGCGTTTTCTCCTGAATATATTCAGGAGAAAACGCATACGCCCTTTTTGGCCAAGCAAGCAAGCGGGCAAAGCAAATCTGCACTACATAGAAGTATCACTTCCCACCGGTCAAAAGGGACATCCAAAAATGTATAAAAACCAGAAAGGCAAGACAGGCCCTGGAGAAAAGGGAGCTATGTCATGCTGATGGGCGGGATGTAAAATGCCAACTGCCTCACTGGAGGAGTGCATTGCACTCCCTAATACAAGTAAACAACAGAGCTACAGAGCCAAGGGCACTTCCAGTCTACGGAATATACCTTGGGAAAACTGAAAATCAATAAGACAGAGAAACCCCCAAATTTATGCCTGCACTGCTTACAAGAACCTCAACTTTTGTACACCTTAAATAACCCAGGAAATATAAAAATGGTTGAAAAAATTGTAGTACTTATGTACGACGGAATATCCCTCAGCCATGAAATCAATGTCATAAGACCAGGAGCAGCAAAGTGAGTGGATTCAGCTACGATGATTCTAAGTGAAATAAGTCACACAGAAAAAGAAACTTATCATAAGATATCACTTATGAAGATCCTGTAAACATGGCTACACATGAACTGATTTAGGAAAGGGAACAAAGCCTCACATTTAGAAAACACTCTTATGCCTGCGTAAGGGGAAAGGAGCGGTGGGGTGATGCATAAAACAAGAGTTTGATATAAGTACAGGTACCATTTCTAAAACCAACTGTGGAATAGACAAGACCTACACCTTCCTCAGTGAAAGGGACTCAAAACCCCATATTTCCCGCAGAGGAATAGATCTGACTAGTACGAATCTTAAAACCTATCTATTGATATGTCTCTTTAAGGGAATCAAGTGTGTCTAGAGTGGCATAAACATGACAGCGAGAATCAGCTCAAACCCACTATAAAAAGAAATTTCATAAACAAAACCAAAAAACAGGGAAATTCTTTACAATTCCTTCAGGGTCTCTGATGAAACCTGGAAAGACCCTATCTACAATGACAGCTGGATGTGGTATAAGGCTAGACACTTGGGACTGAGAGGATTGGTGAGATTGGGTGAGCAAATGCAGACCCTTTAAAGCTAAAATGCATGGCCCCCATTCCATGGGTCCCAACTCTCCAGGTTGAAGGGAATATTTCTACAGCTATAACATGTATGGGAAACCTAGAGAATGGACACACTGTGAATACAAAAGGTTTCTAAAACTCAACGAATAGTCCCTCTCCTGGTGCTCCGGTTTGACTTTCCAACTGATTTACTATCAATCTCCCAACTTGGAGAGACAGCCCCTTTAACCTCCTGGTTCACACAGGTTGCCAAATTTGCAGATGATGGAAGGGAAGATGGAGAACCAATGAGAGAGTAGCTGTTAGGCATTTGGACGGGCACATGTCACTCTAATTTCCCGGCAGGAAGAATAATTAACCAAAGTCTCATCCACCCACTGGGTACCAGTATAGGTCCTGAACCAAAATTTTGGACTTGCGTACAGCTCACAAAAAACGAGTTGAAAAATTGTGTTCAGGGGCACAGCAATTCACAAACTTCCAGAGTAATAAAGGACAACTATCGTCCAAAAATCTGTTGAGGGATGGCAACAAGGCGAACTTGAAAGCGAGGCAGAATAGCAGGAAACAGATTTGAAGAGGTACGTTGGAATCGCCTTTAAAGCACAGGAAGAGGGGCACAACTTCGAGAATGACCCACTTGGCAAAAAGGGCGTATGCGTTTTCTCCTGAATATATTCAGGAGAAAACGCATACGCCCTTTTTGGCCAAGCAAGCAAGCGGGCAATGCAAATCTGCACTACAAAGAAGTATCACTTCCCACCGGTCAAAAGGGACATCCACAAATGTGTAAAAACCAGAAAGGCAAGACAGGCCCTGGAGAACAGGGAGCCTTGTTATGCTGATGGGCGGGATGTAAATTGCCAACAGCCTCACTGGAGGAGTGCATTGCGTTCCCTAAAACAAGGAAACAACAGAGCTACAGAGCCAAGGGCAATTCCAGTCTAGGAAATATACCTTGGGAAAACTGAAATTCAATAAGACAGAGCCACCCCCAAATTTAGGGCTGTACTGCTTACAAGAACCTCAACTTGGGTACAACTTAAATATCCCAGGAAATATAAAAATGGATCAAAAAATAGTGGTACCTTTGTACGATGGTATATCCCTCAGCCATGAAATCAATGTCATAAGACCAGGAGCAGCAAAGTGATTGGATTCAGGTACGATGATTCTAAGTGAAAAAAGTCACACAGAAATAGAAACTTATCATAAGATATCACTTATGAAGATCCTGTAAACATGGCTACACATGAACTGAGTTAGGAAAGAGAACAGAGTCTCACATATAGAAAACACTCTTATGCCTGCTTAAGGGGGAAGGAGAGGTGGGGTGATGCATAAAAACAGAGTTTGATATAAGCACAGGTACCGTATCTAAAACCAACTTTGGAATAGAAAAGGCCTACACCTTCCTCAGTGAAAGGGACTCAAAACCCCATATTTTCCGCAGAGGAATATATCAGACTAGTAAGAAACTAAAAACGTATGTATTGATATGTCTCCGTAAGGGAATCAAGTGTGTCTAGGCTGGCATAAACATGGCAGCGAGAATCAGCTCAAACCCACTATAAAAAGGAATTTCAAAAACAAACCCAAAAAACAGGGAAAATATATACAATTCCTTCAGGGTCTCTGGTGAAACCTGTAATGACCGTATCTACAATGACAGCTGGATGTGGCATAAGGCTGGACACTTGGGACTGAGAGGACTGGTGAGATTGGGTGAGGAAATGCAGACCCTTTAAAGCAAAAATGCATGGCCCCCATTCCAAGGGTCCCAACTCTCCAGGTTGAAGGGAATATTACTACAGCTATAACATGTACGGGAAACCTAGAGAATGGACACACTGTGAATACAAAAGCTTTCTAAAACTCAACGAATAGTCCCTCTCCTGGTGCTCCGGTTTGACTTTCCAACTGCTTTACTATCAATCTTCCAACTTGGAGAGAGAGCCCCTTTAAGCTCCTGGTTCACACAGGTTGCCAATTTGGCAGAGTATGGAAGGGAAGAGGGAGAACCAATGAGAGAGTAGCTGTTAGGCATATGGACGGGCATATGTCACTCTCATTTCCCGGCAGGAAGAAGAATTAACCAAAGTCTCAGTCACCCAACGGGAACTAGTATTGGTCCTGAACCAAAATTTTGGACTTGCGTACATCTCACAAAAAACGAGTTGAAAAATGGAGCTCAGGGGCATAGCAATTCACAATTGGCAGAGTAAAAAAGGACAACTATCGTACAAAAATCGGTTGAGGGAAGGGAACGAGGCTGACTTGAAAGTGAGGCAGAATAGCAGGAAACAGATTTCAAGAGGTACGTTGGAATCACATTTAAAGCACAGGAAGAGGGGCACAACTTCGACAATGACGAACTTTGCCAAAAACGGTGTATGCGTTTTCTCCTGAATATATTCAGGAGAAAACGCATACGCCCTTTTAGGCCAAGCAAGCAAGTAGGCAATGCAAATCTGCACTACAAAGAAGTATCACTTCCCACCGGTCAAACGGGACATCCACAAAATGTGTAAAAACCAGAAAGGCAAGACAGGCCCTGGAGAACAGGGAGCATTCTTATCCTGATGGGTGGGATGTAAATTGCCAACTGCCTCACTGGAGGAGTGCATTGTGTTCCCTAAAACAAGTAAACAACTGAGCTACAGAGCCAAGGGCACTTCCAGTCTAGGGAATATACCTTGGGAAAACTGAAAATCAATAAGACAGAGCCACCCCAAAATTCAGGGCTGCACTCTTTACAAGAACCTCAACTTGGGTACACCTTAAATATCCCAGGAAATATAAAAATGGTTCAAAAATTTGTGGTACTTATGTACAATGGAATATCCCTCAGCCGTGAAATCAATGTCATAAGAACAGGAGCAGCAATGTGAGTGGATTCAGGTACGATGATTCTAAGTGAAGTCACACAGAAAAAGAAACTTATCATAAGATATCACTTAGGAAGATCCTGTAAACATGGCTACACATGAACTGAGTTAGGAAAGAGAAGAGAGTCTCACATTTAGAATATACTCTTATGCCTGTTTAAGGGGAAGGACAGTTGGGGTGATGAATAAAACCAGAGTTTGATATAAGCACAGGTACCGTTTCTAAAACCAACTTTGGAATAGACAAGTCCTACACCTTTCTCAGTGAAAGGGACTGAAAACACCATATTTCCCGCAGAGGATTAGATCTGACTAGTAAGAAACTTAAAGGCCATGTATTGATATGTCTCCGTAAGGATATCAAGTGTGTCTAGACAGGCATAAACATGGCAGCCAGAATCAGCTCAAACCCACTATAAAATGGAATTTCAAAAAAAAACGAAAAAACAGGGAAATTCTTTCCAATTCTTTCAGGGTCTCTGATGAAACCTGGAATGACCCTATCTACAATGACAGCTGGATGTTGCATAAGGCTGGTCACTTAGGACTGAGAGGATTGGTGAGATTGCGTGAGCAAATGCAGACCCTTTAAAGCAAAAATGCATGGCCCCCATTCCACGGGTCCCAACTCTCCATCTTGAAGGGAATATTTCTACAGCTATAACATGTACGGGAAACCTAGAGAATGGACACACTGTGAATACAAAAGGTTTCTAAAACTCAAAGAGTAGTCCCTCTCCTGGTGCTCCGCTTTGACTTTCCAACTGCTTTACTATCAATCTCCCAACTTGTAGAGACAACCCCTTTAACCTCCTTGTTTGCACAGGTTGCCAATTTGGCAGAGGATGGAAGGGAAGAGGGAGAACCAATGAGAGACTAGCTGTTAGGCATTTGGACGGGCACATGTCACTCTAATTTCCCGGCAGGTAAATGAAATAACCAAAGTCTCAGCAACCCACCGGAAACCAGTATAGGTCCTGAACCAAAATTGTGGAGTTGCGTTCAGCTCACAAAAAAACGAGTTGAAAAATGGAGCTCAGGGGCACAGCAATTCACAAACTGGCAGAGTAATAAAGGACAACTATCGTCCGAAAATCTGTTGAGGGAAGGCACCGAGGCGGACTTGAAAGCAAGGCAGAATAGCAGGAAACAGATTTCAAGAGGTATGTTGGAATCACCTTTAAAGCACAGGAAGAGAGGCACAACTTCGACAATGACGCCCTTGGCCAAAAAGTTTGTATGCGTTTTCTCCTGAATATATTCACATACGCCCTTTTTGGCCAAGCAAGCATGCGGGCAATGCAAATCTGCACTACAAAGAAGTATCACTTCCCACCGGTCAGAATGGACATCCACAAAATGTGTAAAAACCAGAAAGGCAAGACAGGCCCTGGAGAACAGGGAACCTTGTTATGCTGATGGGCGGGATATAAATTGCCAAGTGCCTCACTGGAGGAGTGCATTGTGTTCCCTAAAACAGGTAAACAACAGAGCTACAGAGCCAAGGGCACTTCCAGTCTAGGGAATATACCTTGGGAAAACTGAAAATCAATAAGACAGAGCCACCCCCATATTTAGGGCTGCACGGCTTACAAGAACCTCAACTTGGGTACACCTTAAATATCCCAGGAAATATAAAAATGGTTCAAAAAATTGTGGTACTTATGTACGATGGAATATCCCTCAGCCATGAAATCACTGTCATAAGACCAGGAGCAGCAAAGTGAGTGGATTCAGGTACGATGATTCTAAGTAAAATAAGTCACACAGAAAAATAAACTTATCATAAGATATCACTTATGAAGATCCTGTAAACATGGCTACACATGAACTGTGTTAGGAAAGAGAACAGAGACTCACATTTAGAAAACACTCTTATGCCTGCTTAAGGGGTAAGGAGAGGTGGGGTGATGCATAAAAGCAGAGTTTGATATAAGCACAGGTACCGTTTCTAAAACAAACTGTGGAATAGACAAGACCTACACTTTCCTCAGTGAAAGGGACTCAAAACCCCATATTTCCCTCAGAGGAATAGATCTGACTAGTAAGACACTTAAAACCTATATATTGATATGTCTCTGTCAGGGAATCAAGTGTGTCTAGACAGGCATAAACATGGCAGCGAGAATCAGCTCCAACCCACTAGAAAAATAATTTCAAAAACAAAACCTAAAAACATGGAAATTCTTTACAATTCCTTCAGGGTCTCGGATGTAACCTGGAATGACCTTATCTACAATGAGAGCTGGATGTGGCATAAGGCTGGACACGTGGGACTGAGAGGTTTCGTGAGATTGGGTGAGCAAATGCAGACCCTTTAAATCAAAAATGCATGGCCCCCATTCCATGGGTCCCAACTCTCCATGTTGAAGGGAATATTACTACAGCTATAACATGTACAGGAAACCTAGAGAATGGAAACACTGTGAATGCAAAAGGTTTCTAAAACTCAACGAGTAGTCCCTCTCCTGGTGCTCCGGTTTGACTTTCCCACTTCTTTACTATCAATCTCCCAACTTTGAGAGACAACACCTTTAAACTGCTGGTTCGCACAGGTTGCCTATTTGGCAGAGGATGGAAGGGAAGAGGGAGAACCAATGAGAGAGGAACTGTTAGGCATTTGGACGGGCACATGTCACTCTAATTTCCCGGCAGGAAGAAGAATTAACCAAAGTCTCAGCCACCCACCAGGAACCAGTATAGATCCTGAACCAAAATTTTGGACTTGCGTACAGCTCACAAAATACGAGTTGAAAAATGGAGCTCACGGGCACAGCAATTCACAAACTGGCAGAGTAATAAAGGACCACTATCGTCCGAAAATATGTTGAGGGAAGACAGTGAGGCTGACTTGAATGCGAGGCAGAATAGCAGGAAACAGATTTCAAGAGGTATGTTGGAATCGCCTTTAAAGCACAGGAAGAGGGGCACAACTTCGACAATGACACACTTGGCCAAAAAGGGCGTATGAGTTTTCTCCTGAATATATTCAGGAGAAAACACATACGCCCTTTTTGGCCAAGCAAGCAAGCAGGCAATACAAATCTGCACTACAAAGAAGTATCTATTCCCACCGGTCAAAAGGGTCAGCCACAAAATGTGTAAAAAACAAAAAGGCAAGACAGGCCCTGGAGAACAGGGATCCTTGTTATGCTGATGGGCGGGATGTAAATTGACAACTGCCTCACTGGAGGAGTGCACTGCATTCCTTAAAACAAGTAAACAACAGAGCTACAGAGCCGAGGGCACTACCAGTCTAGGGAATATACCTTGGGAAAACAGAAAATCAATAAGACAGAGCCACCCCCAAATTTAGGGCTGCACAGCTTACAAGAACCTCAACTTGGGTACACCATAAATATCCCAGGAAATATAAAAATGGTTCCAAAAATTGTGGTCCTTATGTACGATGGAATATACCACAGCCATGAAATCAATGTCATAAGACCAGGAGCAGCAAAGTGAGTGGATTCAGGTACGATGATTCTAAGTGAAATAAGTCACACAGAAAAAGAAACTTATCATAAGATATCACTTATGAAGATCCTGTAAACATGGCTACACATGAACTGAGTTAGGAAAGAGAACAGAGTCTCACATTTAGAAAACACTCTTATGCCTGCTTAAGGGGGAAGGAGAGGTGGGGTGATGCATAAAACCAGAGTTTGACATAAGCACAGGTACCATTTCTAAAACCAACTTTGGAATAGACAAGACCTACACCTTCCTCTGTGAAAGGGACTCAAAACCCCATATTTCCCGCAGAGGAAGAGATCTGACTAGTAAGAAACTTAAAACCTATGTATTGATATGTCTATGTAAGGGAATCAAGTGTGTCTAGACTGGCATAAACATGACAGCGAGAATCAGCGCAAACCAACTATAAAAAGGAATTTCAAAAACAAAACCAAAAAACAGGGAAATTCTTTACAATTCCTTCAGGGTCTCTTATGAAACCTGGAATGACCATGAATACAATGCCAGCTGGATTTGGTATAAGGCAGGACACTTGGGACTGAGAGGATTGGTGAGTTTGGCTGAGCAAATGCAGACCATATAAAGCAAAAATGAACGGCCCCCATTCCATGGGTCCCAACTCTCCATGTTGAAGGGAATATTCCTACAGCTAAAACATGTATTGGAAACCAAGAGAATGGGCACACTGTGAATACAAAATGTTTCTAAAACTCAACGAATAGTCCCTCTCCTGGTGCTCCGGTTTGACTTTCCAACTGCTTTACTATCAATCTCCCAAATTGGAGAGACAGCCCCTTTAAGCTCCTGGTTCGCACATGTTGCCAATTTTCAGAGGATGGAAGGCAAGAGGGAGAACCAATGAGAGAGTAGCTGTTAGGCATTGGGACGGGCACATGTCACTCTCATTTCCCGGCAGGAAGAAGAATTAACCAGAGACTCAGCCACCCACCAGGAACCAGTATAGGTCCTGAAGCAAAATTTTGGACTTGCGTACAGCTCACAAAAAACGAGTTGAATAATTGAGCTCAGGAGCACAGCAATTCACAAACAGGCAGAGTAATAAAGGACAACTATCGTCCAAAAATCTGTTGAGGGAAGGCAACGAGGCGGACTTGAAAGCGAGGCAGAATAGTAGGAAACAGATTTCAAGACGTATGTTGGATTCGCCTTTAAAGCACAGGAAGAGGGGTACAACATCGACAATGAAGCACTTGGCCAAAAAGGGCGTATGCGTTTTCTCCTGAAGATATTCAGGAGAAAACGCATACGCCCTTTTTGGCCAAGCAAGCAAGCGGGCAATGCAAATCTGCACTACAAAGAAGTATCACTTCCCACCGGTCAAAAGGGACATCCACAAAATGTGTAAAAACCAGAAAGGCAAGACAGGCCCTGGAGAACAGGGAGCCTTGTTATGCTGATGGGTGGGATGTAAATTGCCAACTCCCTCACTGGAGGAGCGCATTGTGTTCCCTAAAACAAGTAAACAGCAGAGCTACAGAGCCAAGGGCACTTCGAGTCTAGGGAATATACCTTGGGAAAACTGAAAATCAATAAGACAGAGCCACCCCCAAATTTACGGCTGCACTGCCTACAAGAACCTCAACTTGGGTACACCTTAAATATCCCAGGAAATATAAAAATGGTTCCAAAATTTGTGGTACTTATGTACGATGTAATATCCCTCAGCCATGAAATCAATGTCATAAGAGCAGGAGCAGCAAAGTGAGTGGATTCAGGTACGAAGATTCTAAGTGAAGTCACACAGAAAAAGAAACTTATCATAAGATATCACTTATGAACATCCTGTAAACATGGCTACACATGAAATGAGTTAAGAAACAGAACAGAGTCTCACATTTAGAAAACACTGTTATGCCTGCTTAAGGGGGAAGGAGAGGTGGGGTGATGCATAAAACCAGAGTTTAATATAAGCACAGGTACCGTTTGTAAAACCAAATGTGGAATTGACAAGACCTACACCTTCCTCAGTGTAAGGGACTCAAAACCCCATATTTCCCGCAGAGGAATAGATCTGACTAGTAACAATCCTAAAACTTATGTATCGATATGTCTCCGTAATGGAATCAAGTGTGTATACTGGCGTAAACATGGCAGTGAGAATCAGCTCAAACCCACTATAAAAAGGAATTTCAAAAACAAAACCAAAAAACAGGGAAATTCTTTACATTTCCTTCAGTGTCTCTGATGAAACCTTGAATGACCCTATCTACAATGAGAGCTGGATGTGGCATAAGGCTGGACACCTGGGGCTGTGAGGATTGGTGAGATTGGGTGAACAAATGCAGACCCTTTAAA
This sequence comes from Mesoplodon bidens, assembly GCF_964165515.1. Classification (NCBI taxonomy): domain Eukaryota; kingdom Metazoa; phylum Chordata; class Mammalia; order Artiodactyla; family Ziphiidae; genus Mesoplodon; species Mesoplodon bidens. Next base: position 146,520 of record NW_027671299.1, on the reverse strand, counting down.
GCAATAATGCATGATCCCCATTCCATGGGTCCAAACTCTCCAGGTTGAAGGGAATATTACTATAGCTATAACATGTATGGGAACCCTAGAGAATGGACACCCTGTGAATACAAAAGGTTTCTAAAACTCAACGAATAGTCCCTCTCCTGGTGCTCCGGATTTACTTTCCAACTGCTTTACTATCAATCTCCCAAATTGGAGAGACAGCCCCTTTAAGCTCCTGGTTCGCAAAGGTTGCCAATTTGGCAGATGATGGAAGGGAAGAGGGAGAACCAATGAGACAGTAGCTGTTAGACATTTGGACGGGCACATGTCACTCTAATTTCCTGGCAGGAAGAAGAATTAACCAGAGTCTCAGCCACCCACCGGGAACCAGTATACGTCCTGAACCAAAATTTTGGACTTGCGTACAGCTCACAAAAAACGAGTTGAAAAATGGAGCTCAGGGGTACAGCAATTCACAAAATGGCAGAGTAATAAAGGACAACTATTGTCCAAAAAATCAGTTGACATAAGGCAGCGAGGAGGACTTGAAAGAGAGACAGAATAACAGGAAACAGATTTCAAGAGGTACATTGGAATCGCCTTTAAAGCACAGGAAGAGGGGCACAAGTTCGACAATGATGCAGTTGGCCAAAAAGTGCGTATGCGTTTTCTCCTGAATATATTCACAGGAGAAAACGCATACGCCCTTTTTGGCCAAGCAAGCAAGCGGGCAATGCAAATCTGCACTACAAAGAAGTATCACTTCCCACCGGTCAAAAGGGACATCCACAAAATGTGTAAAAAACAGAAAGGCAAGACAGGCCCTGCAGAAGAGGGAACCTTGTTATGCTGATGGGCCGGATGTAAATTGCCAACTGCCTCACTGGAGGAGTGTTCCCTAAAACAAGTAAACAACAGAGCTACAGAGCCAAGGGCACTTCCAGTCTAGGGAATATACCTTGGGAAAACTGAAAATCAATAAGGCAGAGCCACCCTCAAATTTAGGGCTGCACTGCTTACAAGAACCTCAACTTGGGTACACCTTAAATATCCCAGGAAATATAAAAATGGTTCGAAAAACTGTGGTATTTACGTACGATCGAATATCCCTCAGCCATGAAATCAATGTCATAAGACCAGGAGCAGCAAAGTGAGTGGATTCAGGTACGATGATTCTAAGTGAAATAAGTCACACAGAAAAAGAAACTTATAATAAGATATCACTCATGAAGATCCTGTGAACATGGCTACACATGAACTGAGTTAGGAAAGAGAACAGAGTCTCACATTTAGAAAACACTCTTATGCCTGCTTAAGGGGGAAGGAGAGGTGGGGTGATGCATAAAACCAGAGTTTGACATAAGCACAGGTACCATTTCTAAAACCAACTTTGGAATAGACAAGACCTACACCTTCCTCAGTGAAAGGGACTCAAAACCCCATATTTCCCCCAGAGGAAGTGATCTGACTAGTAAGAAACTTAAAACCTATGTACTGATATGTCTATGTAAGGGAATCAAGTGTGTCTAGACTGGCATAAACATGGCAGCGAGAATCAGCTCAAACCCACTATAAAAAGGAATTTCAAAAACAAAACCAAAAAACAGGGAAATTCTTTACAATTCCTTCAGGGTCTCTGATGAAACCTGGAATGACCCTATCTACAATGACAGCTGGATGTGGTATAAGGCTGGACACTTGGGACTGAGAGGATTGGTGAGATTGGGTGAGCAAATGCAGACCCTTTAAAGTAAAAATGCATGGCCCCCATTCCATGGGTCCCAACTTTCCATGTTGAAGGGAATATTACTACAGCTATAACATGTACGGGAAACCTAGAGAATGGACACAAGGTTAATACAAAAGGTTTCTAAAACTCAACGAGTAGTCCCCCTCCTGGTGCTCTGGTTTGACTTTCCAACTGCTTTACTATCAATCTCCCAACTTGGAGAGACAACCCCTTTAACCTCCTGGTTCGCACAGGTTGCCAATTTGGCAGAGGATGGAAGGGAAGAGGGAGAACCAATGAGAGAGTAGCTGTGAGGCATTTGGACGGGCACATGTCACTCTAATTTCCCGGCAGGAAGAAGAATTAACCAGAGTCTCAGCCACCCACTAGGAACCAGTATAGGTCCTGAATCAAAATTTTGGACTTGCGTACAGCTCACAAAAAACGAGTTGAAAAATGGAGCTCATGGGCATAGCAATTCACAAACTGGCAGAGTAATAAAGGACAACTATCGTCCAAAAATCTGTTGAGGGTATGCAACGAGGCGGACTTGAAAGCGAGGCAGAATAGCAGGAAACAGATTTCAAGAGGTACGTTGGAATCGCCTTTAAAGCACAGGAAGAGGGGCACAACTTCGACAATGACACACTTGGCCAAAATGGCGTATGCGTTTTCTCCTGAATATATTCAGGAGAAAACGCATACGCCCTTTTTGGCCAAGCAAGCAAGCGGGCAATGCAAATCTGCACTACAAAGAAGTATCACTTCCCAGCGGTCAAAAGGGACATCCACATAATGTGTAAAAACCAGAAAGGCAAGACAGGCCCTGGAGAACAGGGAGCCTTGTTATGCTGATGGGTGGGATGTAAATTGCCAACTCCCTCACTGGAGGAGTGCATTGCGTTCCCTAAAACAATAAACAACAGAGCTACAGAGCCAAGGGCACTTCCAGTCTAGGGAATATACCTTGGGATAACTGAAAATCAATAAGACAGAGCCACCCCGAAATTTAGGGCTGCACTGCTTACAAGAACCTCAAAGTGGGTACACCTTAAATATCCCAGGAAATATAAAAATGGTTCATAAAACTGTGGTATTTATGTACGACGGAAAACCCTCAGTCATGAAATCAATGTCATAAGACCAGGAGAAGCAAAGTGGGTGGATTCAGGTACGATGATTCTAAGTGAAATAAGTCACACAGAAAAAGAAATTTATCATAAGATATCACTTATGAAGATTTGTAAACATGGCTACACATGAACTGAGTTAGGAAAGAGAACAGAGTCTCACATTTAGAAAACACTCTTATGCCTGCTTAAGGGGAAAGGAGAGGTGGGGTGATGCATAAAACCAGAGTTTGATATAATCACAGGTACCATTTCTAAAACAAACTGTGGAATAGGCAAGACCTACACTTTCCTCAGCGAAAGGGACTCAAAACCCCATATTTCCTGCAAAGGAATAGATCTGACTAGTAAGAATCTTAAGACCTATGTATTGATATGTCTCTGTAAGGGAATCAAGTGTGTCTAGACTGGCATAAACAAGGCAGCGAGAACCAGCTCAAACCCACTATAAAAAGGAATTTCAAAAACAAAAACAAAAAACAGGGAAATTCTTTACATTTCCTTCAGGGTCTCTGATGAAACCTGGAATGATCCTATCTACAATGACAGCTGGATGTCGCTTAAGGCTGGACACTTGGGACTGAGATGTTTGGTGAGATTGGGTGAGCAAATGCATACCCATTATAGCAAAAAGGCATGGCCCCCATTCCATGGGTCCCAAATCTCCATGTTTAAGGGAATATTACTACAGCTATAACATGTACGGGAAACCTAGAGAATGGACACACTGTGAATACAAATGGTTTCTAAAACTCAACGAGTAGTCCCTCTCCTGGTGCTCCGGTTTGACTTTCCAAATGCTTTACTATCAATCTCCCAAATAGGAGAGAGAGCCTCTTTAAGCTCCTGGTTCGCACAGGTTGCCAATTTTGCAGAGGATGGAAGGGAAGAGGGAGAACCAATGAGAGAGTAGCTGTTAGGCATTTGGACGGGCACATGTCACTCTAATATCCCGGCAGGAAGAAGAATTAACCAGAGTCTCAACCACCCACCGGGAACCAGTAAAGTTCCTGAACCGAAATTTTGGACTTGCGTACAACTCACAAAAAACGAGTTGAAAAATGGAGCTCAGGGACACAGCAATTCACAAACTGGCACATTAATAAAGGACAACTATCGTCCAAAAATCTGTTGAGGGAAGGCAACGAGGCGGACTTGAAAGCGAGGCAGAATAGCAGGAAACAGATTTCAAGAGGTACGTTGCAAGCGCCTTTAAAGCACAGGAAGAGGGGTCCAACTTCGACAATGACGCACTTGGCCAAAAGGGCGTATGTGTTTTCTCCTGAATATATTCAGGAGAAAACGCATACGCCCTTTTTGGCCAAGCAAGGAAGCGGGCAATGCAAATCTGCACTACAAAGAAGTATCACTTCCCACCAGTCAAAAGGGACATCCAAAAAATGTGTAAAAACCAGAAAGGCAAGACAGGCCCTGGAGAACAGGTAGCCTTGTTATACTGATGGGCGGGATGTAAACTGCCAACTGCCTCACTGGAGGAGTGCATTGCTTTCCCTAAAACAAGTAAACAACAGAGCTACAGAGCCAAGGGCACTTCCAGTCTACGGAATATACCTTGGGAAAACTGAAAATCAATAAGACAGAGCCACCCCCAAATTTAGGGCTGCACTGCTTATAAGAACCTCAACTTGTGTACACATTAAATATCCCAGGAAATAAAAAAATGCTTCAAAAATTTGTAGTACTTAGGTACTTTTGAATATCCCTCAGCCCTGAAATCAATATCATAAGACCTGGAGCAGTAAAGTGAGTGGATTCAGGTATGATGATTCTAAGTGAAATAAGTCACACAGAAAAAGAATCTTATCATAAGATATCACTTATGAAGATCCTGTAAACATGGCTGCACATGAACTGAGTTAGGAAAGAGAACAGAGTCTCACATTTAGAAAACCCTCTTATGCCTGCTTAATGGGGAAGGAGAGGTGGGGTGATGCATAAAACCAGAGTTTGATATAAGTACAGGTACCATTTCTAAAACCAACTGTGGAATAGACAGAACCTACCCCTTCCTCAATGAAAGGGACTCAAAACCCCATATTTCCCGCAGAGGAATAGATCTGACTAGTAAGAATCTTAAAACCTATGTATTGATATGTCTCTGTAAGGGAATCCAGTGTGTCTAGACTGGCATAAACATGACAGCGAGAATCAGCTCAAACCCACTATAAAAAGGAATTTCAAATACAAAACCAAAAAACAGGGAAATTCTTTACATTTCCTTCAGGGTCTCTGATGAAACCTGGAATGACCCTATCTACAATGACAGCTGGATGTCGTATAAGGCTGGACACTTGGGACAGAGGATTGGTGAGATTGGGTGAGCAAATGCAGACCCTTTAACGCAAAAATGCATGGCCCCCATTCCATGGGTCTCCACTCTTCATGTTGAAGGGAATATTACTACAGCTATAACAAGTACGGGGAACCTAGAGAATGGACACACTCTGAATACAAAAGGTTTCTAAAACTCAACGGGAAGTCCCTCGCCTGGTGATCAGGTTTGACTTTAAAACTGCTTTACTATCAATCTCCCAACTTGGAGAGACAACCCCTTTAACCTCCTGGTTCGCACAGGTTGCCAGTTTTGCAGAGGATGGAAGGGAAGAGGGAGACACAATGAGAGAGTAGCTGTTAGGCATTTGGACGGGCACATGTCACTCTAATTTCCCGGCAGGAAGAAGAATTAACGAAAGGCTCAGCCACCCACCGGGAACCAGTAAAGTTCCTGAACCGAAATTTTGGACTTGCGTACAGCTCACAAAAAACGAGTTGAAAAATGGAGCTCAGTGGCACAGCATTTCACAAACTGGCAGAGTAATAAAGGACAACTATCATCCAAAAATCTGTTGAGGGAAGGCAACGAGGCGGACTTGAAAGCGAGGCAGAATAGCAGGAAACAGATTTCAAGAGGTACGTTGGAATCGCCTTTAAAGCACAGGAAGAGGGGCACAACTTAGACAATGACACACTTGGCCAAAAAGGGCGTATGCGTTTTCTCCTGAATATATTCAGGAGAAAACGCATACGCCCTTTTTGGCCAAGCAAGCAAGCGGGCAATGCAAATCTGCACTACAAAGAAGTATCATTTCCCACCGGTCAAAAGGGACATCCACAAATGTGTAAAAACCAGAAAAGCAAGACAAGCCCTGGAGAACAGGGAGCCTTGTTATGCTGATGGGCGGGATGTAAATTGCCAACTGCCTCACTGGAGGAGTGCATTGCGTTCCCTAAAACAAGAAAACAACAGAGCTTCAGGGCCAAAGGAACTTCCAGTCTACGGAATATACCTTGGGAAAACTGAAAATCAATAAGACAGAGCCACCCCCAAATTTAGGACTGCACTGCTTACAAGAACCTCAACGTGGGTACACCTTAAATATCCCAGGAAATATAAAAATGGTTCCAAAAACTGTGGTATTTATGTACGATGGAATATCCCTCAGCCATGAAATCAATGTCATAAGACCAGGAGCAGCAGAGTGAGTGGATTCATGTACGATGATTCTAAGTGAAATAATTCACACAGAAAAAGAAACTTATCATAAGATATCACTTATGAAGATCCTGTAAACATGGCTACACATGAACTGAGTTATGAAAGAGAACAGCGTCTCACATTTAGAAAACACTCTTATGCCTGCTTAAGGGGAAAGGAGAGGTGGGGTGATGCATAAAACCAGAGTTTGATATAAGTACAGGTACCATTTCTAAAACCAACTGTGGAATAGACAAGACCTACACCTTCCTCAGTGAAAGGGACTCAAAACCGCATATTTCCCACAGAGGAATAGATCTGACAACTAAGAATCTTAAAACCTATGTATTGATATGTCTCTGTAAGGGAATCAAGTGTGTCTAGACTGGCATAAACATGGCAGTGAGAATCAGCTCAAACCCACTATAAAAAGGAATTTCAAAAACAAAACCAAAAAACAGGGAAATTCTTTACAATTCCTTCAGGGTCTCTGATGAAATCTGGAATGACCCTATCTACAATGACAGCTGGAGATGGTATAAGGCAGGACACTTGGGAGTGAGAGGATTGGTGAGATTGGGTGAGCAAATGCAGACCCTTTAAAGCAAAGATGCATGGCCCCCGTTCCATGGGTCCCAACTCTCCAGGTTGAAGGGAATATTACTACAGCTATAACATGTATGGGAAACCTAGAGAATGGACACACTGTGAATACAAAACTTTTCTAAAACTCAACGAATATTCCCTCTCCTGGTGCTCCGGGTTTACTTTCCAACTGCTTTACTATCAATCTCCCAAATAGGAGAGACAGACCCTTTAAGCTCCTGGTTCTCACAGGTTGCCAAATTTGCAGAGGATGGAAGGGAAGAGGGAGAACCAATGAGAGAGTAGCTGTTAGGCATTTGGACGGGCATATGTCACACTAATTTCCCGGCAGGAAGAAGAATTAACCAGAGTCTCAGCCACCCACTGGGAACCAGTAAAGGTCCTGAACCCAAATTTTGGACTTGCGTACAGCTCACAAAAAACGAGTTGAAAAATGGAGCTCAGAGACACAGCGATTCACAAACTGGCAGAGTAATAAAGGACAACTATCGTCCGAAAATCTGTTGAGGGAAGGAAGCGAGGCGGACTTGAAAGCGAGACAGAATAGCAGGAAACAGATTTCAAGAGGTACGTTGGAATCGCCTTTGAAGCACAGGAAGAGGGGCACAACTTCGACAATACCGTAATTGGCCAAAAAGGGCGTATGCGTTTTCTCCTGAATATATTCAGGAGAAAACGCATACGCCCTTTTTGGCCAAGCAAGCAAGCGGGCAATGCAAATCTGTACTACAAAGAAGTATCACTTCCCACCGGTCAAACGGGACATCCACAAATGTGTAAAAACCAGAAAGGCAAGACAGGCCCTGCAGAAGAGGGAGCCTTTTTATGCTGATGGGCGGGATGTAAATTGCCAATTGCCTCACTGGAGGAGTGCATTGCGGTCCCTAAAACAAGTAAACAACAGAGCTACAGAGCCAAGGGCACTTCCAGTCTATGGAATATACCTTGGGAATACTGCAATCAATAAGACAGAGCCACCCCCAAATTTAGGGCTGCACTGCTTACAAGAACCTCAAAGTGGGTACACCTTAAATATCCCAGGAAATATAAAAATGGTTCATAAAACTGTGGTATTTATGTACGACGGAAAACCCTCAGTCATGAAATCAATGTCATAAGACCAGGAGCAGCAAAGTGAGTGGATTCAGGTACGATGATTCTAAGTGAAATAAGTCACACAGAAAAAGAAATTTATCATAAGATATCACTTATGAAGATTTGTAAACATGGCTACACATGAACTGAGTTAGGATAGAGAACAGAGTCTCACATTTAGAAAACACTCTTATGCCTGCTTAAGGGGAAAGGAGAGGTGGGGTGATGCATAAAACCAGAGTTTGATATAAGCACAGGTACCATTTCTAAAACAAACTGTGGAATAGACAAGACCTACACTTTCCTCAGTGAAAGGGACTCAAAACCCCATATTTCCTGCAGAGGAATAGATCTGACTAGTAAGAATCTTAAGACCTATGTATTGATATGTCTCTGTAAGGGAATCAAGTGTGTCTAGACTGGCATAAACAAGGCAGCGAGAATCAGCTCAAACCCACTATAAAAAGGAATTTCATAAACAAAACCAAAAAACAGCGAAATTCTTTACAATTCCTTCAGGGTTTCTGATGAAACCTGGAATGACCCTATCTACAATGACAGCTGGATGTGGCATTAGGCTGGACACTTGGGACTGAGAGGATTGGTGAGATTGGGTGAGCAAATGCAGACCCTTTAAAGCAAAAATGCATGGCCCCCATTCCATGGGTCCCAACTCTCCAGGTTGAAGGGAATATTACTACAGCTATAACATGTATGGGAAACCTAGAGAATGGACACACTGTGAATACAAAAGGTTTCTAAAACTCAACAAATAGTCCCTCTCCTGGTGCTCCGGTTTGACTTTCCAACTGCTTTACTATCAATCTCCCAAATTGGAGAGACAGCCACTTTAAGCTCCTGATTCCCACAGGTTGCCAATTTGGCAGAGGATGGAAGGGAAGAGGGAGAACCAATGAGAGAGTAGCTGTTTGGCATTTGGATGGGCATATGTCACTCTAATTTCCCGGCAGGAAGAATAATTAACCAAAGGCTCAGCCACCCACCTGGAACCAGTATAGGTCCTGAACCAAAATTTTGGACTTGCGTACAGCTCACAAAAAACAAGTTGAAAAATTGAGCTCAGGGGCACAGCAATTCACAAACTGGCAGAGTAATAAAGGACAACTATCGTCCGAAAATCTGTTGAGGGAAGGCAGTGAGGCGGACTTGAAAGCGAGGCAGAATAGCAGGAAACAGATTTCAAGAGGTAAGTTGGAATCGCCTGTAAAGCACAGGAAGAGGGGCACAACTTCGACAATGACACACTTGGCCAAAATGGGCGTATGCGTTTTCTCCTGAATATATTTAGGAGAAAACGCATACGACATTTTTGGCCAAGCAAAGAAGCGGGCAATGCAAATCTGCACTACAAAGAAGTATCACTTCCCACCGGTCAAAAGGGACATCAACAAATGTGTAAAAACCAGATAGGCAAGACAGGCCCCGGAGTACAGGGAGCCTTGTTATGGTGATGGGCGTGATGTAAATTTCCTACTGCCTCACTGGAGGAGTGCACTGTGTTCCCTAAAACAAGAAAACAACAGAGCTACAGAGCCAAGGGCACTTCCAGTCTAGGGAATATACCTTGGGATAACTGAAAATCAATAAGAAAGAGCCACACCCAAATTTAGGGCTGCACGACTTACAAGAACCTCAACGTGGGAACACATGAAATATCCCAGGAAATATAAAAATGGTTCAAAAAACTGTGGTATTTATGTACGATGGAATATCCCCCAGCCATGAAATCAATGTCATAAGACCACCAGCAGCAAAGTGAGTGGATTCAGGTACGATGATTCTAAGTGAAATAAGTCACACAGAAAAAGAAAATTATCATAAGATATCACTTATGAAGATCCTGTAAACATGGCTACACATGAACTGAGTTAGGAAAGAGAACAGAGTCTCACATTTAGAAAACACTCTTATGCCTGCTTAAGGGGAAAGGAGAGGTGGGGTGATGCATAAAACCAGAGTTTGATATAAGCACAGGTACCATTTCTAAAACCAACTGTGGAATAGACAAGACCTACACCTTCCTCAGTGAAAGGGACTCAAAACCGCATATTTCCCACAGAGGAATACATCTGACAACTAAGTATCTTAAAACCTATGTATTGATATGTCTCTGTAAGGGAATCAAGTGTGTCTAGACTGGCATAAACATGACAGTGAGAATCAGCTCAAACCCACTATAAAAAGGAATTTCAAAAACAAAACCAAAAAACAGGGAAATTCTTTACAATTCCTTCAGGGTCTCTGATGAAACGTGGAATGACCCTATATACAATGACAGCTGGAGATGGTATAAGGCAGGACACTTGGGAGTGAGAGGATTGGTGAGATTGGGTGAGCAAATGCAGACCCTTTAAAGCAAAGATGCATGGCCCCCTTTCCATGGGTCCCAACTCTCCAGGTTGAAGTGAATATTACTACAGCTATTACATGTATGGGAAACCTAGAGAATGGACACACTGTGAATACAAAAGTTTTCTAAAACTCAACGAATAGTCCCTCTCCTGGTGCTCCGGGTTTACTTTCCAACTGCTTTACTATCAATCTCCCAAATAGGAGAGACAGACCCTTTAAGCTCCTGGTTCTCACAGGTTGCCAAATTTGCAGAGGATGGAAGGGAAGATGGAGAACCAATGAGAGAGTAGCTGTTAGGCATTTGGACGGGCATATGTCACTCTAATTTCCCGGCAGGAAGAAGAATTAACCAGAGTCTCAGCCACCCACTGGGAACAAGTAAAGGTCCTGAACCCAAATTTTGGACTTGCGTACAGCTCACAAAAAACGAGTTGAAAAATGGAGCTCAGGGACACAGCAATTCACAAACTGGCAGAGTAATAAAGGACAACTATCGTCCAAAAATCTGTTGAGGGAAGGAAGCGAGGCGGACTTGAAAGCGAGACAGAATAGCAGGAAACAGATTTCAAGAGGTACGTTGGAATCGCCTTTGAAGCCCAGGAAGAGGGGCACAACTTCGACAATATCGCAATTGGCCAAAAAGGGCGTATGCGTTTTCTCCTGAATATATTCAGGAGAAAACGCTTACGCCCTTTTTGGCCAAGCAAGCAAGCGGGCAATGCAAATCTGCACTACAAAGAAGTATCACATCCCACCGGTCAAAAGGGACATCCACAAATGTGTAAAAACCAGAAAGGCAAGACAGGCCCTGCAGAAGAGGGAGCCTTTTTATGCTGATGGGCGGGATGTAAATTGCCAATTGCCTCACTGGAGGAGTGCATTGCGTTCCCTAAAACAAGTAAACAACAGAGCTACAGAGCCAAGGGCACTTCCAGTCTATGGAATATACCTTGGGAATACTGAAATCAATAAGACAGAGCCACCCCCAAATTTAGGGCTGCACTGCTTACAAGAACCTCAAAGGGGGTACACCTTAAATATCCCAGGAAATATAAAAATGGTTCATAAAACTGTGGTATTTATGTACGACGGAAAACCCTCCGTCATGAAATCAATGTCATAAGACCAGGAGCAGCAAAGTGAGTGGATTCAGGTACGATGATTCTAAGTGAAATAAGTCACACAGAAAAAGAAATTTATCATAAGATATCACTTATGAAGATTTGTAAACATGGCTACACATGAACTGAGATAGGAAAGAGAACAGAGTCTCACATTTAGAAAACACTCTTATGCCTGCTTAAGGGGAAAGGAGAGGTGGGGTGATGCATAAAACCAGAGTTTGATATAAGCACAGGTACCATTTCTAAAACAAACTGTGGAATAGACAAGACCTACACTTTCCTCAGTGAAAGGTACTCAAAACCCCATATTTCCTGCAGAGGAATAGATCTGACTAGTAAGAATCTTAAGACCTATGTATTGATATGTCTCTGTAAGGGTATCAAGTGTGTCTAGACTGGCATAAACAAGGCAGCGAGAATCAGCTCAAACCCACTATAAAAAGGAATTTCAAAAACAAAAACAAAAAACAGGGAAATTCTTTACATTTCCTTCAGGGTCTCTGATGAAACCTGGAATGATCCTATCTACAATGACAGCTGGATGTGGCATAAGGCTGGACACTTGGGACTCAGAGGTTTGGTGAGATTGGGTGAGCAAATGCATACCCATTATAGCAAAAAGGCATGGCCCACATTCCATGGTTCCCAACTCTCCATGTTGAAGGGAATATTACTACAGCTATAACATGTACGGTGAACCTAGAGAATATACACACTGTGAATACAAATGGTTTCTAAAACTCAACGAGTAGTCCCACTCCTGGTGTTCCGGTTTGACTTTCCAAATGCTTTACTATCAATCTCCCAAGTAGGAGAGAGAGCCCCTTTATGCTCCTGGTTCGCACAGGTTGCCAATTTTGCAGAGGATGGAAGGGAAGAGGGAGAACCAATGAGAGAGTAGCTGTTAGGCATTTGGACGGGCATATGTCACTCTAATTTCCCGGCAGGAAGAAGAATTAACCAAAGGCTCAGCCACCCACCGGGAACCAGTATAGGTCCTGAACCAAAATTTTGGACTTGCGTACAGCTCACAAAAAACAAGTTGAAAAATTGAGCTCAGGGGCACAGCGATTCACAAACTGGCAGAGTAATAAAGGACAACTATCGTCCGAAAATCTGTTGAGGGAAGGCATCGAGGCGGACTTGAAAGCAAGGCAGAATAGCAGGAAACAGATTTCAAGAGGTAAGATGGAATCGCCTGTAAAGCACAGGAAGAGGGGCACAACTTCGACAATGACACACTTGGCCAAAAAGGGCGTATGCGTTTTCTCCTGAATATATTTTGGAGAAAACGCATACGACATTTTTGGCCAAGCAAGCAAGCGGGTAATGCAAATCTGCACTACAAAGAAGTATCACTTCCCACCAGTCAAAAGGGACATCCACAAATGTGTAAAAACCAGATAGGCAAGACAGGCCCCGGAGTACAGGGATCCTTGTTATGGTGATGGGCGTGATGTAAATTTCCTACTGCCTCACTGGAGGAGTGCATTGTGTTCCCTAAAACAAGAAAACTACAGAGCTACAGAGCCAAGGGCACTTCCAGTCTAGGGAATATACCTTGGGATAACTGAAAATCAATAAGAAAGAGCCACACCCGAATTTTGGGCTGCACTGCTTACAAGTACCTCAAAGTGGGTACACCTTAAATATCCCAGGAAATATAAAAATGGTTCAAAAAACTGTGGTATTTATGTACGATGGAATGTCCCTCAGCCATGAAATCAATGTCATAAGACCAGGAGCAGCAGAGTGAGTGGATTCAGGTACGATGATTCTAAGTGAAATAATTCACACAGAAAAAGAAACTTATCATAAGATATCACTTATGAAGATCCTGTAAACATGGCTACACATGAACTGAGTTATGAAAGAGAACAGAGTCTCACATTTAGAAAACACTCTTATGCCTGCTTAAGGGGAAAGGAGAGGTGGGGTGATGCATAAAACCAGAGTTTGATATAAGTACAGGTACCATTTCTAAAACCAACTGTGGAATAGACAAGACCTACACCTTCCTCAGTGAAAGGGACTCAAAACCCCATATATCCCGCAGAGGAATAGATCTGACTAGTAAGAATCTTAAAACCTATGTATTGATATGTCTCTGTAAGGGAATCAAGTGTGTCTAGACTGGCATAAACATGGCAGCGAGAATCAGCTCAAACCCACTATAAAAAGTAATTTCAAAAACAAAACCCAAAAACAGGGAAATTCTTGACAATTCCTTCAGGGTCTTTGATGAAACCTGGAATGATCCTATCTACAATGACAGCTGGATGTGGTATAAGGCTGGACACTTGGGACTGAGAGGATTGGTGAGATTGGGTGAGCAAATGCAGACCATTTAAAGCAAAAATGCATGGCCCCCATTCCATGGGTCCCAAATCTCCAGGTTGAAGGGAATATTACTACAGCTATAACATGTATGGGAAACCTAGAGAATGGACACACTGTGAATACAAATGGTTTCTAAAACTCAACGAATAGTCCCTCTCCTCGTGCTCCGGTTTGACTTTCCAACTGCTTTACTATCAATCTCCCAAATTGGAGAGACAGCCCCTTTAAGCTCCTGGTTCGCACAGGTGGCCAATTGTGCAGAGGATGGAAGGGAAGAGGGAGAACCAATGAGAGAGTAGCTGTTAGGCATTTGGACGGGCACATGTCACTCTAATTTCCCGGCAGGATAAAGAATTAATCAGAGTCTCACCCACCCACCGGGAACCAGGAAAGTTCCTGAACCAAAATTTTGTACTTGCGTACAGCTCACAAAAAACGAGTTGAAAAATTGAGCTCAGGGGCACAGCAATTCAAAAACTGGCAGAGTAATAAAGGACAACTATCGTCCAAAAATCTGTTGAGGGAAGGCAACGGGGCGGATGTGAAAGCGAAGCAGAATAGCAGGAAACAGATTTCAAGAGGTACGTTGGAAGAGCCTTTAAAGCACAGGAAGAAGGGCACAACTTCGACAATGACGCACTTGGCCAAAAAGTGCGTATGTGGTTTCTCCTGAATATATTCAGGAGAAAACGCACACGATCTTTTTGGCCAAGCAAACAAGCGGGAAAGGCAAATCTGCACTACAAAGGAGTATCACTTCCCACCGGTCAAAAGGGACATCCACAAATGTGTACAAACCAGAAAGGCAAGACAGGCCCTGGAGTACAGGGAGCCTTGTTATGGTGATGGGCGTGATGTAAATTGCCAACTGCCTCACTGGAGGAGTGCATTGTGTTCCCTAAAACAAGAAAACAACAGAGCTACAGAGCCTAGGGCACTTTCAGTCTAGGGAATATACCTTGGGATAACTGAAAATCAATAAGAAAGAGCCTCAACCAAATTTAGGGCTGCACTGCTTACAAGAACCTCAAAGTGGGTACACCTGAAATATCCCAGGAAATATAAAAATGGTTCAAAAAACTGTGGTATTTATGTACGATGGAATATCCCTCAGCCATGAAATCAATGTCATAAGACCAGGAGCAGCAAAGTGAGTGGATTCAGGTACGATGATTCTAAGTGAAATAAGTCACACAGAAAAAGAAACTTATCATAAGATATCACTTATGAAGATCCTGTAAACATGGCTACACATGAACTGAGTTAGGAAAGAGAACAGAGTCTCACATTTAGAAAACACTCTTATGCCTGCTTAGGGGAAAGGAGAGGATGGGTGATGCATAAAACCAGAGTTTTATATAAGTACAGGTACCATTTCTAAAATCAACTGTGGAAGAGACAAGACCTACACCTTCCTCAGTGAAAGGGACTCAAAACCACATATTTCCCGCAGAGGAATAGATCTGACTAGTAAGAATCTTAAAACCTATGTATTGATATGTCTCTGTAAGGGAATCAAGTGTGTCTAGACTGGCATAAACATGGCAGCGAGAATCAGCTCAAACCCACTATAAAAAGTAATTTCAAAAACAAAGCCAAAAAACAGGGAAATTCTTTACAATTCCTTCAGGGTCTTTGATGAAACCTGGAATGATCCTATCTACAATGACAGCTGGATGTGTCATAAGGCTGGACACTTGGGACTGAGAGGATTGGTGAGATTGGGTGAGCAAATGCAGACCCTTTAAAGCAAAAATGCATGGCCCCCATTCCATGGGTCCCAACTCTCCAGGTTGAAGGGAATATTAATACAGCTATAACATGTATGGGAAACCTAGAGAATGGACACACTGTGAATACAAAAGGTTTCTAAAACTCAACGAATAGTCCCTCTCCTGGTGCTCCGGTTTGACTTTCCAACTGCTTTACTATCAATCTCCCAAATTGGAGAGACAGCCCCTTTAAGCTCCTGGTTCGCACAGGTTGCCAATTTGGCAGAGGATGGAAGGGAATAGGGAGAACCAATGAGAGAGTAGCTGTTAGGCATTTGGACGGGCACATGTCACTCTAATTTCCCGGCAGGAAGAAGTATTAACCAGAGTCTCAGCCACCCACCGGGAACCAGTAAAGTTCCTGAACCAAAATTTTGGACTTGCGTACAGCTCACAAAAAATGAGTTGAAAAATTGAGCACAGGGGCACAGCAATTCACCAACTGGCGGAGTATTAAAGGACAACTATCGACCAAAAATTTGTAGAGGGTAGTCAACGGGGCGGATTTGAAAGCGAAGCAGAATAGCAGGAAACAGATTTCAAGAGGTACGTTGGAATCGCCTTTAAAGCACAGGAAGATGGCACAACTTCGAAAATGACGCACTTGACCAAAAAGGGCGTATGCGTTTTCTCCTGAATATATTCAGGAGAAAACGCATACGCCCTTCTTGGCCAAGCAAGCAAGAGGGCAATGCAAATCTGCACTACAAAGAAGTATCACTTCCCACCGGTCAAAAGGGACATCCACAAATGTGTAAAAACCAGAAAGGCAAGACATGCCCTGGAGAACAGGGAGCCTTGTTATGCTGATGGGCGGGATGTAAATTGCCAACTGCCTCACTGGAGGAGTGCATTGCGTTCCCTAAAACAAGTAAACAACAGAGCTACAGAGCCAAGTGCACTTCCAGTCTAGGGAATATACCTCGGGAGAACTGAAAATCAATAAGACAGAGCCACCCCCAAATTTAGGGCTGCACTGCTTACAAGAACCTCAACTTGGGTACACCTTAAATATCCCAGGAAATATAAAAATGGTTCAAAATATGTGGTATTTATGTACGATGGAATATCCCTCAGCCATGAAATCAAGGACATAAGACTAAGAGCAGCAAAGTGAGTGGATACAGGTATGATGATTCTAAGTGAAATAAGTCACACAGAAAAAGAAACTTATCATAAGATATCACTTATGAAGATCCTGTAAACATGGCTACACATGAACTGAGTTAGGAAAGAGAACAGAGTCTCACATTTAGAAAACACTCTTATGCCTGCTTAAGGGGGAAGAGAGGTGGGGTGATGCATAAAACCAGAGTTTGACATAAGCACAGGTACCATTTCTAAAACCAACTTTGGAATAGAAAATACCTACACCTTCCTCATTGAATGGGACCCAAAACCCAATATTTCCCGCAGAGGAATAGACATGACTAGTAAGAATCTTAAAACTTATGTATTGATATGTGTCTGTAAGGGAATCAAGTGTGTCTAGACTGGCATAAACATGGCAGTGAGAATCAGCTCAAACCCACTATAAAAATGAATTTCAAAAACAAAACCGAAAAACAGGGAAATTTTTTACAATTCCTTCTGGGTCTCTGATGAAACCTGGAATGACCCTATCTACAATGACAGGTGGATGTGGTAAAGGGCTGGACACTTGGGACTGAGAGGATTGTTGAGATTTGTTGAGCAAATGCAGACACTTTAAAGCAAAAAAGAATGGCCCCCATTCCATAGGTCCCAACTCTCCAGGTTGAAGGGAATATTGCTACAGCTATAACATGTATGGGAAACCTAGAGAATGGACACACTGTGAATACAAAAGGTTTCTAACACTCAACCAATAGTCCCTCTCCTTGTGCTCCGGTTTGACTTTCCAACTGCTTTACTATCAATCTCCCAAATTGGAGAGACAGCCCTTTTAAGCTCCTGGTTCGCACAGGTTGCCAATTTTGCAGAGGATTGAAGGGAAGAGGGAGAACCAATGAGAGAGTAGCTGTTAGGCATTTGGACGGGCACATGACACTCTAATTTCCCGGCAGGAAGAAGAATTAACCAGAGTCTCAGCCACCCACCGGGAACCAGTAGACGTCCTGAACCAAAATTTTGGGCTTGCGTACAGCTCACAAAAAACGAGTTGAAAAATGGAGCTCAGGGGCACAGCAATTCACAAACTGGCAGAATATTAAAGGACAACTATCGTCCAAAAATCTGTTGAGGGAAGGCAACGAGGCGGACTTGAAAGCGAGGCAGAAAAGCAGGAAACAGATTTCAAGAGGTACGTTGGAATCGCCTTTAAAGCACAGGAAGAGGGGCACAACTTCGACAATGACACCCTTGGCCAAAAAGTGTGTATGCGTTTTCTCCTGAATATATTCAGGAGAAAACGCATACGCCCTTTTTGGCCAACCAAGCAAGCGGGCAATGCAGATCTGCACTACAAAGAAGTATCACTTCCCACCGGTCAAAAGGGACATCCACAAATGTGTAAAATCCAGAAAGGCAAGACAGGCCATGGAGAACAGGGAGCCTTGTTATGCTGATGGGCGGGATGTAAATGGCCAACTGCTTCACAGGAGGAGTGCATTGCATTCCCTAATACTAGTAAACAACAGAGCTACAGTGCCTAGGGCACTTCCAGTCTAGGGAATATACCTTGGGAAAACTAAAAATCAATAAGACAGAGCCACCCCCAAATTTACGGCTGCACTGCTTACAAGAACCTCAACTTGGGTACACCTTAAATATCCCAGGAAATGTAAAAATGGGTCAAAAAACTGTGGTATTTACGTACTTTGGAATATCCCTCAGCCAAGAAATCAATGTCATAAGACCAGGAGCAGCAAAGAGATTGGATTCAGGTACGATTATTCCAAGTGAAATAAGTCACACAGAAAAAGAAACATATCATAAGATATCACTTATAAAGATCCTGTAAACATGGCAACACATGAACTGAGTTAGGAAAGAGAACAGAGTCTCACATTTAGAAAACACTCTAATACCTGCTTAAGGGAAAAGGAGAGGTGGGGTGATATATAAAATCAGAGTTTGACATAAGCTCAGGTACCATTTCTAAAACCAACTTTGGAATAGACAAGACCTACACCTTCCTCAGTGAAAGGGACTCAAAACCCATATTTCCCGCAGAGGAATAGATCTGACTAGTAAGAATCTTAAAACCTATGTATTGATATGTCTCTGTAAGGAAAACAAGTGTTTCTAGACTGGCATTAACATGGCAGCGAGAATCAGCTCAAACCCACTATAAAAAGGAATTTCAAAAACAAAACCAAAAAATAGGGAAATTCTTTACAATTCCTTCAGGGTCTCTGATGAAACCTGGAATGACCCTATCGACAATGACAGCTAGTTGTGGTATAAGGCTGGACACTTGGGACTGTGAGGATTGGTGAGATTGGGTGAGCAAATGCAGACACTTTAAAGCAAAAAAGCATGGCCACTATTCCATGGGTCCCAACTCTCCAGGATGAAGGGAATATTACTACAGCTATAACATGTACGGGAAACCTGGAGAATGGACACACTGTGAATACAAAAGGTTTCTAAAACTCAACGAATAGTCCCTCCCCTGGTGCTCCGGTTTGACTTTCGAACTGCTTTACTATCAATCTCCCAAATTGGAGAGACAGCCCCTTTAAGCTCCTGGTTCGCACAGGTTGCCAATTTGGCAGAGGATGGAAGGGAAGAGGGAGAACCAATGAGAGAGTAGCTGTTAGGCCTTTGGACGGGCACATGTCACTCTAATTTCCCGGCAGGAAGAAGAATAAACCAGAGTCTCAGCCACATACCGGGAACCAGTAAAGGTCCTGAACCAAAATTTTGGACTTGCGTTCAGCTCACAAAAAACGAGTTGAAACATGGAGCTCAGGGGCACAGCAATTCACAAACTGGCAGAGTAATAAAGGACATCTATCGTCCAAAAATCTGTTGAGGGAAGGCAAAGAGGCGGACTTGAAATCGAGGCCGAATAGCAGGAAACAGATTTCAAGAGGTACGTTGGAATCGCCTTTAAAGCAAAAGAAGAGGGGCACAACCTCGACAATGACGCACTTGCCCAAAAAGTGTGTATGCTTTTTCTGCTGAATAGTCCCTCTCCTGGTGCTCTGGTTTGACTTTCCAACTGCTTTACTATCAATATCCCAACTTGGAGAGACAGCCCCTTTAAGGTCCTGGTTCGCACAGGTTGCCAATTTGGCAGAGGATGGAAGGGAACAGGGAGAACCAATGAGAGCGTAGCTGTTAGGCATTTGGACGGGCACATGTCACTCTAATTTCCCGGCAGGAAGAAGAATTAACGAAAGTCTCAGCCACCCACCGGGAACCAGTATAGATCGTGAACCAAAATTTTGGACTTGCGTACTTCTCACAGAAAAAGAGTTGAAAAATGGAGCTCAGGGGCACAGCAATTCACAAACTGGCAGAGTAATAAAGGACAACTCTCGTCCAAAAATCTGTGGGAGAAGGCATCGAGGCGGACTTGAAAGCGAGGCAGAATAGCAGGAAACAGATTTTAAGAGGTATGTTGGATTCGCCTTTAAAGCACAGGAAGAGGGGCACAACTTCGACAATGACACACTTGGGCATAAAGGGCGTATGCGTTTTCACCTGAATATATTCAGGAGAAAACGCATACGCCCTTTTTGGCCAAGCAAGCAAGCGGGCAATGCAAATGTGCACTACAAAGAAGTATCACTTCCCACCGGTCAAAAGGGACATCCAAATATGTGTAAAAACCAGAAAGGCAAGACAGGCCCTGCAGAACAGGGAGCCTTGTTATGCTGATGGGCGGGATGTAAATTGCCAACTGCCTCACTGGAGGAGTGCATTGTGTTCCCTAAAAGAAGTAAAAAACAGAGCTACAGAGCCAAGGGCACTTCCAGTCTAGGGAATATACCTTGGGAAAACGGAAAATCCATAAGACACAGCCACCCCCAAATTTAGGGCTGCACTGCTTACAAGAACCTCAACATGGGTCCACCTTAAATATCCCAGGAAATATAAAAATGTTTCAAAAAATGGTGGTACATATTTACGATGGAAGATCCCTCAGCCATGAAATCAATGTCATAAGACCAGGAGCAGCAAAGTGAGTGGATTCAGGTCCGATGATTCTAAGTGAAATAAGTCACACAGAAAAAGAAACTTATCATAATATATCACTTATGAAGATCCTATAAACATGGCTACACATGAACTGAGTTAGGAAAGAGAACAGAGCCTCACATTTAGAAAAAACTCATATGCCTGCTTAAGGGGGAAGGAGAGGTGGGGTGATGCATAAAACCAGAGTTTGATATAAGCACAGGTACCGTTTCTAAAACCAACTTTGGAATAGACAAGACCTACACCTTCCTCAGTGAAAGGGACTCAAAACCCCATATTTCCCGCAGAGTAATAGATCTGACTAGTAAGAATCTTAAAACCTATGTATTGATATGCCTCCATAAGGGAATCAAGTGTGTCAAGACTGGCATAAACATGGCAGCGAGAATCAGCTCAAACCCACTATAAAAAGGAATTTCAAAAACAAAACCAAAAAACAGGGAAATTCTTTACAATTTCTTCAGGGTCTCTGATGATACCTGGAATGACCCTATCTCCAATGACAGCTAGATGTGGCATAAGGCTGGACACTTGGGACTGAGAGGATTGGTGAGATTGGGTGAGCAAATGCAGACCCTTTAAAGCAAAAATGCATGGCCCCCATTCTATGGGTCCCAACACTCCATATTGAAGGGAATATTACAACAGCTATAACATGTACAGGAAACCTAGAGAATGGACACACTGTGAATACAAAAGATTTCTAAAACTCAATGAGTAGTCCCTCTCCTGGTGCTCCGCTTTGATTTTCCAACTGCTTTACTATCAATCTCCCAACTTGGGGAGACAACCCCTTTAACCTCCTGGTTCGCACAGGTTGCCAATTTGGCAGAGGATGGAAGGGAAGAGGGAGAACCAATGAGAGAGTAGCTGTTAGGCATTTGGACGGGCACATGTCACTCTAATTTCCCGGCAGGAAGAAGAATTAACCAGAGTCTCAGCCACCCAATGTGAACCAGTGTAGGTCCTGAACCAAAATTTTGGACTTGCGTACAGCTCACAAAAAACGAGTTGAAAAATGGAGCTCAGGGGCACAGCAATTCACAAACTGGCAGAGTAATAAAGGACAACTATCGTCCAAAAATCTGTTGAGGGAAGGCAGCGAGGCGGAATTGAATGCGAGGCAGAATATCAGGAAAGAGATTTCAAGAGGTACGTTGGAATCGCCTTTAAAGCACAGGAAGAGGGGCACAACTTCGACAATGACGCACTTGGCCAAAAGGGGCGTATGCGTTTTCTCCTGAATATATTCAAAGAAAACGCATACACCCGTTTTGGCCAAGCAAGCAAGCGGGCAATGCAAATCTGCACTACAAAGAAGTATCACTTCCAACCGGTCAAAAGGGACATCCACAAAATGTGTAAAAAATAGAAAGGCAAGACAGGCACTGGAGAACTGGGAGCCATATTTTGCTGATGGGCGGGATGTAAATTGCCAACTGGCTCACAGGAGGAGTGCATCGCGTTCCCTAAAACAAGTAAACAACAGAGCTACAGAGCCAAGGGCACTTCCAGTCTAGGGAATATACCTTGGGAAAACTGAAACTCAATAAGACAGAGCCACCCCAACTTAGGGCTGCACTGCTTACAAGAACCTCAACTCAGGTACACCTTAAATATCCCAGGAAATATAAAAATGGTTCAAAAAATTGTGGTACTGTTGTACGATGGAATATCCCTAAGCCATGAAATCAATGTCATAAGACCAGGAGCAGCAAAGTGAGTGGATTCAGGTACGATGATTCTAAGTGAAATAAGTCACACAGAAAAAAGAAACTTATCATAAGATAACACTTATGAAGATCCTGTAAACATGGCTACACATGAACTGATTTAAGAAAGAGAACAGAGTCTCACATTTAGAAAACACTGTTATGCCTGCTTAAGGGGGAAGGAGAGGTGGGGTGATGCATAAAACCAGCGTTTGATATAAGCACGGGTAACGTTTCTAAAACCAACTTTGGAATAGACAAGACCTACACCTTCCGCAGTGAAAGGGACTCAAACCCCATGTTTCCTGCAGAGGAATAGATCTGACTAGTAAAAACCTTAAAACCTATGTATTGATATGTCTCTGTAAGGGAATCAAGTGTGTCTAGACTGGCATAAACATGGCAGCGAGAATCATATGAAACCCACTATAAAAAGGAATTTCAAAAACAAAACAAAAAACAGGGAAATTCTTTACAATTCCTTCAGGGTCTCTGATGAAACCTGGAATGACCCTATCTACAATGACAGCTGGATGTGGCATAAGGCTGGACACTTGGGACTGAGAGGATTGTTGAGATTGGGTGAGCAAATGCAGACCTTTTAAAGCAAAAATGCATGGCCCCCATTCCATGGGTCCCAACTCTCCAGGTTGAACGGAATATTACTACAGCTATAACATGTATGGGAAACTTAGAGAATGGACACACTGCGAATACAAAATGTTTCTAAAACTCAACGTATAGTCCCTCCCCTGGTGCTCCGGTTTGACTTTCCAACTGCTTTACTATCAATCTTCCAACTTGGAGAGACAGCCCCTTTAAGCTCCTGGTTCACACACGTTGCCAATTTGGCAGAGGAAGGAAGGGAAGAGGGAGAACCAATGAGAGAGTAGCTGTTAGGCATTTGGACAGGCACATATCACTCTAATTTCCCGGCAGGAAGAATAATCAACCAAAGTCTCAGCCACGCACCGGGAACCAGTATAGGTCCTGAACCAAAATTTTGGACTTGCGTTCAGCTCACAAAAAACGAGTTGAAAAATGGAGCTCAGGGGCACAGCAATTCAAAAACTGGCAGAGTAATAAAGGAAAACTATCGTCCAAAAATCTGTTGAGGGAAGGCAACGAGGCGGACTTGAAAGTGAGGCAGAATAGCAGGAAACAGATTTCAAGAGGTACGTTGGAATCACCTTTAAAGCACAGGAAGAGGGGCACAACTTCGACAATGATGCACATGGCCCAAAAGGGCGTATGAATTTTCTCCTGAATATATTCAGGAGAAAACGCATACGCCCTTTTTGGCCAAGCAAGCAAGCGGGCAATGCAAATCTGCACTACAAAGAAGTATCACTTCCCACCGGTCAAAAGGGACATCCACAAAATGTGTAAAAACCAGAAAGGCAAGACAGGCCCTGGAGAACAGGGAGCCTCGTTATGCTGATGGGCGGTATGTAAATTGCCAACTGCCTCACTGGCGGAGTGCATTGTGTTCCCTAAAACAAGTAAACAACAGAGCTACAAAGCCAAGGGCACTTCCCGTCTAGGGAATATACCTTGGGAAACCTGAAAATCAATAAGACAGAGCCACCCCCAAATTTAGGGCTGCATTGCTTACAAGAACCTCAACTTGGGTACACCTTAAATATCCCAGGAAATATAAAAATGGTTCAAAAAATTGTGGTACTTAAGTACGATGGAATATCCCTCAGCCATGAAATCAATTTCATAAGACCAGGAGCAGCAAAGTGAGTGGATTCAGGTACGATGATACTAAGTGAAATAATTTACAAAGAAAAAGAAACTTATCATATGATAACCCTTAGGAAGATCCTGTACACATGGCTACACATGAACTGAGTTAGGAAAGAGAACAGAGTCTCACATTTAGAAAACACTGTTATGCCTGTTTAATGGGGAAGGAGATGTGGGATGATGCATAAAACCAGAGTTTGATATAAGTACAAGTACCGTTTCTAAAACCACCTGTGGAATAGAAAAGACCTTCACCAAACTCAGTGAAAGGGACTCAAAACCCCATATTTCCCGCAGAGGAATAGATCTGGCTAGTAAGAATCTTAAAACCTATGTATTGATATGTCTCCGTTAGGGAATCAAGTGTGTCTAGACTGGCATAAGCATGGCAGCGAGAATCAGCTCAAACCTACTATAAAAAGGAATTTCAAAAACAAAACAAAAAACCGGGAAATTCTTTACATTTCCTTCAGGGTCTCAGATGAAACCTGGAATGACCCTATATACAATGACAGCTGGATGTGGCATAAGGCTGGACACTTGGGACTGAGAGGATTGGTGAGATTGGGTGAGCAAATGCAGACACTTTAAAGCAAAAATGCATGGCCCCCATTCCATGGGTCCCAAATCTCCATGTTGAAGGGAATATTACAATATCTATAACATGTACGGGAAACCTACAGAATGGACGCACTGTGAATACAAAAGGTTTCTAAAACTCAACGAGTAGTCCCTCTCCTGGTGCTCCGCTTTGACTTTCCAACTGCTTTACTAACAATCTCCCAACTTGGAGAGACAACCCCTTTAACCTCCTGGTTCGCACAGGTTTCCAATTTGGCAGAGGATGGAAGGGAAGAGGGAGAACCAATGAGAGAGTAGCTGTTAGGCATTTGGACGGGCACATGTCACTCTAAAATCCCGGCAGGAAGAAGAATTAACCAGAGTCTCAGCCACCCACCTGGAACCAGTATAGGTCCTGAACCAAAATTTTGGACTTGCGTACAGCTCACAAAAAACGAGTTGAAAAATGGAGCTCAGGGGCACAGCAATTCACAAACTGGCAGAGTAATAAAGGACAATTATCGTCCAAAAATCTGTTGAGGGAAGGCAACGAGGCGGACTTGAAAGCGAGGCAGAGTAGCAGGAAACAGATTTCAAGAGGTACGTTGGAATCGCCTTTGAAGCACAGGAAGAGGGGCACAACTTCGACAATGACGCACTTGTCCAAAAAGGGCGTAAGGGTTTTCTCCTGAATATATTCAGGAGAAAACGCATATGCCCTTTTTGGCCAAGCAAGCAAGCGGGCAATACAAATCTGCACTACAAAGAAGTATCACTTCCCACCGGTCAAAAGGGACATCCACAAAATGTGTAAAATATAGAAAGGCAAGACAAGCCCTGGAGAACAGGGAGCCATATTATGCTGATTGGCGGGATGTAAATTGCCAACTGCCTCCCTGGGGGAGTGCATTGCGTTCCCTAAAACAAGTAAACAACAGAGCTACAGAGCCAAGGGCACTTCCAGTCTAGGGAATATACCTTGGGAAAACTGAAAATCAATAAGACAGAGCCACCCCCAAATTTAGGGCTGCACTGCTTACAAGAACCTCAACTTGGGTACACCTTAAATATCCCAGGAAATATAAAAATGGTTCAAAAAACTGTGGTATTTATGTACGATGGCATATCCCTCAGCTATGAAATCAATGTCATAAGACCAGGAGCAGCAAAGTGAGTGGATTCAGGTACGATGATTCTAAGTGAAATAAGTCACACAGAAAAAGAAACTTATCATAAGATATCACGTATGAAGATCCTGTAAACATGGCTACACATGAACTGAGTTAGGAAAGAGAACAGAGTCTCACATTTAGAAAACACTCTTATGCCTGCTTAAGGGGAAAGGAGAGGTGGGGTGATGCATAAAACCAGAGTTTGATATAAGCAAAGGTACCATTTCTAAAACCAACTGTGGAAGAGACAAGACCTACACCTTCCTCAGTGAAAGGGACTCAAAACCCCATATTTCCCGCAGAGGAATAGATCTGACTAGTAAGAATCTTAAAACCTATGTATTGATATGTCTCTGTAAGGGAATCAAGTGTGTCTAGACTGGAATAAACATGGCAGCGTGAATCAGTTGAAACCCACTATAAAAGGGAATTTCAAAAACATATCCAAAAAACAGGGAAATTCTTTACATTTTCTTCAGGGTCTCTGATGAAACCTGGAATGACCCTATGTATAATGACATCTGGATGTGGCATAAGGCTGGACACTTGGGACTGAGAGGATTGGTGAGATTGGGTGAGCAAATGCAGACCCTTTAAAGCAAAAATGCATGGCCCCCATTCCATGGGTCCCAACACTCCATATTGAAGGGAATATTACAACAGCTATAACATGTACAGGAAACCTAGAGAATGGACACACTGTGAATACAAAAGATTTCTAAAACTCAACGAGTAGTCCCTCTCCTGGTGCTCTGCTTTGACTTTCCAACTGCTTTACTATCAATCTCCCAACTTGGAGAGACAACCCCTTTAACCTCCTGGTTCGCACAGGTTGCCAATTTGGCAGAGGATGGAAGGGAAGAGGGAGAACCAATGAGAGAGTAGCTGTTAGGCATTTGGACGGGCACATGTCACTCTAATTTCCCGGCAGGAAGAAGAATTAACCAGAGTCTCAGCCACCCACCGGGAACCAGTATAGGTCCTGAACCAAAATTTTGGAGTTGCGTGCAGCTCACAAAAAACGAGTTGAATAATGGAGCTCAGGGGCACAGCAATTCACAAACTGGCACAGTAATAAAGGACTACTATCGTCCAAAAATCTGTTGAGGGAAGGCAACTAGGTGGACTAGAAAGCGAGGCAGAATAGCAGGAAACAGATTTCAAGAGGTATGTTGGAATCGCCTTTAAAGCACAGGAAGAGGGGCACAACTTCGACAATGACGCACTTGGCCAAAAAGGGCGTATGCGTTTTCTCCTGAATATATTCAGGAGAAAACGCATACGCCCTTTTTGGCCAAGCAAGCAAGCGGACAATGCATATCTGCACTACAAAGATGTATCACTTCCCACAGGTCAAAAGGGACATCCACAAAATGTGTAAAAACCAGAAAGGCAAGACAGGCCCTTGAGAACACGGAGCCCTGTTATGCTGATGGGCGGGATATAAATTGCCAACTGCCTCACTGGAAGAGTGCATTGAGTTCCCTAAAACAAGTAAACAACAGAGCTACAGAGCCAAGGGCACTTCCAGTCTAGGGAATATACCTTGGGAAAAATGAGAATCAATAAGACAGAGCCACCCCCAAATTTAGGGCTGCACTGATTACAGGAACCTCAACTTGGGTACACCTTAAATATCCCAGGAAATATAAAAATGGTTCAAAAAACTGTGGTATTTATGTACGATGGAATATCCCTCAGCCATGAAATCAATGTCATAAGACCAGGAGCAGCAACGTGAGTGGATTCAGGTACGATGATTCTAAGTGAAATAAGTCACACAGAAAAAGAAACTTATCATAAGATATCACTTATGAAGATCCTGTAAACATGGCTACACATGAACTGAGTTAGGAAAGAGAACAGAGTCTCACATTTAGAAAACACTCTTTTGCCTGCTTAAGGGGAAAGGAGAGGTGGGGTGATGCATAAAACCAGAGTTTGATATAAGCACAGGTACCATTTCTAAAACCAACTGTGCAATAGACAAGACCTACACTTTCCTCAGTGAAAGGGACTCAAAACCCCATATTTCCCACAGAGGAATAGATCTGACTAGTAAAAATCTTAAAACCTATGTATTGATATGTCTCCGTAAGGGAATCAAGTGTGTCTAGACTGGCATAAACATGGCAGCGAGAATCAGCTCAAACCCACTATAAAAAGGAATTTCAAAAACAAAACAAAAAACAGGGAATTTCTTTACAATTCCTTCAGGGTCTCTGATGAAACCTGGAATGACCCTATCTACAATGACAGCTGGATGTGGCATAAGGCTGGACACTTGGGACTGAGAGGACTGGTGAGATTGGGTGAGCAAATGCAGACCCTTTAAAGCAAAAATGCATGGCCCCCATTCCATGGGTCCCAAATCTCCATGTTGAAGGGAATATTACTATATCTATAACATGTACGGGAAACCTACAGAATGGACACACTGTGAATACAAAAGGTTTCTAAAACTCAACGAGTAGTCCCTCTCCTGGTGCTCCGCTTTGACTTTCCAACTGCTTTACTATCAATCTCCCAACTTGGAGAGACAACCCCTTTAACCTCCTGGTTCGCACAGGTTTCCAATTTGGCAGAGGATGGAAGGGAAGAGGGAGAACCAATGAGAGAGTAGCTGTTAGGCATTTGGACGGGCACATGTCACTCTAATTTCCCAGCAGGAAGAAGAATTAACCAGAGTCTCAGCCACCCACCGGGAACCAGTATAGGTCCTGAACCAAAATTTTGGACTTGCGTGCAGCTCACAAAAAACGAGTTGAAAAATGGAGCTCAGGGGCACAGCAATTCACAAACTGGCACAGTAATAAAGGACAACTATCATCCAAAAATCTGTTGAGGGAAGGCAACTAGGCGGACTTGAAAGCGAGGCAGAATAGCAGGAAACAGATTTCAAGAGGTACGTTGGAATCGCCTTTAAAGAACAGGAAAAGGGGCACAACTTCGACAATGACGCACTTGGCCAAAAAGGGCGTAAGCGTTTTCTCCTGAATATATTCAGGAGAAAACGCATATGCCCTTTTTGGCCAAGCAAGCAAGCGGGCAATACAAATCTGCACTTCAAAGAAGTATCACTTCCCACCGGTCAAAAGGGACATCCAGAAAATGTGTAAAAAATAGAAAGGCAAGACATTCCCTGGAAAACATGGAGCCATATTATGCTGATGGGTGGGATGTAAATTGCCAACTGCCTCCCTGGAGGAGTGCATTGTGTTCCCTAAAACAAGTAAACAACAGAGCTACAGAGCCAAGGGCACTTCCAGTCTAGGGAATATACCTTGGGAAAACTGAAAATCAATAAGACAGAGCCACCCCAACTTAGGGCTGCACTGCTTACAAGAACCTCAACTTGGGTACACCTTAAATATCCCAGGAAATATAAAAATGGTTCAAAAAACTGTAGTATATATGTATGATGGAATATCCCTCAGCCATGAAATCAATGTCATAAGACCAGGAGCAGCAAAGTGAGTGGATTCAGGTACGATGATTCTAAGTGAAATAAGTCACACAGAAAAAGAAACTTATCATAAGATAACACTTATGAAGATCCTGTAAACATGGCTACACATGAAGTGAGTTAGGAAAGAGAACAGAGTCTCACATTTAGAAAAGACTCTTATGCCTGCTTAAGGGGAAAGGAGAGGTGGGGTGATGCATAAAACCAGAGTTTGATATAAGTACAGGTACCATTTCTAAAACAAACTGTGGAATAGACAAGACCTACACCTTCCTCAGTGAAAGGGACTCAAAACCCCATATTTCCCGCAGAGGAATAGATCTGACTAGTAAGAATCTTAAAACCTATGTATTGATATGTCTCTGTAAGGGAATCAAGTGTGTCTAGACTGGAATAAACATGGCAGCGAGAATCAGTTGCAACCCACTATAAAAGGGAATTTCAAAAACAAATCCAAAAAACAGGGAAATTCTTTCCATTTCCTTCAGGGTCTCTGATGAAACCTGGAATGACCCTATGTATAATGACAGCTGGATGTGGCATAAGCCTGGACACTTGCGACTGAGAGTATTGGTGAGATAGGGTGAGCAAATGCAGACCCTTTAAAGCAAAAATGCATGGCCGCCATTCCATGGGTCCCAACACTCCATATTGAAGGGAATATTACAACAGCTATAACATGTACAGGAAACCTAGAGAATGGACACACTATGAATACAAAAGATTTCTAAAAGTCGACGAGTAGTCCCTCTCCTGGTGCTCCGCTTTGACTTTCCATCTGCTTTACTATCAATCTCCCAACTTGGAGAGACAACCCCTTTAACCTCCTGGTTCGCACAGGTTGCCAATTTGGCAGAGGATGGAAGGGATGAGGGAGAACCAATGAGAGAGTAGCTGTTAGGCATTTGGACGGGCACATGTCACTCTAATTTCCCAGCAGGAAGAAGAATTAACCAGAGTCTCAGCCACCCACCGGGAACCAGTATAGGTCCTGAACCAAAATTTTGGACTTGCGTGCAGCTCACAAAAAACGAGTTGAAAAATGGAGCTCAGGGGCACAGCAATTCACAAACTGGCACAGTAATAAAGGACAACTATCATCCAAAAATCTGTTGAGGGAAGGCAACTAGGCGGACTTGAAAGCGAGGCAGAATAGCAGGAAACAGATTTCAAGAGGTACGTTGGAATCGCATTTAAAGCACAGGAAGAGGGGCACAACTTCGACAATGACTCACTTGGCCAAAAAAGGCGTATGCGTTTTCTCCTGAATATATTCAGGAGAAAACGCATACGCCCTTTTTGGCCAAGCGAGCAAGCGGGCAATGCAAATCTGCACTACAAAGATGTATCACTTCCCACCGGTCAAAAGGGACATGCACAAAATGTGTAAAAACCAGAAAGGCAAGACAGGCCCTTGAGAACACGGAGCCCTGTTATGCTGATGGGCGGGATGTAAATTGCCAACTGCCTCACTGGAAGAGTGCATTGAGTGCCCTAAAACAAGTAAACAACAGAGCTACAGAGCCAAGGGCACTTCCAGTCTAGGGAATATACCTTGGGAAAACTGAAAATCAATAAGACAGAGCCACCCCCAAATTTAGGGCTGCACTGTTTTCAAGAACCTCAACTTGGGTACAACTTAAATATCCCAGGAAATATAAAAATGGTTCAAAAAACTGTGGTATTTATGTACGATGGAATATCCCTCAGCCATGAAATCAATGTCATAAGACCAGGAGCAGCAAAGTGAGTGGATTCAGGTACGATGATTCTAAGTGAAATAAGTCACACAGAAAAAGAAACTTATCATAAGATATCACTTATGAAGATCCTGTAAACATGGCTACACATGAACTGAGTTAGGAAAGAGAACAGAGTCTCACATTTAGAAAACACTCTTATGCCTGCTTAAGGGGAAAGGAGAGGTGGGGTGTTGCATAAAACCAGAGTTTGATATAAGCACAGGTACCATTTCAAAACCAACTGTGGAATAGACAAGACCTACACCTTCCTCAGTGAAAGGGACTCAAAACCCCATATTTCCCACAGAGGAATAGATCTGACTAGTAAAAATCTTAAAACCTATGTATTGATATGTCTCCGTAAGGGAATCAAGTTTGTCTAGACTGGCATAAATATGGCAGCGAGAATCACCTCAAACCCACTATAAAAAGGAATTTCAAAAAAAAAAACAAAAAACCGGGAAATTCTTTACAATTCCTTCAGGGTCTCTGATGAAACCTGGAATGACCCTATCTACAATGACAGCTGGATGTGGCATAAGGCTGGACACTTGGGACTGAGAGGATTGGTGAGATTGGGTGAGCAAATGCACACCCTTTAAAGCAAAAATGCATGGCCCCCATTCCATGGGTCCCAAATCTCCTTGTTGAAGGGAATATTACTATATCTATAACACGTACGGGAAACCTACAGAATGGACACACTGTGAATACAAAAGGTTTCTAAAACTCAACGAGTAGTCCCTCTCCTGGTTCTCCGCTTTGACTTTCCAACTGCTTTACTATCAATCTCCCAACTTGGAGAGACAACCCCTTTAACCCCCTGGTTCGCACAGGTTGCCAATTTGGCAGAGGATGGAAGGGAAGAGGGAGAACCAATGAGAGACTAGCTGTTAGGCATTTGGACGGGCACATGTGACTCTAATTTCCCGGCAGGAAGAAGAATTAACCAGAGTCTCAGCCACCCACTGGGAACCAGTAGAGGTTCTGAACCAAAATTTTGGACTTGCGTACAGCTCACAAAAACGAGTTGAAAAATGGAGCTCAGGGGCACAGCAATACACAAACTGGCAGAGCAATAAAGGACATCTATTGTCCAAAAATCTGTTGACGGAAGGCAACGAGGTGGACTTGAAAGCGAGGCAGAATAGCAGGAAACAGATTTCAAGAGGTACGTTGGAATCGCCTTTAAAGCACAGGAAGAGGGGCACAACTTCGACAATGACTCACTTGGCCAAAAAAGTCGTATGCGTTTTCTCCTGAATATATTCAGGAGAAAACGCATACGCCCTTTTTGGCCAAGCAAGCAAGCGGGCAATGCAAATCTGCACTACAAAGAAGTATCACTTCCCACCGGTCAAAAGGGACATCCACAAAATGTGTAAAAAATAGAAAGGCAAGACAGGCCCTGGAGAACAGGGAGCCATATTATGCTCATGGGCGGGATGTAAACTGCCAACTGCCTCCCTGGAGGAGTGCATTGCGTTCCCTAAAACAAGTAAACAACAGAGCTACAGAGCCAAGGGCACTTCCAGTCTAGGGAATATACCTTGGGAAAACTGAAAATCAATAAGACAGAACCACCCCAACTTAGGGCTGCACTGCTTACAAGAACCTCAACTTGGGTACACCTTAAATATCCCAGGAAATATAAAAATGGTTCAAAAAATTGTGGTACCTATGTACGATGAAATATCCCTCAGCCATGAAATCAATGTCATAAGACCAGGAGCAGCAAAGTGAGTGGATTCAGCAACGATGAATCTAAGTGAAATAAGTCACACAGAAAAAGAAACTTATCATAAGATATCACTTATGATGATCCTCTAAACATGGCTACACATAAACAGAGTTAGGAAAGAGAACAGAGTCTCACATTTCGAAAACACTCTTATGCCTGCTTATGGTGGAAGGAGATGTGGGGTGATGCATAAAACCAGAGTTTGATATAAGCACAGGTACCATTTCTAAAACCAACTTTGGAATAGACAAGACCTACACCTTCAGTGAAAGGGACTCAAAACTCCATATTTCCCGCAGAGGAATAGATCTGACTAGTAAAAATCTTAAAACCTCTGTATTGATATGTCTCCATAAGGGAATCAAGTGTGTCTAGACTGGCATAAACATGGCAGCGAGAATCATCTCAAACCCACTATAAAAAGGAATTTCAAAAACAAAACAAAAAAACAGGGAAATTCTTTACAATTCCTTCAGGGTCTCTGATGAAACCTGGAATGACCCTATCTACAATGACAGCTGGATGTGGCATAAGGCTGGACACTTGGGACTGAGAGGATTGGTGAGATTGGATGATCAAATGCAGACCCTTTAAAGCAAAAATGCATGGCCCCCATTCCATGGGTCGCAACTCTCCAGGTTGAAGGGAATATTACTACAGCTATAACATGTACGGGAAACCTAGAGAATGGACACACTGCGAATACAAAAGGTTTCTAAATCTCAACGAATAGTCCCTCTCCTGGTGCTCTGGTTTGACATTCCAACTGCTTTACTATCAATCTTCCAACTTGGAGAGACAGCCCCTTTAAGCTCCTGGTTCGCACAGGTTGCCAATTTGGCAGAGGATGGAAGGGAAGAGGGAGAACCAATGAGAGCCTAGCTTTTAGGGATTTGGATGGGCACATGTCACTCTTATTACCCGGCAGGAAGAAGAATTAACCAAAGTCTCAGCCATCCCCCGGGAACCAGTAGAGTTCCTGAACCAAAATTTTGGACTTGCGTTTAGCTCACAAAAAACAAGTTGAAAAATGGGGCTCAGGGGCACAGCAATTCACAAACTGGCAGAGTAATAAAGGACAACTATCGTCCAAAAATCTGTTGAGGGAAGGCAACGAGCGGACTTGAAAGCGAGGCAGAATAGCAGGAAACTGATTTCAAGAGGTACGTTGGAATCACCTTTAAAGCACAGGAAGAGGGGCACAACATCGACAATGATGCACTTGGCCAAAAAGGGTGAATGCGTTTTTTCCTGAATATATACAGGAGACAACGCATACGCCCTTTTTGGCCAAGCAAGCAAGCGGGCAATGCAAATCTGCACTACAAAGAAGTATCACTTCCCACCGGTCAAAAGGGACATCCACAAAATGTGTAAAAACCAGAAAGGCAAGACAGGCCCTGGAGAACAGGGAGCCTTGTTATGCTGATGGGCGGGATGTAATTTGCCAACTGCCTCACTGGCGGAGTGCATTGTGTTCCCTAAAACAAGTAAACAGCAGAGCTACAGAGCCAAGGGCACTTCCCGTCTAGGGAATATACGTTGGGAAACCTGAAAATCAATAAGACAGAGCCACCCCCAAATTTAGGGTTGCATGGCTTACAAGAACCTCAACTTGGGTACACCTTAAATATCCCAGGAAATATAAAAATGGTTCAAAAAACTGTGGTAATTATGTACGATGGAATAGCCCTCAGGCATGAAATCAATTTCATAAGACCAGGAGCAGCAAAGTGAGTGGATTCAGGTACGATGATACTAAGTGAAGTACTTTACACACAAAAAAGAAACTTATCATATGATATCCCTTAGAAAGATCCTGTACACATGGCTACACATGAACTGAGTTAGGAAAGAGAACAGAGTCTCACATTTAGAAAACACTGTTATGTCTGTTTTATGGGGAAGGAGATGTGGGGTGATGCATAAAACCAGAGTTTGATATAAGCACAGGTACCGTTTCTAAAACAACCTGTGGAATAGAAAAGACCTACACCTTCCTCAGTGAAAGGGACTCAAAACCCCATATTTCCCACAGAGGAATAGATCTGACTAGTAAGAATCTTAAAACCTATGTATTGATATGTCTCCGTTAGGGAATCAAGTGTGTCTAGACTGGCATAAGCATGGCAGCGAGAATCAGCTCAAACCCACTATATAAAGGAATTTCAAAAACAAAACCAAAAAACCGGGAAATTCTTTACAATTCCTTCAGGGTCTCTGATGAAACCTGGAATGACCCTATCTACAATGACAGCTGGATGTGGCATAACGCTGGACACTTGGGACTGAGAGGATTGGTGAGATTGGGTGAGCAAATGCAGACCCTTTAGAGCAAAAATGCATGGCCCCCTTTCCATGGGTCCGAAATCTCCATGTTGAAGGGAATATTACTATATCTATAACATGTACGGGAAACCTACAGAATGGACACACTGTGAATACAAAAGGTTTCTAAAACTCAACGAGTAGTCCCTCTCCTGGTGCTCCGCTTTGACTTTCCAACTGCTTTACTATCAATCTCCCAACTTGGAGAGACAACCCCTTTAACCTCCTGGTTCGCACAGGTTTCCAATTTGGGAGAGGATGGAAGGGAAGAGGGAGAACCAATGAGAGAGTAGCTGTTAGGCATTTGGACGGGCACATGTCACTCTAATTTCCCGGCGGGATGAAGAATTAACCAGAGTCTCAGCCACCCACCGGGAACCAGTATAGGTCCTGAACCAAAATTTTGGACTTGCGTACAGCTCACAAAAAAAAGAGTTGAAAAATGGAGCTCAGGGGCACAGCAATTCACAAACTGGCAGAGTAATAAAGGAATACTATCGTCCAAAAATCTGTTCACGGATGGCAACGAGGCGGACTTCAAAGTGAGGCAGAGTAGCAGGAAACAGATTTCAAGAGGTACGTTGGAATCGCCTTTAAAGCACAGGAAGAGGGGCACAACTTCGACAATGACACACTTGGCCAAAAAGGGCGTATGCGTTTTCTCCTGAATATATTCAGGAGAAAACGCATACGCCCTTTTTGGCCAAGCAAGCAATCGGGCAATACAAATCTGCACTACAAAGAAGTATCACTTCCCACTGGTCAAAAGGGACATCCACAAAATGTGTAAAAAATAGAAAGGCAAGACAGGCCCTGGAGAACAGGGAGCCATATTATGCTGATGGGCGGGATGTAAATTGCCAACTGCCTCCCCGGAGGAGTTCATTGCGTTCCCTAATACAAGTAAACAACAGAGCTACAGAACCAAGGGCACTTCCAGTCTAGGGAATATACCTTGGGAAAACTGAAAATCAATAAGACAGAGCCACCCCCAAATATAGGGCTGCACTGCTTACAAGAACCTCAACTTGGGTACACCTTCAATATCCCAGGAAATATAAAAATGGTTCAAAAAACTGTGGTATTTATGTACGATGGAATATCCCTCAGCCATGAAATCAATGTCATAAGACCAGGAGCAGCAAAGTGAGTGGATTCAGGTACGATGATTCTAAGTGAAATAAGTCACCCAGAAAAAGAAACTTATCATAAGATATCACTTATGAAGATCCTGTAAACATGGCTACACATGAACTGAGTTAGGAAAGAGAACAGAGTCTCACATTTAGAAAACACTCTTATGCCTGCTTAAGGGGAAAGGAGAGGTGGGGTGATGCATAAAACCAGAGTTTGATATAAGCACAGGTACCATTTCTAAAACCAACTGTGGAATAGACAAGACCTACACCTTCCTCAGTGAAAGGGACTCAAAACACCATATTTCCCGCAGAGGAATAGATCTGACTAGTAAGAATCTTAAAACCTATGTATTGATATGTCTCTGTAAGGGAATCAAGTGTCTCTAGACTGGAATAAATATGGCAGCGAGAATCAGTTGAAACCCACTATAAAAGGGAATTTCAAAAACAAATCCAAAAAACAGGGAAATTCTTTACATTTCCTTCAGGGTCTCTGATGAAACCTGGAATGACCCTATGTATAATGACAGCTGGATGTGGCATAAGGCTGGACACTTGGGACTGAGAGGATTGGTGAGATTGGGTGAGCAAATGCAGACCCTTTAAAGCAAAAATGCATGGCCCCCATTCCATGGTTCCCAACACTCCATATTGAAGGGTATATTACAACAGCTATAACATGTACAGGAAACCTAGAGAATGGACACACTGTGAATACAAAAGATTTCTAAAACTCAACGAGTAGTCCCTCTCCTGGTTCTCCGCTTTGACATTCCAACTGCTTTACTATCAATCTCCCAACTTGGAGAGACAACCCCTTTAACCTCCTGGTTCGCACTGGTTGCCAATTTGGCAGAGGATGGAAGGGAAGAGGGAGAACCAATGAGAGAGTAGCTGTTAGGCATTTGGACGGGCACATTTCACTCTAATTTCCCGGCAGGAAGAAGAATTAACCAGAGTCTCAGCCACCCACCGGAACCAGTATAGGTCCTGAACCAAAATTTTGGACTTGCGTACAGCTCACAAAAAACGAGTTGAAAAATGGAGCTCATGGGCACAGCAATTCACCAACTGGCAGAGTAATAAAGGACAACTATCGTCCAAAAATCTGTTGAGGGAAGGCAACGAGGCAGACTTGAAAGTGAGGCAGAATACCAGGAAACAGATTTCAAGAGATACGTTGGAATCGCCTGTAAAACACAGGAAGAGGGGCACAAATTCGACAATGACGCACTGTGCCACAAAGGGCGTATACATTTTCTCCTGAATATATTCAGGAGAATACACATACGCCCTTTTTGGCCAAGCAAGCAAGCGGGCAATGCAAATCTGCACTACAAAGAAGTATCACTTAGCACTGGTTAAAACGGATATCCACAAATGTGTAAAAACCTGAAAGGCTAGAAAGGCCCTGGAGAACAGGGAGCCTTGTTATGCTGATGGGAGGGATGTAAATTGCCAACTGCCTCACTGAAGGAGTGCATTGTGTTCCATAAAACAAGTAAACAACAGAGCTACACAGCCAAAGGCACTTCCAGTCTAGGGAATATACCTTGTGAAAACTGAAAATCAATAAGACAGAGCCACCCCCAAATTTAGGGCTGCACTGCTAACAAGAACCTCAACTTGGGTACACCTTAAATATCCCAGGAAATATAAAAATGGTTCAAAAAATTGTGGTACTTACGTACGATGGAATATCCCTCAGCCATGAAATCAATGTCATAAGACCAGGAGCAGCAAAGTGAGTGGATTCAGGTACGATGATTCTAAGTGAAATAAGACACACCGAAAAAGAAATTTATCATAAGATATCACTTATGAAGATCTTGTAAACATGGCTACACATGAACTGAGTTAGGAAAGAGAACAGAGTCTCACAATTAGAACACACTCTTATGCCTGTTTAAGGGGGAAGGAGAGGTGGGGTGGTGCATAAAACCAGAGTTTGATATAAGCACTGGTACCGTTTCTAAAACCAACTGTGGAATAGACAAGACCAACACATTCCTCAGTGAAAGGGACTCAAAACCCCATAATTCCCGCAGAGGAATAGATCTGACAAGTAAGAAACTTAAAACCTATGTATTGACATGTCTCCGTAAGGCAATCAAGTGTGTCTAGACTGGCATAAACTTGGCAGCGAGAATCAGCTCAAACCCACTATAAAAAGGAATTTCAAAAACAAAACTATAAAACAGGGAAATTCTTTACAATTCCTTCAGGGTCTCTGATGAAACCTGGAATGAACCTATCTACAATGACAGCTGGTTGTGGTATAAGGCTGGACACTTGGGACTGAGAGGATTGGTGAGATTGGGTGAGCAAATGCAGACCCTTTAAAGCAAAAATGCATGGCCCCCATTCCATGGGTCCCAACTCTCCATGTTGAAGGGAATATTACTACAGCTATAACATGTATGGGAAACCTAGAGAATGGACACACTGTGAATACAAAAGGTTTCTAAAACTCAACGAATAGTCCCTCTCCTGGTGCTGCGGCTTGACTTTCCAACTGCTTTACTATCAATCTCCCAACGTGGAAGGACAGACGCTTTAAGGTCCTGGTCCGCACAGGTTGCCAATTTCGCAGAGGATGGAAGGGAAGAGGGAGAACTAATGAGAGAGTAGCTGTTAGGCTTTTGGACGGGCACATGTCATTCTAATTTCCAGGCAGAAAGAAGAATTAAGCAAAGTCTCTGCCTCCCACCGGGAACCAGTATAGGTCCTGAACCAAAATTTTGGACTTGCGTACAGCTCACAGAAAACGAGTTGAAAAATGGAGTTCAGGGGCATAGCATTTCACAAACTGGCAGAGTAATAAAGGACAACTATCGGCCAAAAATCTGTTGAGGGAAGGCTACGATGCGGACTTGAAAGCGAGGCAGAATAGCAGGAAACAGATTTCAAGAGGTACGTTGGAATCGCCTGTAAACACAGGAAGAGGGTCACAACTTCGACAATGACGCACTTGGCCAAAAATGGCGTATGTGTTTTCTCCTGAATATATTCAGGAGAAAACGCATACGCCGTTTTTGGCCAAGCAAGCAAGCGTGCAATGCAAATCTGCACTACAAAGAAGTATCACTTACCTCAGGTCAAAAGGGACATCCACAAAGTGTGTAAAATCCAGAAAGGCAAGACAGGCCCTGGAGAACAGGGAGCCTTTTTATGCTGATGGGCGGGATGGAAATTGCCAACTGCCTCACTGGAGGAGTGCATTGTGTTCCCAAAAACAAGTAAACAACAGAGCTACAGAGCCAAGGGCACTTCCAGTCTAGGGAATATACTTTGGGAAAACTGAAAATCAATAAGACAGAGCCACCCCCAAATTTAGGGCAGCACTGCTTTCAAGAACCTCAACGTGGGTACACCTTAAATATCCCAGGAAATATAAAAATGGTTCAAAAAATTTTGGTATTTATGTACGATGGTATATCACTCAGCCATGAAATCAATGCCATAAATCCAGGAGCAGCAAAATGAGTGGATTCAGGTACGATGATTCTAAGTGAAATAAGTCACAGAGAAAAAGAAACATATCATAAGATATCACTTATGAAGATCCTGTAAACATGGCTACACATGAACTGAGGTAAGAAAGAGAACAGAGTCTCACATTTAGAAAACACTCTTATGTCTCCTTAAGGGGAAAGGAGAGGTGGGGTGATGCATAAAACCAGAGTTTGATATAAGCACAGGTACCGTTTGTAAAATCAATTTTGGAATGGACAAGACCTACACCTTCCTCAGTGAAAGGGACTCAAAACCCCATATTTCACGCAGAGGAATAGATCTGACTAGTAAGAATCTTAAAATCTATGTATTGATATGTCTCCATAAGGGAATCTAGTGTGTCTAGACTGGCATAAACATGGCAGCGAGAATCAGCTCAAACCCACTATAAAAAGGAATTTCAAAAACAAAACCAAAAAACAGGGAAATTCTTTACATTTCCTTCAGGGTCTCTGATGAAACCTCGAATGACCCTATCTACAATGACAGCTGGATGTGGCATAAGGCTGGACACTTGGGACTGAGAGGATTGGTGAGATTGGGTGAGCAAATGCAGACCCTTTAAAGCAATAATCCATGGCCCCCATTCCATGGGTCTCAACTCTCCAGGTTGAAGGGAATATTACTACAACTATAACATGTACGGAAAACCTAGAGAATGGACACACTGTGAATACAAATGGTTTCTAAAACTCAACCAATAGTCCCTCTCCTGGTGCTCCGGTTTGACTTTCCAACTGCTTTACTATCAATCTCTCAACTTGGAGAGACAGTCCCTTTAACCTCCTGGTTCGCACAGGTTGCCAAATTGGCAGAGGATGGAAGGGAAGAGGGATTACCAATGAGAGATTAGCTGTTAGGCATTTGGACGGGCACATGTCACTCTAATTTCCCGGCAGGAAGAAGAATTAACCAAAGTCTCAGCCACCCACCAGGAACCAGTAGAGGTCCTGAACTAAAATTTTGGACTTGAGTACAGCTCACAAAAAACGAGTTGGAAAATGGAGCTCAGGGGCACAGCAATTCACAAACTGGCACACTAATAATGGAAAACTCTCGTCCAAAAATCTGTTGAGGGAAGACAACGAGGCAGACGTGAAAGCAAGGCAGAATAGCAGGAAACAGTTTTCAAGAGGTATGTTGGAATCGCCTTTAAAGCACAGGAAGTGGGGCCCAACTTCGACAATGATGCACTTGGCCAAAAAGGGCGTATGTGTTTTCTCCTGAATATACTCAGGAGAAAACGCATACGCCCTTTTTGGCCAAGCAAGCAAGCGGGCAATGCAAATCTGCACTACAAAGAAGTATCACTTAGCACTGGTCAAAACGGACATCCACAAATGTGTAAAAACCAGAAAGGCAAGACAGGCCCTGGAGAACAGGGAGCCTTGTTATTCTGATGGGTGGGATGTAAATTGCCAACCGCCTCCCTGGAGGAGTGCATTGTGTTCCCTAAAACAAGTAAACAACTGAGCTACAGAGCCAAGGGCACTTCCAGTCTAGGGAATATACTTTGGGAAAACTGAAAATCAATAAGACATAGCCACCCCCAAATTGAGGGCTGCACTGCTTACAAGATCCTCAACTTGGGTACACCTTAAATATCCAGGTACTATAAAAATGGTTCAAAAAATTGCGGTACTTATGTACGATGGAATATCCCTCAGCCATGAAATCAATGTCATAAGACCAGGAGCAACAAAGTGAGTGGATTCAGGTACGATGATTCTAAGAGAAATAAGTCACAGAGAAAAAGAAACTTATCATAATATATCACTTATGAAGATCCTGTAAAAATGGCTACACATGAACTGAGTTAGGAAAGAGAACAGAGTCACACATTTAGAAAACACTCTTATGCCTTCTTAAGGGGGAAGGAGAGGTGTGGTGATGCATAAAACAACAGTTTGATATAAGCACAGGTACCGTTCCAAAAACCAACTTTGGAATAGACAAGACATACAACTTCCTCAGTGAAAGGGCCTCAAAACCCCATATTTACGGCAGAGGAAAAATCTGACTAGTAATAATCTTAACACTTATGTATTGATATGTCTCTGTAAGGGTATCAAGTTTGTCTAGACTGGCATAAACATGGCAGCGAGAATCAGCTCAAACCCAGTATAAAAATGTATTTCAAAGGCAAAAGAAAAAAACAGGGAAATTCTTTTCAATTCCTTCAGGGTCTCTGATTAAACCTGGAATGACCCTATCTACAATGACAGCTGGATGTGGCATAAGGCTGGACACTTGGGACTGAGAGGGTTGGTGAGATTGGGTGAGCAAATGCAGACCCTTTAAATCAATAATGAATGGCAGCCATTCCAGGGGTCCCAACTCTCCTAGTTGAAGGGAATATTACTACAGCTATAACATGTACGGGAAACCTGGGGAATGAACACACTGTGAATACGAATGGTCTCTAAAACTCAACG
Organism: Mesoplodon bidens; assembly: GCF_964165515.1. Taxonomy (NCBI): domain Eukaryota; kingdom Metazoa; phylum Chordata; class Mammalia; order Artiodactyla; family Ziphiidae; genus Mesoplodon; species Mesoplodon bidens. The sequence goes on along the minus strand of NW_027671299.1, from coordinate 104,176 downwards.
AATAATCCCTCAACTGGTGCTGCGGTTTGACTTTCCAACTGCTTTAATATCAATCTCCCAACTTGGAGTTACAGCTCTTTTAACCTCCTGGTTCGCTCAGGTGGCCAATTTGGCAGAGGATGGAAGGGAAAAGGGAGAACCAATGAGAGAGTAGCTGTTAGGCATTTGGACGGGCACATGTACTCTAATTTCCCGGCAGGAAGAAAAATTAACCAAAGTCTCAGCAACCCACCAGGAAAGAGAATAGTTCCTGAACCAAAATTTTGGACTTGCGTTCAGCTCACAAAAAACAAGTTGAATAATGGAGCTCAGGGGCACAGCAATTCACAAACTGGCAGAGTAATAAAGGACAGCTATCGTCTAAAAATCTCTTGAGGGAAGACAACCACGCGGACTTGAAAGCAAGGCAGAATAGCAGAAAACAGATTTCAAGAGGTACATTGGAATTGCCTGTAAAGCACACGAAGATGGGCACAACTTCGACAATGATGCACTTTGCCAAAAAGGGTGTATGCATTGTTTCCTGAATATATTCAGAAAAAAACACATACGCCCTTTTTGGCCAAGCAAGCAAGCGGGCAATGCAAATCTGCACTACAAAGTAGTTTCATTTCCCACCAGTCAAAAGGGTCATCCACAAAATGGGTAAAAACCAGAAATGCAAGACAGGCCCTGGCGAACAGGGAGCCTTTTTATGCTGATGGGCGGGATGTAAATTGCCAACTGCCTCACTGGAGGAGTGCATTGTGATCCCTCAAACGAGTAATCAACAGAGGTACAGAGCCAAGGGCACTTCATGTCTAGGGAATATACCTTGGGAAAACCGAAAATCAATAAGACAGAGCCACCCCAAAATTAAGGGCTGCACTGCTTACAAGAACCTCAACTTGGGTGTACCTTAAATATCACAGGAAATATAAAAATGGTTCAAAAAATTGTGGTACTTTCGAACGATGGAATATCGCTCAGCCATGAAATCAATGTCATAAGACCAGTAGCAGCAAAGTGAGTGGATTCAGGTACGAAGATTGTAAGTGAAATAAGTCACAGAGAAAAAGAAACATCATAAGATATCACTTATGAAGATCCTGTAAACATGGCTACACATGAACTGAGTTAGGAAAAAGAACAGAATCTCACATTTAGAAAACACTCTTATGCCTGTGTAAGGGGGAAGGAGAGGTGGGGTGATGCATAAAACCAGAGTTTGGTATAAGCACAGGTATCATCCCAAAACCCAACTATGATATAGACTAGACCTACAGCTTCCTCAGTTAAAAGGACTCAAAACGCTATATTTCCCACAGAGGAATAGTTCTGACTAGTAAGAATCTTAAAACCTATGTATGGATATGTCTCTGTAAGGGAATCAAGTGTGTCTAGACTGGCTTAATCATGGCAGAGAGAATCAGCTCAAACCCACTATAAAAAGGAATTTCAAAAACTATACAAAAAAACAGGGAAATTCTTTACAATTCCTTCAGAGTCTCTGATGAAACCTGGAATGACCATATCTACAATGACAGCTGGATGTGGCATATGGCTGGACACATGGGACTGAGAGGATTGTTGAGATTGGGTGAGCAAATGCAGACCCTTTAAAGCAAAAATGCATGGCCCCCATTCCATGGGTCCCAACTCTCCAGGTTGAAGGGAATATCACTACAGCTATCACATGTACGGGAAACCTAGAGAATGGACACACTGTGAATACGAAAGCTTTCTAAAACTCAACGAATTGTTTCTCTCCTGGTGCTCCAGTTTGACTTTCCAACGGATTTACTATCAATCTCCCAACTTGGAGAGACAGCCCCTTTAACCTCCTGGTTCACACAGTTTGCCAATTTGGCAGAGGATGGAAGGGAAGAGGGAGAACCTATGAGAGACTAGCTGTTAGGCATTTGGAATGGCACATGTCACTCTAATTTCCTGGCAGGAAGAAGAATTAACCAAAGTCTCAGCCATCCACCGGGAACCAGTATAGGTCCTGAACCAAAATTTTGGACTTGCGTACAGCTCACAAAATACGAGTTGAAAAATTTAGCTCAGGGGCACTGCAATTCACACACTGGCAGAGTAATAAAGGACAACTATAGTCCAAAAATCTGTTGAGGGAAGGCAACGAGGCGGACTTGAAAGCGAGGCAGAATAGCAGGAAACAGATTTCAAGATGTACGTTGGAATCGCCTGTAAAGCTCAGGAAGAGGGGCACAACTTCTTGAATATTGCACTTGGGCAAAAAGGGCGTATGTGTTTTCTCCAGAATATTTTCAGGAGAAAATGCATATGGCCTTTTTGGCCAAGCAAGCAAGCGGCAATGCAAATCTGCACTACAAAGAAGTATCACTTCCCACTGGTAAAAAGAGACATCCAGAAAATATGTAAAAATCAGAAAGGCAAGACAGGCCCTGGAGAACAGGGAGTCTTGTTAGGCTTATGGGCAGGATGTAAATTTCTAAATGCCTCTCTGGGGGAGTGCATTGTGTTCCCTAAAACAAATAAAAAACAGAGCTTCAGAGCCAATGGCAGTTCCAGTCTAGGGAATATACATTTGGAAAAATGAAAATCAGTAAGACAGAGCCACCCCAAAATTTAGTGCTGCACCGCTTACACGAACCTCAACTTGGGTACACCTTAAATGTCCCAGGAAAGAAAAAAAATGGTTCAAGAAATTGTGGTACTTACGTACGACAGAATATCCCTTAGCCATGAAATCAATGTCATAAGGCCAGTAGCAGCAAAATGAGTGGATTCAGGTACAATGATTCTAAGTGAAATAAGTCACATTGAAAAAGAAACTTATCATAAGATATCACTTACAAAGGTCCTGTAACCATGGCTACACATGAACTGAGTTAGGAAAGATAACAGCGTAACAAATCTTATCATAATTTGTCACTCATAGGGTGAATGTACACATGGCTACACATGAACTGGATTAAAAACCAACAGAGTCACACATTTAGAAAACAATCTTGTGCCTGCTTAAAAGGAAAGCCGAGGTGGGGTGATGCATAAAACCACAGTTTTAAATTAACACAGATACTCTTACCTAAACCAAGTATGTAATAGACAACACCTACTCCCCGCACAATGAACTGGACTCAACACCCCCTATTCATTGCAGAGGAATATATCTGACTCTAAGAATTTTAAAACTTATATATTCTCATGTCTCCATAAAGAAAGCATATGTGTGTATAATGGCATGAACACAGCACTGAAATTCAGCTAAACTCACTTATAAAAATAAGTTTCAAAAGCAAAATGCAAAAACAGTGAAACAGAGAGAAATCTTAAAAATTACGTTCAGGGCCTGTGATCCAACCTGGATTGACCACCTTTACACCCACAGCTGGATGAGACATAAGACTGGACACTTGGGGCTGACAATATTGCTGAGGTTGTGTGAGCAAAAGAACGCCACTTAGAGCAATACTGTGTGCTACGCATTCTAGTGGTCCCAACTCTCCAGGTTTAAGGGAATCTTCCTACAGTTAAAACATGCCTGGGAAACACAGTGGTTGGTACACTGTGTAATTGGGAAAGTTTTCTAAAAGGTACCTCATTTTTCCTTTCGTCGTGCTCGGCTTCACCATTCCATCTGCATTACTAAAAATCTCCCCACTGGAGTGACAGCGCCTTTACCCTCCTTTTATGCACAGTTTGCAAATTGTGCAGAGGATGAACAGGAAGAGGGGAAACAAATGAGAGATTAGATGTAGGTGTTTGGATGGGCACATATCACTCTACTTTCCCATCAGGAAGAAGCATTAACCAAAGGCTCAGCCTGAAGCCCTGGAACCAGACTAGGGCCTAAAGCCATCCTGCGGTATTGCAGCCAGCTCACAAATAGGCGATTTGAAAAATGGATATAAGGGGCACAGCAATTCACAAACTTGCAGAGTTATAAAGGACACTATCATCCAGAAATATATTGAGGTAAGGCCGTGAAGAGGATTTGAATGCAAGGCAGAATTGAAGGAAACAGATTTCAAGAGGTACATTGGAGTGATCTTTAAAGTACATGAAAAGCGACAGAACTCCAACAATGTTGCCCTTGGCAGAAAAGGGAATATGTGTATTTTCTTGAATATATTCGGGAAAAAATGCATACGCCCTTTGTGGCCAAGCAAGCCATCAGGCATTGAAAATCCACACTACATAGAAGTGTCCCTTACCTCCAGTCAAAAGGGCCATCCACAAATAGTGTGAAAACCACAAATGCAGGACAGGCCATGGAGAAAAGGGAGCCTGGTTACACCGATGGACAGGATGTAAATTGCCAACAGCCTCTCTGCAGAACTGTATGTTGTTTTCTAAAACAGAGCTACAGAGCATAGCACACTTGAACTCATGGGCGTGTATTTTGGGAAAACTAAAAATCCGCAACACACAGCCAGCGCAAAGTTTAGGGCTGCTCTGTTTACAAGAACCTCGACTTCGGTACACTTTAAATATCCCAGGAAAGGAAAAAAATGGATATAGATGTTGTGGTACTTATATACAATGGAATGTCACTCAGACATAAAATCAATGTCATAAGGCTAATAGCAGCATAATGAGTGGCTTTAGGTACGATGATGCTAAGTGAAATGAGCCACAAAGAAACAGAAACTTATTGTAATATATCACTTATAGAGGGAATGTAAACATGGCTACACATGAACTGAATTTCAAAAGAGAACAGAGTTACACATTTAGAAAACACACTTATGCCTCCTTAAGGGGAAAGGTGACGTGGGGTGATGTGTAAAAGCAGAGTTTGAAATTAGCACAGATACCATTCCATATACCAAATATGTAATAGACAAGACCTACTCCTTTCTCAATGAACTGGACACAAAACACCCTATTCACTGAAGAGGAATTTATCTGACTGGTAACAATCTTGAAACCTATGTATTTATATGTCTCCATAATGGAATCAAGTGTATGTAGATTGGCATAAACACAGATCAATGGAACAGGACAGAAAGCCCAGAGTTAAACCTACATACCTATGGCTATCTCATCTATGACAAAGGAGCTAAGGATATACAATGGAGAAAAGACAGTCTCTTCAGTAATTGGTGCTGGGAAAACTGGAACCCTACACATAAAAGAATGAAATAAGAACACTCCATAACACCATACACAAAAATAAACTCTAAATGGATTAGAGATCTAAATATAAGACCAGACACTATAAAACACTTAGAGGAAACCATAGGCAGAACACTCTATGACATAAATCACAGCAAGATCCTTTTTGACTCACCTTCTAGAGAAATGGATATAAAAACAGAAATCAACAAATGGGACCTAATGAAACTTAAAAGCTTTTACACGGTACAGGAAAACATAAACAAGATGCAAAAACAACCCTCAGAATGGGAGAAAATATTTTCAAATGAAGCAATTGACAAAGGATTAATCTCCAAACTTTACAAGCACCTCATGTAGCTCACTATCACAAAAACAAACAACCCAATCCAAAAACGGCCAGAAGACCTAAATAGACATTTCTCCAAAGAAGATATACAGATTACCAAGAAACACATGAAAGGATGCTGAACATCACTAATCATTAGAGAAATGCAAATCATAACTATCGTGAGGTATCACCACACAGCAGTCAGAGTGGCAATCATCAAAAAAATCTGCAAAACAATAAATGCTGGAGAAGCCTTTATTGGAGAAAAGGGAACACACTTGCACTGTGGGTGGGAATGTAAATTGATATGGGCACTAAGGAGAACAGTACGGAGGTTCCTCTAAATAACTAACAATAGAGGTACCATACGACACAACAATCCAACTACTGCGCATTTGCCTTGTGAAAACCATAATTCAAAAAGAGTTATGTACAAAAAAGTTCATTGCAGCTCTATCTACAATAGCTTGGACATGGAAGCAACCTAAGTGTCCATCGACAGATGAATGGATAAAGACGATCTGGCACATATATACAATGGAATATTACTCAGCCATAAAAAGAAGCAAAACTGAGTTATTTGTACTGAGGTGGATGGACTTAGAATCTGTCCTACACAGTGAAGTAAGTCAGAAAGTGAAAAACAAATACTGTATATTAACAGAGATATACGGAATCTAAAGAAGAAAAAAAAGATTTTGAAGAACCTAGTGGAAGGACAGGATTAAGGACACAGACATAGAGAAATGTCTTGAGGACACCGGAAGGGGGATGGATAAGCTGAGACGAAGTGACAGAGTGGCATGGACATAAATACATTACCAAATGTAACACCAATAGCTACTGAGAATCAGCCACATAGACCAGGGAGATCAGCTCGGTGCTTTGTGACCACATAAAGGGGTGTGATATGGAATGTGGGAGCGAGATGCAAGAGGGAGGGGATCTGGTGATATTTGTATACGTATAGCTGATTCACTTTGTTATACAGCAGAAACTAACACTCCATTGTAAAACAATTATACTCCAATAAACGTGTAAAAGAAAAAAAAAGCAAAAGAAAGCCCAGGGATAAACCTACACACCTATGGTCAACTAATCTATGACAAAGGAGGCAAGACTATACAATGGAGATAAGACAGTCTCTTCAATCATTGGTGGTGGGAAATATGGACAGCTACATGTATAAGAATGAAATTAGAACACTCCCCAACACCATACATAAAAATATATTCAAAATGGATTAGAGACCTTAATGTAAGACCGGACAGTATAAAACTCTGAGAGGAAAACTTACGAAGGATACTCTGACGTAAATCACAGCAAGATCTTTTTTGATCCACCTCCTATAGTAATGAAATAAAAAAGTAAACTAAACAGATGGGACCTAATGAAATGTAAAAGCTTTTGCAAAGCAAAGGAAACTACAAACAAGACGAAAAGACAACCCTCAGAATGGCAGAACATATTTGCCAATGAATCAATGGACAAATAATTAATCTCCAATATATATAAGCAGCTCATGCAGCTCAATATTAATAAAACAAACAACCCAATACAAAAATGGAAGAAGATCTAAATAGACATTTCTTCCAAGAAGACATAGAGATGGCCAGTACGCACATGAAAATCTGCTCAACATCACTAATTATTAGAGAAATGGAAATCGAAACTACAATGAGGTATCACGTCACACCTGTTAGAATGGGCATCATCAGAAAATCTACAAACAACAAATGCTGGAGAGGGTGTGGAGAAAAGGAACCTTCTTCCACTATTGCTGGGAATGTAAATCGATATAGTCTCTATGGAGAACAGTATGGAGGTTCCTTAAAAAACTAAAAATAGAATTACCATATAATCCAGCAATCCCACTACTGGGCATATACCCAGAGAAAACCATAAATCAAAAAGACACATTCACCACAATGTTCATTGCAGTACTATTTACAATAGCCAGGTAATGAAAGCAACCTAAGTGCCCACAGACAGATGAATGGATAAAGATGTGGTACATATATACAATGGAATATTACTCAGCCATACATAGGAATGAAATTGGGTCATTTGTAGAGACCTTGATGGATCTAGAGACTGTCATACAGAGTGAAGTAAGTCAGAAAGAGAAAAACAAATATTGTATGTTAATGCATATATGTGGAACCTAGAAAAATGGTACAGATGAACCGGATTGCAGGGCAGAGACAGCGACACAGATGTAGAGAACAAACATATGGACACCAAGGGGGGAATGCCATATGAGGCTGGTGGTGGGATGAATTGGGAGACTCGGATTCACATGTGCACACATATGTATAAAATAGATATCCAGTAAGAACCTGCTGTATAAAAGAAATAAATAAATTTAAAAAAAAATAAAAATAAATAAATAACATTTAATAAAATAAACGAAAAAAAACGTTTTTCCCTTCACATAGATGTCTTTATATTAATGCATTATTTCCGTGTTTATATCTCCAAATTAAAAAAAAAAGAGGAATAAATAAAATCTACCTTGAACCAAAAAGAAAAAAAGAAAAAAAAAAAAAAAAAAAAACAGAACACACCAGTTATACAGAGGAAAATCATATCACGGCACTTGCTCCAGTTGTAAAAAATTCTTAATTTGGTCAGAGATGGGAAATCGTCTCCCATGCAGTGAGCAGCGCTCCCCCCCCACAAGGAACATCCTCATTGCAAAGCTGGGGGACTGTGTCGAGGCGTCTGTGAGTAAATGTGAGCTGAGCCCCAGTCCTGCTGCAGCTGAACTCTTCCCACCCTTTCCAGGTAAAACAGCTGAATATGTACAAGAACTTGCAAGCCTAGAGGAAGGGCTGTGGTGCCACACCAGCGACAGCACGCAGGCCGACTTGATGCCTGCTTGCCAGACAGGATGGTCCTGGCCCCAGATGCTCTTCTGGAAGCTTTCCATTTCCCTACCTGAGATACCCCTCCTGCCACGGCCCCCACTGCTTTTTACTTCCTCACCTCGGCCTGGGGAGAAATTCCAGCGGCAGGTATGGGTGACACATCCTCTTCTTTAGCAGGTGGCAGCCTGGCAACTCCTGCAGAAAGTCCAGCAGAGCCCCACTCACACTGGGCCACCCACAAAGCCATGGCCCCTCACTCCCTCCCACCACCCCAGCCGCGACACTGCTCACGGGGCAGAGAATATGGCGTCAGGCACAGCTACAGGGGCTCTTGCTGACTGGAGAGGTGTTTATATTGACCTCAACCAAGGCACACCTGGGGAGGGCTGGCAGGCAGTGTCAGGCTGCCCATATCAGCCAATCCTCACCCCTCAGGGGATCACAGTTGCAGAAAATGAACCTTGCTAAACGGGCCACGGCCAAGGAACAGGTGTGGGCTCTTGAGAGTCAGGATAGACAAGGGGCTGCAGCTGCGGCTTTTTTCTCATCATTTTATCTGGTCCATGAGTGGAAAACAACTTCAAGAACACCCTATACTAATGAGAGGAACCCAGGAGTCAGGGAGAGGAGTGATGGTGGTTGGAGACAGAGGCCTGGTGCCCTGACTGCAGTGGAAGTGTCTGGAACACCAGGCCGAGAGAGGCTGCACAGAGTGATAGCCAGGGTCACAGACCTGTCAGGGCTGCTCTTTGTTAGTTCAAGTCCTGCTCTGAAGCGTTTTGTGTCAGCTGTGAGCGACAGGTGAGCTGGGGGTTCTCTGCAATGTGGGCTATGTGCACAGTTCCTGTGTGTCCAGCCGTGCTCGGGTACCTGCCCAGGGGAGCTCCGTATCCTGGGAAGGGCCTGACTATGAGAGCCCCATGGGTTGCTGAGTAACTGCACATGTGAGCTCCATACCCTGGGAGGGACTTGACCACAAGAGCCCCGTGGGTGGTTCGGTGGGGCGTGCTGCCCAGGGGAACTCCATATCCTGGGATTGGCCTGACCACGAGAGTCCCATTGGCTGCTGGGGATCTGGAAAAGGATATAAGGACAGTCAGTGAAGCCACCGAGGATATACATCCAGTAGCTCCTATTCCCTACACCCTGCAGGTCATTCTACCATCCACCAGGCCATGGCATTCTGTATTAGACTTCAATGATGCCTTCTTCTGTGTTCCATTCATCTCAGAGTCACAAGAATTTTTGGCTTGTGAGTGGCAGGACACAACATGCAACCAAAGCAATAATGCTGGGCCATCCTTCCCCAATGGTTCAAAAATCCCCACACCATCATTGGGGAAATGTCATTTAAAGGCCTAAAAGTTCTACCTCTGTAAAAGGGAACCCTCCTTCAATATGCAGAGGACATTCTGATCGCCAGGCCTACTAAAGACGCCTCTGAACTACCTAGTCAAGAAAGGATAGAAGGTGTCCAAGAAAAAGGCTCAAATATCCCAGGCTAAGGTGACATGCCTGGGCTTCATTCTCACAGATATACGGAGAAACGCATCCCAGGATAGGGAAGAAGCCATTTGCAGCCTTACCTCTTCTAAAACTAGAAGACAGCTTAGGGGTTCCTGGGGAGGCCAAGGTTTTCTGCATCTGGATCCCTAACTACAGTCTAATAGCTGGGCCTCTACATGAAACACTGACACGAAATGATGATGATCCTTTTGAATAGAATCCAGAAGCAGCCTTTCAAGAATGGAAAGAGCAGTCAATTCAGACCCTTGCCCAGGAACTCCCTAATTCAGCTAAACCCTTTGACCTTTACATACCCGGTCATAGGTTAATCGCCCTTGGAGCCTTAGTGCAAACCCTGGGACCACTTGAAATGGAGCAACACAAGAATGCCCTTCAGGTATGATAAACTATGGTCACCAAGGGCTTTGCCCACCGACTCATCAGGCCAGGATACTGGGGTATCTAAAAAGCTGGAAATCAGCAGCCCCCAAGGCCAGGTTCTTCCTAAGGGAAAAGGACCCCACGTGGTGATCCTAACCACCCATCATGCCCTGAAGTTGCAGGGGTCGCTCTGTGGACACACTGACCTCGAGTGAGGAGGCCCTCCAACTCCAACCTCCAGAGAGACAAACGGGGGCAACAGGCCCCCAAAATGACTCGTGTGACCATCACTTGACCTGGAGTTTCTCTCAGAAAACAACAAGACTGTGCCCCGAAAGAGCAGACTACTGCTTGCAGGACTTACTGCACCCAGAGGGGAGCTAATAAGCTTGGCAGGGGAAACATATATCATGCTTTCACCAAAGAAAGCCCTACAGACACTGTGGTGATGATGGTCAATATGACCGGCTGGACTGCTGGCTACTTCTAAAGGCCGTTGACTCAGTGGACGTCATGGTCCTGGATCACCACTGACCCTTGACTGTCCGGGAGTTGTGCGGGCAGGGCTCTGACACATGGTGCTGTTTGTACATTAATTCAGGGACCTAATTAAAGAAAGAACAGACTACTGGTCAGAGCATCTAGGCTGGCAAGAGCCGTCAGCCTAAGGTCGCCGAACAAATGTTGGGTGGGGTGAAACCTGCCACCGAAGCATCTCTGCACATCTGTTTCCTGGACCCTTAAAGGTCATTAGAATCTATAACACTTCCAATGCTGGTGCTCAGGCAGACGAGAAGTGAGGCAGGAGGCCTTGGGACAATCGACCTCACCTGGGGGCTGGTGGGGAGAAGTTTTCACCTCCCCCCATGTATCAGGGCTCCCACCACAGCATGAAGCAGTTACAAAAGAGGGGTCTGCACCCTCAACACCCCAAGAATGAGGAACAGAACAAAAAGCAGAGGAGGTGTTCATCTCCGGCAACGTTCATTAAAAACTCCTGGGAGATAAAAAGAGAATCTGGGCAATAAAATAAAGTCTAACCTGTTTTTCCTTTGTGCTTTGTCTAATTTCACGTGCTCCTAGGGTTCAGCATGCAGAGGTCCCACACCCGGCACTTCAGACCCGATTTCCTAGTGCAGAATGGCTGGGTCGACACCTCAGCTAGTGGCGTCCCATGCAGACTCTGCGGCATAGAGCCTGAGCTGCAGCCAACCCAGCCCTCGAGATCTCCATCCCCTCCCTCCCACTGACGCTGCCGGGATCCCTACACAGCAGCCCAGCCCACAGCCCGTGGGGGAGTGCACGCTCTCACCTCTCCTTTCTGTTTTCAAAATAATGTTTCCTTTGCTTCTGAACCAAACTCAGTCTTGATCTGTTGGCTCCAATGACACTGGGCACGGGGACTCCTGTTGGGGTCCACTCTGGAGGATCAGTAACAGAAATTGAGAACATTGTAACTTCAATGAACAGATGTGTGAGCCAAACTGTAGTTAACATAGAGCAGTGTATAACGCTCGGGTAAAATAAGATGTTTCTAAGACTTACATTTGATATTTCCATCACTTTCCTATAAGCAAGTTCAGTGAAGACGTTTGTCTTATTTGTCAGGTCAACATTAGAGAAATGAAGTGATTTATTTCCATGGATGTACATCGAATACTCTTGGCTGAAGCTTCAATCGTGTTTTCAATGCTTTTCCATTGAAAATGATACCTCTCTTCAGCTCCCCCATTTCTGAGAAGTATAAAATCTTATAATTTATTATTACCAAAGGGGAAAGGTAGGAGAAGGGATAAATTAACAGTTTGGGTTTAACACATACACACTGCTGTATATAAAATAGATCATCAACAAGGAACTACTGTATAGCACAGGGAACTACACTGAATATTTTTTTCAATGACCTATAAGGGGAAATAATCTGAAAAAGAATAGATATTTTTATTGACATCATCTATCAATGACAGATAAAATGTAACCTAAGCAAAGCCGATGGTGAGCACTTCTGACCCTGAAGATTTCAATCATCTAAAGTTTGGGCTCTGCCTATTTCCCAAGGCCCTTAATGGACATGCGTGTAGCCGTAGCTTAAAAATTCCCCAGTTTGGGGTTTGGGGAGGCACTGATGTGGAAAAATCCCTGGTGTCCTCCTTACATGCACGGGACCCTTCCTACAGCTAAAACATGCCTGTCACACCTAGAGGATGGTACACCATTTGATCGGAAAGAGTTTGGAAAAGGCACCTCATCTCCTCATCGCCTGGTGCTTGGGTTCACCCCTCCAACATCTTTCCTAACAACCTCCTCACTTGGGCATATCAACACCGTCAACATCCTGTTGCACACCGTTTGGAATTTGTCCAGAGGATGAAGCGGAAGGATGAGAAAAATTTAGAGACAAGTCTTAGGTGTTCGGACAGGCACATGCCACTCTAATTTCCAATCCGGAAGACAAATTCATCAAAGGCTAGAATTGCCCACGCAAACAGAATAGGGCTAGAGGAAATCCCGCTGTTTTGTGTCCAGTTTCCAAAAACACAAGTTGAATAATGGAACTCAGGGGCACTAAAATTCATGAAACTGCAGAGTTGAAAATATCTATCGTCAAAAAATGTCTTGAGGTAAGTCACAGAAAAGGACTTGTAAGCAAGGGAGAGTGGCAGGAAACATATTTGAACAGGTAGAAAGGACTCCCCGTTAAAGCACAAGAAAAGGGTCTGAACATCGTCAATGACACAGTTGGCCAAACAGGGCATATGCATTTTTTCTGAATATATTAAGTAAAGGCCATACACACTTTTTATCCAACCAAACAGGTGGACACTGGAAATCAATACTACAAAATGTATCACTTCACATCAGTCAGAAGGGCCATCCACATAAAGTGTAAACACCAGAAATGCAAGACAGGGTGAGGAGAAAAGGGAGCCCTGTGAGGCTGATTGTGGAAATGTAATTTGCCAACGGCCACTCTGGAGAAGTGTATTGTGTTTGCTAAAACATCTAAAAAATGAGCTACAGAGCATAGGGCACTTGCACTCATGGGCGTATACCTTGGGAAAAATAAAAATCGACAGAAAACAGGCACCCCAACGTTTACCACCTCTCTGTTAAAAAGGGCCTCAACTTGGATATAACCTAAATGTCCCTGGAAGGATAAAATGGATAAAAGAGATGGGGTACTTATGTAGAGTGGAATATGACTCATCCAGAAATCAATGAAATAAGGCCAGTTGTAACAACTCTGGAGGAGTTACATACAATCATTCTAAGTGACATATGTCAGAAAGAAAAAGACACATATCATAAGATGTCACTTAAAGGTGGAATCAAAAATGGCTACACATGAAATAAATTACAATACAGAAACATAGTCAAATATGTAGAAAATAGACATAAGGCTGCTAAATGGGAAAGGTGGAGAATGGTGAGGTATTATCCAGGAGGTTGAAATTAGCAAAGATACCATTCCAAGTACCAAATTGAATAACTGACAAGGCCTACACGGTACCTCAAAGAACTGCACTCAGCCCACTCAAGTCACTGGAAAATAATACATATGCCTGGTAAGCATCTGAAAAAGAATTTATTGTTGTCTCACAGTACGTGAATCAAGTGGATGTACAGCAGCAAAAAACAGAGCTTTGAAAATCAGCTGTAACCAATATAAAAATAAATTTAAAAATATTTATAAAAACAGTGAGACAGACAAAAATTCTTACAACTTTTGTTGAAGGGCTACCATGTAACATGGATTGAACACATGTAGACCCACAGCAGGATTATATATAAGGCTGGAATCTATGCACGCTAAGAGATGTTAGAGAGGCTTGGTGAGAAAATGCAGACCTTTTAAAGTAATACTGCCTGGTACCCATTCCATGGGTCCCAAATCTGCAGGTTCAAGGGAATCTTCTGACAGCGAAAACATGCCTGGGAAACCGAGATGAATGTACACCGTGTGCTCAGGAAAGGTGTCTAAAATGCACCTCATTTTTGATCTCCTGGTGCTGGGTTTCGCCATTCCAGCCACATTACTAACAATCTCCCCACTTGGAGAATCAGCACCTTTAACCTCCTGTTTTACACAGTTTTCAATTTGTGCAGAGGATAAATGGGAAGAGGGGGAACCAATGAGAGATTAGCTGTAGGAGTTTTGACAGGAACATGTCACTCTAATTTCCTATTAGAAGAAGAATTAACCAAAGGCTCAGCCTGCCTCCCCAGAACCAGAATTGGGCCGGAAGCAATCCAATGGTTTGGCATACAGTACACAAAAAAAAAGCGAGTTGCAAAATGCAGCTCAGGAGCAGACAATTCAAAGACCTGCAAAGATATAAACGATAACCAACGTCCAAAAATATATTCAGGTAAGGCAATGAAGAGGATCTGAATGAGAGGCAGAATTGCAGGAAACAGATTTCAAAAGGTAGATTCTACTCACATTTAAAGCATATGAAAAGCAGCAGAATTTATAAAGTGATGCAGTTGGGCAAAAGGGTGTATGCGTTTTTTTCGTGAATATCTTCAGAAAAAAAAACACAGACAGAGTTTTTGGCCAACCAAGCAAGAGGGAAATGCATATCTGCACAACAAAGAAGTCTCAATTTCCACTGCTCAGTAAGGCATCCAAAAAATGTGTACAAACCAGAAATGCAGGAGAGGCCATGGAAAACAGGGAGCCAAGTCACGCTGATGGGTGGGGTATAAATATCCAAGAGCCACTCTGAAGAAGTGTATGCTGTTAACTAAAACATCTAAAATAGAAAGCCCCCGAGCAAAGGGGACTTCAATTCATGGGCATATAACTTCGGAAGACTAAATATCAATAAGACACAGGCACCCCAAAGTTTAGGGCTGCTCTGCATACAAGAACCTCAACTTTGGTACACCTAAAATATCCCAGGAAAAACAGAAATGCATAAAGAACTTGTGGTAATTTTGTACAACGGAATATCACTCAGACGTGAAATCATTGTATATAAGGCCAGTAGCAGCATAATGAGTGGATTTAAGTATGATGATTCTAAGGGAAATTAGTCACACAGAAAAAGAATCTTATCATAAGATATCACTTATAGAGGGAATGTCTATATCACAACACATGAACTGAATTAGAAAAGAGAACAGAGTCTCACATTTAGAAAAAAAATCTTAGGCCTGCTTCAGGAGAAAGGAGAGGTTGGGTGATGCATAAATCCAGAGTTTGATATTAACACAGGTACCATTCCATAAACCAAATACAGAATAGACAAGACCTACACCTTCCTCAGTGAACAGGACTCAACACCCTGATTTCCCACATAGGTATATATCTGACTAGTAAGAATCTTAAAACCTATGTATTGATATGTCTCCGTAAGGGAATCAATTGTGTCTAGACCAGCATAAACAAGTCAGTGATAATCAGCTCAACCCCATTATAAACCATGAATTTCAAAAACAAAACCAAAAAACAGCGAAATTCTTACACAATTCCTTCAAAGGTTCTGATGAAACCTGGAATGACCCTATCAGCAAAGACAGCTGGATGAGACATAAAGCTCGACACTTGGGGCTGAGAGGACTGGTGAGATTGGGATAGAAAATGCAGACCCTTAAGGTAGTAATGCATGCAACCATTCCATGGGTCCCAAATCTCCAGGTAGAAGGGAATATCACTACAGTTATAACATGTATGGGAAACCTAGAGAATGGACAACATGTGATGGCGAAAGGTTTCTAAAACTCTCCTAATTTTTCTTCTCCTTCTGCTCCAGTTTGGTATTCCAACTGCTTTACTATCAATCTACCAACTTAGGAGAGCCAGCCCCTATAACCTCCTGGTACACACAGTTTGCTAATTGTGCAGAGGATGATAGGGAAGAGGGAGAACCTATCAGAGATTAGATGTAGACATTTGGACGGGCACATGTCATTCTAATTTCCCGGCAGGAAGAAGAATTAACCAAAGCCTCAGCCACCCACAGGGAACCAATATAGCCACCCCTGGAACCAGTATAGGTCCTGAAGCAAAATTGTGGATTTGTGGCCAGCTCACAAAAATGGGATTTGAAAATTGGGGCTCAGCGGCACAGCAATTCAAAAACCTGCAGAGTTATAAAGGACTACTCTCTTCCAAAAATCTGTTGAGGGAAGGCAAAGAAGGGGACTGGAAAATGAGGCAGAATTGCACAAAACATCTTTCAAGAGGTAAATTGGAATCACCTTTAAAGCACAGGAGAAGCATCACAACTTGGACAGTGATGCCCTTGGCCAAAAAGGGCGTATGCCTTTTCTCCTGAATATATTCAGGAGAAAACGCATACGCCCTTTCTGGCCAATCAAGCAAGCGCACAATGCAAATACACACTACAAAGAATTGTCACTTCCCACCGGTCAAAAGGGACATCCGAATATCTGTAAAAACCAGAGAGGCAAGAGAGAGATGACAAGGGCATGAAGCAATATGATGCCAAAGACATGGAGGAATGTGATGACAAGCGCATGGAGCATTGTGATGACAAGATTATGTAGCATTTTGCTGACAAAGGCAAGGAGCATTGTGATGACAAGGTTCATGGAACACTGTGATGACAAGCATCACGGAGCACTGTGATTACAGGGATCATGGAGCATTGGGATGACAAGGGCATGGATCACTGTGATGACAAGGGTCATGGAGCATTTTGATGACAAGTGTTCCAGATCATTGTGTTGTCAGGGTTCATGGAGCGTTGTGATGACAGTGGTCATGGAGCATTGTGATGACAGGGTTCATGGAGCACTGTGATGAGAAGGTACTGGAGCACTGTGATAAGAAGACCATGGAGCCTTGTGATTACAAGTCTCATGGAACATTCTGATGAAAAGGGGCAGTGAGCATTGTGATTACAGGGGTCTTGGAGCATTGTGATGACAAGGGCATGAAGCATTGGGATGAGAAGGCCATGGAGTGTTCTGATGACATGCATCATGGAGCTTTGTGATGACAATGGCATGGAGCATTGTGATTACAGGGGTCTTGGAACACTGATGAAAAGGGCATGGATCATTGTCATGAAAAAGGCATGGAGCCTTGTCATGACAGTGTTCAAGGAGCATAATGAAAACAAGTGTCAGGGAGCATTGTGATGACAAGGGTATTGAGAATTGTGATGACAAAGGTCATGGAGCATTGTGATGAGAAGACCATGGATAATTGTTATGACAAGTGTCATGGGGCGTTGTGAGGATAAGTGTTATGGAACATTGTGATCACAAGGATTTGGAGCATTGTGATGAGAGAGGTCATGGAGCATTTTTATTTCATTGTGATGACAATAGCCTGAACCATTATGATGATGGGCATGGTGCATTGTGATAACAGGGTTCATGGAGCATTGAGATGAAAAGGGGCATGGTGCATTGTGATGACAGTGTTCATGGTGCATTGAGATGAAAAGGGGCATGGAGCATTGTGATTACAGGAGTCTTGGAGCATTGTGATGACATGGGCATAGAGCATCATGAATGAGAAGGCCATGGAACATTCTGATGACATGCGTCTTGGAGCTTTGTGATGGCAAGGGCATGGAGCATTGTGATTACAGGGTTCTTGGAGCATTGTGATGACAAGGGTCATTGAGAATTTTGATGACAAGGCTGTGGAACATTGTGATGGCAGGTGTCAAGGAGCATTGTTATGACAGGGGTAATGGAGCATTGTGATGAGAAGGGCATGGAGCATTGGTCTGAAAAGTTTCGTGGATTATTGTGATGAGAGTGGGCATGGAGCATTGTGATGACAAGGGCACTGAACACTGTTATACATGGGCCATGATGGATTGTAATGACAAGGGCATGGAGCATTGTGGTGAGAAGAGCATCGGGTACTGTGATGACAAGCATCATGGGGCTTTGTGATGACAAGGGCATGGAACAATGTGATGAGAGGGTTCATGGAGCATTGTGATGAAAATGACATGGAGCATTTTGATGACAGGTGCATGGAGCATTGGTCTGATAAGTTTAATGGATAAATGTGTTGAGAGTGGGCATGGCACATTGGGATGACAAGGGCATGGAATATTGTGAAGAAAGGTGTCTGGGAGCATTGTGATGACATATTTCATGGCCCATTGTGATGACAATGGCATGGAGCATTGTGATGCACAAGTGTTATGGCGGATTGTGATGACAAAGGTAATGGAGCATTGTGATGACAAGGGCTTGGAGCATTGTGATGACAAGGGCATGGAGCATTGTGATGACAACGGGAATTGAGAATTTTGATGAAAATTTCGTGAAGCATTGTGATGACAAAGGCATGGAACTTGCTATGACAGGGGTCATGGGGCATTGCGATGACAAGTGCATGGAGAATTGTGATGACAATAGCATGTATCATTGTGATGAGAACTGTCATGGAACATTGTGATGACAAGGACATGGAGAATTGTGATAACAAGGTACATGGAGTATTGTGATGATCAGGGCATGGAGCATTGTGATGGCAAGACCGTGGAGCACTGTGATGAGAAGACCATGGATAATTGTGATGACGAGCATCATGGAGAACTGTAATGACAAGGGGCATGGAGCATTGTGTTGACAGGTGTCATGGAGCATTGTGATGACAAGGGTCACGGAGCATTCTGATGACAAGCTTGTGGAGTATTGTGATGACAATGGCATGGAGCATTGTGATGACAATGGCATGGAGCATTGTGATGAAAAAGGCATGGAGACTTGTCATGACAGGTTACAAGGAGAATACTGACGACCAGTGTCAGGGAGCATTGTGATGACAAGTGTACTGAGAATTGTGATGACAAAGGTCATGGAGCATTGTGATGAGAAGTCCATGGATAATTGTGATGACCAGCGTCATGGGGCGTTGTGATGGCAAGTGTTATGGAACATTGTGATCACAAGGGTTTGGAGCATTGTGATGACAGAGGTCTTGGAGAATTTTGATTTCATTGTGATGACAATAGCATGAAGCATTATCATAATGGGCATGGTGCATTGTGATGACAGGGTTCATGGAGCAATGAGATGAAAAGGGGCATGGAGCATGGTGATTACAAGGGTATTGGAGCATTGTGATGACAAGAGCCATGGAGCCTTGTGATGACAAGGCCGTGGAACATGGTGATGGATGGGGTCATGGAGCATTGTTATGACAGGGGTAATGGAGCATTGTGATGACAAGGCCATGGAGCATTGGGCTGAAAATATTCATGGAGTATTGTGATGACAGGGGTCATGGAGCATTGTGATGACAACGAAATTGAGCACTGTGATGACAAGTTCCTGGAGCATTGTGATGAGAAGACCATGGAGCCTTGTAATGAAAAGTCTCATGGAGCATTCTGATGAAAAGGGGCATGGAACATTGTGATTACAGTGGTCTTGGAGCATTGTGATGACAAGGGCATGGAGCATTGTGATGAGAAGGCATTGGAGCATTCTGAAATGCGTCATGGAGCTTTGTGATGACAAGGGCATGGAACATTGTGATTACAGGTGTCTTGAATCATTGTGATGAACAGGGCATGGATCATTGTTATGAAAAAGACATGGAGCCTTTTCATGACAGGGTTTAAGGAGCATACTGATGACAAGTGTCAGGGAGCATTGTGATAACAAGTGTATTGAGCATTGTGATGACAAAGGTCATGGAGCACTGTGATGAGAAGACCATGGATAATTGTGATGATGAGCGTCATGGGGTGTTGTGATGATAAGTGTTATTGAACATTGTGATCACAAGGGTTTGGAGCATTGTGATGACGAAGTCATGGAGAATTTTGATGTCATTGTGATGGCAATAGCATGAAGCATTTTGATTATCGGCATGGTGCATTGTGATGACAGGGTTCATGGAGCATTGAGATGAAGAGGGGCATGGAGCTCTGTGATTACAGGTGTCTTGGAACACTGTGATGACAAGGGTCATGGAGCCTTGTGATGACAAGGCCGTGGAACATGGTGATGGCACGGGTCATGGATCATTTTTATGACAGGAGTAATGGAGCATTGTGATGACAAGGGCATGGAACATTGGTCTGCAAAGTTTCACGGATTATTATGATGAGAGTGGGAATCGAGCATTGTGATGACAAGAGCACGGAACACAGTGATACATGTGTCATGGAGGATTGCAATGACAAGGGCATGGAGCATTGTGATGACAAGCGTCATGGAGCTTTGTGAATGACAATGTCATGGATCAATGTGATGAGAAGTTTCATTGAGCTTTGTGATGACAATGGCATGCAGCATTGTGATGCCAAGGGTCATGGAGCTTTGTGATGACATAGGCGATGGAGCATTTTGATGACAAGGGCGTGGTGCATTGTGATGAGAAAGGCAGGGATCATTGTGATGACAGGGTCATGGAGCAATTGGATGAAAAGGGTCATGGAACATTTTGATGACAGGGGTTATGGAACATTGTGTTATCAGGGGTCATGGAGCATTGTGATGAAAAGGGTCATATAGCATTGTGATGACAGGGGTTATGGAACATTGTGATGTCAGGGGCATGGAGCATTGTGATGATAAGTGCATGTAGCATTGTAGTGACAAGGGTTATGGCACACTGTGATGACAGGCGTGAGGGAGTGTTGAGATGATCAGTGATGGAACATTGTGATATCATTGGTGAGAGAGCATTTTGATGAGAAGTGCATGGAGCATTGTGATAACAAGGTTGTGGAGCACTGTGATGACAAACGCATGGCACATTGTGATGATATGGGTCATGGAGCATTGTGCTGACAAACGCATGCAGCATTGTGATGACAAGGTTTATGGAGCATTGTGATGACAACGATGTGGAGCATTGTGATGACAAGCGCATGGCGCATTGTGATGCCATGGGTCATGGAGTATTGTGCTGACAAAGGCATGGAGCATTGTGATGACTAGGGTCACGGAGCATTGTGATGAAATGTTCATGGAGCATTGTGGTGACAATGGCCATGAAGCATTGGGATGACTGGAGTCACGGAGCATTGTGATGACAGGGGTCATAGAGCATTGTGATGAAAGTGCATGGAGCATTGTGATGACAGGGCCATGTTGCATTGGTCTGAAAAATTTCATGGACTATTGTGATGAGAGTGGGCATGGTGCATTGTGATGACAAGGAAATGGAGCATTGTGATGAGAAGGTCATGGAGTACTGTGAAGACAGGTGTCAGGGAGCATTGTGATGAGACATGTCATGGTCATTGCGATGACAATAGAATGGAGCATTGTGATGCCAAGTGTCATGGAGGATGGTGATGACAAAGGTAATGGAGCATTTTGATGACAAGGGCATGGAGCATTGTGATGGCAAGGGCCATTGAGTATTTGGATGACCAGTTCATGAAGCATTGTGATGACAAGCACATGGAGCTTGCTATGACAGGGATCATGGAGCATTGCGATGACAAGTGCAAAGAGAATTGTGATAACAAAGCATGTAAAACTGTGATGAGAAGTGTCATGGAGCATAGTGATGCCAAGAACGTGGAGAATTGTGATGACACGGGGCATGGAGCATTTTGATGACCAGGGCATGGAGCATTGTGATGGCAAGACCGTGGAGCATTGTGATGAGAAGGCCACGGGTAACTGTGATGACGAGCGTCATGAAGCACTGTAATGACAAGGTGTATGGAGCATTGTGATAACAGGGGTCAAGAAGCATTGTGATGACAAGGGTCAGGGAGCACTCTGATGACAAGCTTGTGGAGTATTTTGATGATAATATCATGGAGCATTGTGAAGATAACGGCATGGGGCATTGTGATGAAAAAGGCATGGAGCCTTTTCATGACAGGTTTCAAGGAGCATTCTGACAAAAAGTGTCAGGGAGACTTGTGAGGCCAAAGGTCATGGAGCATTGTGACGACAAGCACATGGAGTATTGTGATGACAAGCACATGGAGCTTGCTATGACAGGGGTCATGGAGCATTGCGATGACAAGTGCATTGAGAATTGTGATGACAAAGCATGTAACACTTTGATGAGATGTGTCATGGAGCATTCTGATGCCAAGAACGTAGGGAATTGTGATGACAGGGACATGGAGCAGTGTGATGACCAGGGCATGGAGCATTGTGATGGCAAGACCGTGGAGCATTGTGATGAGAAGACCATTGAAAATTGTGATGACAAGCGTCATGGAGCACTATAATGACAAGGGGTTTGGAGCATTGTGATGACAGGGTTCATGGAGCACTGTGATGACAGTGGTCATGGAGTATTGTGATGACAAATGTCATGGAGCATTTTGATGACAAGGGCGTGGAGCACTGTGATGAGAAGAGCATGGATAATGGTGATTACGAGCGTCATGGAGCACTGTAATGAAAAGGGGTATGGAGTATTGTGATGACAGGGGTCATGGAGCATTGTGATGACTGGGGCATGGAGCATTGTGATAACCAGGTCATGGAGCATTGTGACGGCAAGACAGTGGAGCACTGTGATGAGAAGACCATGGATAATTGTGATGACGAGCATCATGGAGCACTGTAATGAAAAGGGGCATGGAGCATTGTGATGACAGGTGTCATGGAACATTTTGATGACAGGGTTCATGGATCATTGTGAGGACAAGTGTCACGGAGCATTCTGATGACAAGCTTGTGGAGTATTGTGATGACAATGGCATGGAGCATTGTGATGAAAAGGGCATGGATCATTGTGATGAAAAGGGCATGGATACTTGTCATGACAGTTTTCAATGAGCATACTGATGACAAGTTCCAGGGAGCATTGTGATGAGAAGTCCATGGATAATTGTGGTAACCATCATCATGGGGCGTTGTGATGACAAGTTTTATGGAACATTGTGATCACAGGGGTTTGGAGCATTGTGATGACAGAGGTCATGGAGAATTTTGATTTCATTGTGATGACAATAGCATGAAGCATTATGATGATGGGCATGGTGCATTGTGATGACAGGGTTCATGGAGCACTGAGGTGAAAAGCGGCATTGAGTATGGTTATTACAGGGGTCTTGGAGCATTGTGATGAAAAGGGCATGGAGCATTGTGATGAGAAGGCCATGGAGCATTCTGATGACATGCGTCAGGGAGCTTTGTGATGACATGGGCATGGAGCACTGTGATTACAGGGGTCTTGGAGCACTGTGATGACAAGGGCATGGAGCATTGGTCTGAAAATTTTCATGGATTATTGTGATGAGAGTGGGCATGGAGCATTGTGATGACAAGGGCATGGAACACAGTGATACATGTGTCTTGGAGGATTGCAATGACAAAGGCATGGTGCATTCTGATGAGAAGGCCATGGAGCATTCTGATGACATGCGTCAGGGAGCTTTGTGATGACATGGGCATGGAGCATTGTGATTACAGGGGTCTTGGAGCATTGTGATAACAAGGGTCATGGAGTCTTGCGATGACAAAGCCGTGGAACATTGTGATGGCAGGGGTCATGGAGCATTGTTATGACAGTGGTAATGGAGCATTGTGATGACAAGGGCAAGGAGCATTGGTCTGAAAAGTTTCATGGATTATTGTGATGAGAGTGGGCATGGAGCATTGTGATGACAAGTGCACGGAACACAGTGATACATGTGTCTTGGAGGATTGCAATGACAAAGGCATGGTGCATTGTGATGAGAAGGGCATCGAGCATTGTGATGACAAGCGTCATGGAGCTTTGTGATGACAACGTCATGGAGCAATGTGATGAGAGGTTTCATGGAGCTTTGTGATGACAATGGCATGCAGCATTGTGATGCCAAGGGTCATGGAGATTTGTAATTACATAGGCCATGGAGCATTTTGATGACAAGGGTGTGGTGCATTGTGATGAGAAGGGCAGGGAGCATTGTGATGACATGGTCATGGAGCAATTGGATGAAATGGTCATGGAACATTTTGATGACAGTGTTTATGGAACATTGTGATGTCAGGGGTCATGGAGCATTGTGATGACAGGGGTTATGGAACATTGTGATGTCAGGGGCATGGAGCATTGTGATGATAAGTGCATGTAGCATTGTTGTGACAAGGGTTATGGAATATTGTGATGAAAGGAGTGAGGGAGTATTGAGATGATTAGTGATGGAACATTGTGATATCATTGGTGAGAGAGCATTTTGATCAAAAGTGCATGGAGCATTGTGATAACAAGGTTGTGGAGCACTGTGATGACAAACGCATGGCACATTGTGATGATATGGGTCATGGAGCATTGTGCTGACAAACGCATGGAGCATTGTGATGACAAGGTTTATGGAGCATTGTGATGACAACGATGTGGAGCACTGTGATGACAAGCGCATGGTGCATTGTGATGCCATGGGTCATGGAGTATTGTGCTGACAAAGGCATGGAGCATTGTGATGACTAGGGTCATGGAGCATTGTGATGAAACGTTCATGGAGCATTGTGGTGACAATGGTCATGTAGCATTGTGATGACTGGAGTCATGGAGCATTGTGATGACAGGGGTCATAGAGCATTGTGATGAAAGTGCATGGAGCATTGTGATGACAGAGGCATGTTGCATTGGTCTGACAAATTTCATGGACTATTGTGATGAGAGTGGGCATGGCGCATTGTGGTGACAAGGGCATGGAGCATTGTGATGAGAAGGTCATGGAGTATTGTGAAGACAGGTGTCAGGGAGCATTGTGATGAGATATGTCATGGTCATTGCAATTACAATGGAATGGAGCATTGTGAGGCCAAGTGTCATGGAGGATGGTGATGACAAAGGTAATGGAGCATTTTGATGACAAGGGAATGGAGCATTGTGATGACAAGGGCCATTGAGAATTTTGATCACTAGTTCATGAAGAATTGTGATGACAAGCACATGGAGCTTGCTATGACAGGGATCATGGAGCATTGCGATCACAAGTGCATAGAGAATTGTGATGACAAAGCATGTAACACTGTGATGAGAAGTGTCATGGAGCATAGTGATGCCAAAAACGTGGAGAATTGTGCTGACACGGGTCATGGAGCATTGTGATGACCAGGGCTTGGAGCATTGTGATGGCAAGACCGTGGAGCATTGTGATGAGAAGACCACGGGTAACTGTGATGACGAGCGTCATGGAGCACTGTAATGACAAGGGGTATGGAGCATTGTGATAACAGGTGTCATGGAGCATTGTGATGACAATGGTCAGGGAGCATTCTGATGACAAGCTTGTGGAGTATTTTGATGACAAAGGCATGGAGCATTGTGAAGAAAACGGCATGTGGCATTGTGATGAAAAAGGCATGGAGCCTTTTCATGACAGGTTTCAAGGAGCATTCTGACAACAAGTGACAGGGTGCATTGTGATGACAAAGGTCATGGAGCATTGTGACGACAAGCACATGGAGTATTGTGATAAAAAGCACATGGATCTTGCTATGACATGGGTCATGGACCATTGCGATGACAAGGGCATAGAGAATTGTGATGACAAAGCATTTAACACTTTGATGAGAAGTGTCATGGAGCATAGTGATGCCAAGAATGTGGAGAATTTTGATGACAGGGACATGGAGCAGTGTGATGACCTTGGCATGGAGCATTGTCATGGCAAGACCGTGGAGCATTGTGATGAGAAGACCATGGATAATTGTGATGAAAAGCATCATGGAGCACTGTAATGACAAGGGGTGTGGAGCATTCTGATGACAGGGGTCATGGAGCATTGTGATGACAGTGGCCATGGAGCATTTTGATGACAAGTGTCATGGAGCGTGTTGATGACAAGGGCGTGGAGCATTGTGATGAGAAGACCATGGCTAATTGTGATTACGAGCGTCATGGATCACTGTAATGAAAAGGGGTATGGAGTATTGTGATGACAGGGGTCATGGAGCATTGTGATGATTGGGGACATGGAGCATTGTGATAACCATGTCATGGAGCATTGTGATGGCAAGACTGTGGAGCACTGTGATGAGAAGACCATGGATAATTGTGATGACGAGCATCATGGAGCACTGTAATGACAAGGGGCATGGAGCATTGTGATGACAGGTGTCATGGAACATTTTGAAGACAGGGTTCATGGATCATTGTGATGACAAGTGTCACGGAGCATTCTGATGACAAGCTTGTGGAGTATTGTGATGACAATGGCATGGAGCATTGTGATGAAAAGTGCATGGAGACTTGTCATGACAGTTTTCAATAAGCATACTGTTGACAAGTTCCAGGGAGCATTGTGATGACAAGTGTATTGAGAATTGTGATGACAAAGGTCATGGAGCATTGTCTTGAGAAGTCCATGGATAATTGTGGTAACCAGCATCATGGGGCGTTGTGATGACAAATTTACGGAACATTGTGATCACAGGAGTTTGGAGCATTGTGATGACAGAGGTCATGGAGAATATTGATTTCATTGTGATGACAATAGCATGAAGCATTATGATGATGGGCATGTTGCACTGTGATGACAGAGTTCATGGAGCACTGAGATGAAAAGTGGCATGGAGTATTGTTATTAGAGGGGTCTTGGACAATTTTTATGAAAAGGACATGTAGCATTGTGATGAGAAGGCCATGGAACATTCTGATGACATGTGTCAGGGAGCTTTGTGATGACATGGGCATGGAGCATTGTGATTACAGGGGTCTTGGAGCATTGTTATGACAAGGGTCATGGAGTCTTGCGATGACAAAGCCGTAGAACATTGTGATGGCAGGGGTCATGGAGCATTGTTATGACAGGGTTAATGGAGCATTGTGATGAGAACGGCATGGAGCATTGGTCTGAAAAGTTTCATGGATTATTGTGATGAGAGTGGGCATGGAGCATTGTGATAACAAGGGCACGGAACACAGTGATACATGTGTCTTGGAGGATTGCAATGACAAAGGCATGGTGCATTCTGATGAGAAGGGCATGGAGCATTGTGATGAGAAGGCCATGGAGCATTCTGATGACATGCGTCAGGGAGCTTTGTGATGACATGGGCATGGAGCATTGTGATTACAGGGGTCTTGGAGCATTGTGATGACAAGGGTCATGGAGTCTTGCGATGACAAAGCCGTGGAACATTTTGATGGCAGGGGTCATGGAGCATTGTTATGAGAGTTATAATGGAGCATTGTGATGACAAGGGCATGGAGCATTGGTCTGAAATGTTTCATGGATTATTGTGATGAGAGTGGGCATGGAGCATTGTGATGACAAGTGCACGGAACACAGTGATACATGTGTCTTGGAGGATTGCAATGACAAAGGCATGGTGCATTGTGATGAGAAGGGCATCGAGCATTGTGATGACAAGCGTCATGGAGCTTTGTGATGACAACGTCATGGAGCAATGTGATGAGAGGTTTCATGGAGCTTTGTGATGACAATGGCATGCAGCATTGTGATGCCAAGGGTCATGGAGCTTTGTGATGACATAGGCCATGGAGCATTTTGATGACAAGGGTGTGGTGCATTGTGATGAGAAGGGCAGGGAGCATTTTGATGACAGGGTCATGGAGCAATTGGATGAAATGGTCATGGAACATTTTGATGACAGTGTTTATGGAACATTGTGATGTCATGGGTCATGGAGCATTGTGATGAAAACGGTCATGGAGCATTGTGATGACAGGGATTATGGAACATTGTGATGTCAGGGGCATGGAGCATTGTGATGATAAGTGCATTATCATTGTTGTGACAAGGGTTATGGAACATTGTGATGACAGGTGTGAGGGAGTATTGAGATGATTACTTAAGGAACATTGTGATATCATTGGTGAGGGAGCATTTTGATGAGAAGTGCATGGAGCATTGTGATAACAAGGTTGTGGAGCACTGTGATGACAAACGCATGGCACATTGTGATGATATGGGTCATGGAGCATTGTGCTGACAAACGCATGGAGCATTTTGATGACAAGGTTTATGGAGCATTGTGATGACAACGATGTGGAGCATTGTGATGACAAGCGCATGGTGCATTGTGATGCCATGGGTCATGGATTATTGTGCTGACAAAGGCATGGAGCATTGTGATGAGTAGGGTCACGGAGCATTGTGATGAAATGTTCATGGAGCATTGTGGTGACAATGGTCATGAAGCTTTGTGATGACTGGAGTCATAGAGCATTGTGATGAAAGTGCATGGAGCATTGTGATGACAGGGGCATGTTGCATTGGCCTGACAAATTTCATGGACTATTGTGATGAGAGTGGGCATGGCGCATTGTGATGACAAGGGCATGGAGCATTGTGATGAGAAGGTCATGGAGTATTGTGAAGACAGGTGTCAGGGAGCATTGTGATGAGATATGTCATGGTCATTGCGATGACAATAGAATGGAGCATTGTGATGCCAAGTGTCATGGAGGATTGTGATGACAAATGTAATGGAGCATTTTGATGACAAGGGCTTGGAGCATTGTGATGACAAGGGTCATGGAGCTTTGTGATGACAAGGGCATGGAGCATTGTGATGACAAGGGCCATTGAGAATTTTGATGACCTGTTCATGAAGCATTGTGATGACAAGCACATGGAGCTTGCTATGACAGGGATCATGGAGCATTGCGATGACAACTGCATAGAGAATTGTGATGATAAAGCATGTAACACTGTGATGAGAAGTGTCATGGAGCATAGTGATGCCAAGAACGTGGAGAATTGTGATGACACGGGACATGGAGCATTGTGATGACCAAGGCATGGAGCATTGTGATGGCAAGACCGTGGAGCATTGTGATGAGAAGACCACAGGTAACTGTGATGACGAGCGTCATGGAGCACTGTAATGACAAGGGGTATGGAGCATTGTGATAAC
The DNA here is from genome assembly GCF_964165515.1 of Mesoplodon bidens. NCBI lineage: Eukaryota > Metazoa > Chordata > Mammalia > Artiodactyla > Ziphiidae > Mesoplodon > Mesoplodon bidens. The sequence continues at coordinate 75,250 of NW_027671299.1, read as the reverse complement.
AGGCGTCATGCAGCATTGTGATGAAAAGGGTCAGGGAGCATTCTGATGACATGTTTGTGGAGTATTTTGATGACAATGGCATGGAGCATTGTGAAGAAAACGACATGGGGCATTGTGATGAAAAAGGCATGGAGCCTTTTCATGACAGGTTTCAAGGAGCATTCTGAGAACAAGTGTCAGGGAGCCTTGTGATGACAAAGGTCATGGAGCATTGTGACGACAAGCACATGGAGTATTGTGATGACAAGCACATGGAGCTTGCTATGACAGGGGTCATGGAGCATTGCGATGACAAGTGCATTGAGAATTGTGATGACAAAGCATGCAACACTTTGATGAGATGTGTCATGGAGCATTCTGATGCCAAGAACGTAGGGAATTGTGATGACAGGGACATGGAGCAGTGTGATGACCAGGGCATGGAGCATTGTGATGGCAAGACCGTGGAGCATTGTGATGAGAAGACCATGGATAATTGTGATGACAAGCGTCATGGAGCACTGTAATGACAAGGGGTTTGGAGCATTGTGATGACAGGGGTCATGGAGCATTGTGATGACAGTGGTCATGGAGCATTGTGATGACAAGTGTCATGGAGCATTTTGATGACAAGGGCGTGGAGCATTGTGATGAGAAGAGCATGGATAATTGTGATTACGAGCGTCATGGAGCACTGTAATTAAAAGGGTTATGGAGTATTGTGATGACAGGGGTCATGGAGCATTGTGATGACTGGGGACATGGAGCATTGTGATAACCATGTCATGGAGCATTGTGATGGCAAGACAGTGGAGCACTGTGATGTGAAGACCATGGATAACTGTGATGACGAGCATCATGGAGCACTGTAATGACAAGGGGCATGGAGCATTGTGATGACAGGTGTCATGGAACATTTTGATGACAGGGTTCATGGATCATTGTGATGACAAGTGTCACGGAGCATTCTGATGACAAGCTTGTAGAGTATAGTGATGACAATGGCATGGAGCATTGTGATGAATAGGGCATGGATCATTGTGATGAAAAGGGCATGGAGCATTTTGATGACAAGGGCGTGGAGCATTGTGATGAGAAGAGCATGGATAATTGTGATTACGAGCGTCATGGAGCACTGTAATGAAAAGGGTTATGGAGTATTGTGATGACTGGGGACATGGAGCATTGTGATAACCAGGTCATGGAGCATTGTGATGGCAAGACAGTGGAGCACTGTGATGAGAAGACCATGGATAATTGTGATGACGAGCCTCATGGACCACTGTAATGACAAGGGGCATGGAGCATTGTGCTGACAGATGTCATGGAACATTTTGATGACAGGGTTCATGGATCATTGTCATGACAAGTGTCACGGAGCATTCTGATGACAAGCTTGTGGAGTATTGTGATGACAATGGCATGGAGCATTGTGATGAAAAGGGCATGGATCATTGTGATGAAAAGGGCATGGAGACTTGTCATGACAGTTTTCAATGAGCATACTGATGACAAGTTCCACGGAGCATTGTGATGACAAGTGTATTGAGAATTGTGATGACAAAGGTCATGGAGCATTGTGATGAGAAGGCCATGGAGCATTCTGATGACATGCGTCAGGGAGCTTTGTGATGACATGGTCATGGAGCATTGTGATTATAGGGGTCTTGGAGCATTGTGATGACAAGGGTCATGGAGTCTTGTGATGACAAAGGCAGGGCTCATGGAGCATTGTTATGACAGGTGTAATGGAGCATTGTGATGACAAGGGCATGGAGCATTGGTCTGAAAAGTTTCATGGATTATTGTGATGAGAGTGGGCATGGAGCATTGTGATGACAAGTGCACGGAACTCAGTGATACATGTGTCTTGGAGGATTGCAATGACAAAGGCATGGTGCATTGTTATGAGAAGGGCATCAATCATTGTGATGCCAAGCGTCATGGAGCTTTGTGATGACAACACCATGGAGCAATGTGATGAGAGGTTTCATGGAACTTTGTGATGACAATGGCATGGAGCATTGTGATGCCAAAGGTCATGGAGCTTTGTGATTACATTGGCCATGGAGCATTTTGATGACAAGTGTGTGGTGCATTGTGATGAGAAGGGCAGGGAGCATTGTGATGACAGGGTCATGGAGCAATTGGATGAAATGGTCATGAAACATTTTGATGACAGTGTTTATGGAACATTGTGATGTTAGGGGTCATGGAGCATTGTGATGAAAAGGGTCAAGGCGCATTGTTATGACAGGGGTTATGGAACATTGTGATGTCAAGTGTCATGGAGCATTGTGATGATAAGGGCATGTAGCACTGTTGTGACAAGGGTCATGGAACATTGTAATGACAGGGGTGTGGGAGTATTGTGATTATTAGTGATGGAACATTGTGATATCAGTGGTGAGAGAGCATTTTGATGAGATGAGCATGGAGCATTGTGATGACAAACTTGTGGAGCATTGTGATGACAAACGCATGGCACTTTGTGATGACATGGGTCAGGAGCATTGTGCTGACAAATGCATGGAGCACTGTGATGACAAGGTTTAAGGAGCATTGTGATGACAAACGCATGGCACTTTGTGATGACATGGGTCAGGAACATTGTGCTGACAAATGCATGGAGCACTGTGATGACAAGGTTTATGGAGCATTGTGATGACAACGATGTGGAGCATGGTGATGACAAGGGCATGGCACATTGTGATGCTTTGGGTCATGGAGTATTGTGCTGACAAAGGCATGGAGCATTGTGATGACAAGGGTCACCGAGAATTGTGATTAAATGTTCATGGAGCATTGTGGTGACAATTGTCACAGAGCCTTGTGATGACGAGGGCATGGATCATTGTGATGACAAAGGTCATGAAGCACTGTGATGACTGGAGTCACGGAGCATTGTGATGACCTGAGTCATAGAACATTGTGATAAAAGAGCATGGAGCATTCTGATGAAAGGGGCATGGAGCATTTGTCTGACAATTTTCATGGATTATTGAGATGACAGTGGGCATGGTGAATTGTGATGACAAGGGCATCGAGCATTGTGATGAGAAGGTCATGGAGTACTGTGAAGACAGGTGTTGGAGCATTGTGATGACATATGTCATGGTCCATTGTGATGACAATGGATAGGAGCATTGTGATGCCAAGTGTCTTGGAGGATTGTGATGACAAAGGTAACGGAGCATTTTGATGAAAAGGGCTTGGAGCATTGTGATGACATGAGTCATGGAGCATTGTGATGACAATGGCCATTGAGAATTTTGATGACAAGTTCATGAAGCATTATGAGGACAATCACATGGAGCTTGCTATGACAGGGGTCATGGAGAATTGCGATGACAAGTGCATTGAGAATTGTGATGACAAAGCATGTAACACTGTGAAGAGAAGTATCATGGAGCATAGTGATGCCGAGAACGTGGAGAATTGTGATGACAGGGGACATGGAGCATTGTGATGACCATGGCATGGAGCATTGTGATGGCAAGAACGTGGAGCATTTTTATGAGAAGACAATGGATAATTGTGATGACGAGCATCACGGAGCACTGTAATGACAAGGGGTATGGAGCATTGTGATGACAGGTGTCATGGAGCATTGTGATGACAGTGGTCATGGAGCATAGTGATGACAAGGGTCATGGAGCATTTTGATGACAAAGACGTGGAGCATTGTGATGAGAAGACCATGGGAAATTGTGATGACGAGTGTCATGGAGCCATTTAATGACAAGGGGTATGGAGCATTGTGATGACAGTGGTCATGGAGCATTGTGATGACTGGGGACATGGAGCATTGTGATGACCAAGGCATGGAGCATTGTGATGGCAAGACCGTGGAGCACTGTGATGAGAAGACGATGGATAATTGTGATGACGAGCATCATGGAGCACTGTAATGACAAGGGGCATGGAGCATTGTGATGACAGGTGTCATGGAACATTTTGATGACAGGGTTCATGGATCATTGTGATGACAAGTGTCACGCAGACTTCTGATGACAATCTTGTGGAGTATAGTGATGACAATGGCATGGAGCATTGTGATGAAAAGGGCATGGATCATTGTGATGAAAAATGCATGGAGACTTCTCATGACAGGGTTCAATGAGCATACTGACGACAAGTGTCCGGGAGCATTGTGAGGACAAGTGTATTGAGAATTGTGATGACAAAGGTCATGGAACATTGTGATGAGAAGTCCATGGATAATTGTGATGACCAGTGTCATGGGGCCTTGTGATGACAAGTGTTATGGAAAATTGTGATCACAATGGTTTGGAGCATTGTGATGACAGAGTTCATGGAGAAGTTTGATTTCATTGTGATGGCAATAGCATGAAGCATTATGATGATCGGCATGGTGCATTGTGATGACAGGGTTCATGGAGCATTGAGATGAAAAGGGGCATGGAGCGTTGTGATTACAGGGGTCTTGGAGCATTGTGATGACAAGGGTCATGGAGCCTTGTGATGACAAGGCCGTGGAACATGGTGATGGCACGGGTCATGGATCATTTTTATGACAGGGGTAATGGAGCATTGTGATGACCGGGTCATGGAGCAATTGGATGAAAAGGGTCATGGAACATTTTGATGACAGGGGTTAGGGAACATTGTGATGTCATTGGTCATGGAGCATTTTGATGAAAAGTGCGTGGAGGATTGTGATGAGAAGACCATGGGAAATTGTGATGACGAGTGTCATGGAGCACTTTAATGACAAGGGGTATGGAGCATTGTGATGACAGGGGTCATGGAGCATTGTGATGACTGGGGACATGGAGCTTTGGGATGACCAAGGCATGGAGCATTGTGATGGCAAGACCGTGGAGCATTTTGATGGGAAGACCATGGATAATTGTGATGACGAGCATCATGGAGCACTGTAATGTCTAAGGGTATGGAGCTTTGTGATGACAGGGACCATGGAGCATTCTGATGACAAGCTTGTGGAGTATTGTGATGACAATGACATGGAGCGTTGTGATGAAAAGGGCATGGAGCATTCTGATGAAAAAGGCATGGAGCCTTTTCATGACAGTGTTCAAGGAGCATTCTGACGACAAGTGTCAGGGAGCATTGTGAAGACAAGTGTATTGAACATTGTGATGACAAAGGTCATGGAGCATTGTGGCAATAAGGACTTGGAGTATTGTCATGACAGGCATCATGGAGCATTGTGATGACAAGTTTTATAGAACATTGTGATCACAAGGGTTTGGAACATTGTGATGACAAGGGCATGAAGCAATATGATCCCAAGTTTCAGGGAGGATTGTGATGACAATGGTAATGGAGTATTGTGATGACAAGTGCATGGAGCATTGTGATGACAAGGTGATGTAGCATTTTGCTGACACAGGCATAGAGAATTGTGATGACTAGGGAATGGAGCATTGTGAGGACAAGAGTCCCGGATCATTGTGTTGTCAGTTGTCATGGACGTTGTGATGACAGTGGTCATGGAGCATTGTGATGATATGTGGCATGGAGCATTATGGTGAGAAGGTCATGGAGTATTGGGCTGAAAATGTACATGGAGTATTGTGATGACAGGGGTCATGGAGCATTGTGATGATAAGGGAATGGAGCATTTTGATGACAATGTCCTGGAGTATTTTGATGAGAAGACCATGGATCCTTGTGATGACAAGTCTCATGGAGCATTCTGATGAAAAGAGGAATGGAGCATTGTGATTACAGGTGTCTTGGAGCATTGTGATGACAACGGCATGGAGCATTGTGATGAGAAGGCCATGGAGCATTCTCATGACATTTGTCATGGAGCTTTGTGATGACAAGGGCAAGGAGCATTGTTATTGCAGGGGCCTTGGAGCATCGTGATGATAAGGTCATGGATCATTGTGATGAAAAAGGCATGGAGCCTTGTCATGAAAGGGTTCAAGGAGCATTCTGACGACAAGTGTCAGGGAGCATTGTGATGACAAGGGTATTGAGCATTGTGATGACAAATGTCATTGAGCATTGTGATGAGAAGGCCATGGATAATTGTGATGACGAGCGTCATGGGGCATTGTGATCACAAGTGTTATGGAACATTGTGACCACAAGGGTTTGGAGCATTGTGATGACAGAGGTCATGGAGCATTTTGATTTCATTGTGATGACAATAGCATGAAGCAATATGATGATGGGCATGGTGCATTATGATGACAGGGTTCATGGGTCATTGTGATGAAAAGGGGCATGGAGCATTGGTCTGAGATGTTTCATGGATTATTGTGATGACATTGGGCATGGCACATTGTGATGACAAGGGCATGGAGCATTGTGATGACAAGTTCATGGAGTATTGTGAAGACAGGTGTCAGGGAGCATTGTGATGACATATTTCATGTTCCATTGTGATGACAATAGCACGGATCATTGTGAAGCCAAGTGTCATGGAGGATTGTTGTGACAAAGGTAAACGAGCATTGTGATGACAAGGGCATGGAGCATTGTGATGACAAGGGCCACTGATAATTTTTATTTCCAGGTCGTGAAACATTGTGATGACAAGCACATGGAGCTTCCTATGACAGGGGTCATGGAGCATTGCGATGACAAGTGCATGGAGTATTGTGATGCCAAGGGCATATAACATTGTGATGACAAGTGCCATGGAGCATTGTGATGACAAGGACGAGGAGAATTGTGAGGACAAGGGACATTGAGCTGTGAGAAGACCAGGGCAGGGAGCATTGTGATGGCAAAACCGTGGAGCATTGTGATGAGAAGACCTTGGGTAATTGTGATGATGAGCATCATGGGGAACTGTAATGACAAGGGGCATGAAGCATTGTGATAACAGGTGTCAGGGAGCATTGTGATGACAGGGGTCATGGAGCATTGTAATGACAAGAGCATGTAATGCTGTGATGAGAAGTGTCATGTAGCATCGTGATGACAAGGACGAGGAGAATTGTGATGACAAGGGAAATGGAGCATTGTGATAACTAGGCATGGGGCAATGTGATGACAGGGGTCATGGAGCATTATTATGACAAGGGCCATGGTGCATTCTGACATAAGATATCACTTACGATGGGAATGTAAACATGGCTACATATGAACTGTATTAGGAAATAGAACAGGGTCTCAGATTTAGAAAACACTCTTGTGCATGCTTAAGGGGAAAGGAGAGGTGGGGAGATGCACAAAACCAGAGTTTGATATTAGCACAGGTACCGTTCCATAATCCAAATATAGAATAGACAAGAACTACTTCTTCCGTAGTGAACGGGACACAAAATCCCTATTTCCAGGAGAGGAATATATCTGACTAGTAAGAATCTTAAAACCAATGTATTTATATGTCTCTATAAGGGAATCAAGTTTGTCTAGACAGGCAAACACAAGTAAGGGAAAACAAGCTCAACCCCATTATAAAACTGAATTTAAAAAAAAGAAAAATAAAAAAAACAGCGATATTCTTACACAATTCCTTCAAGGGCTCTGATGCAACCTGGAATGACACAATCTACAACGACAGCTGGAAGAGACATAAGGCTGGACACATGGGACTGAGGGGATTGGTGAGATTGGCGGAGAAAATGCAGGCCCTTGAAAGCCATAATGCATGCCACCAATTCGATGGGTCCCAACTCTCCTGGTTGAAGGTAATATTACTACAGCTATAACATGGACGGGAAATCAAGAGAGTGGAAACCCTGTGAATACAAAAGGTTTCTAAAACTCAACGAACAGTCCCTCTGCTGGTGCTCCGTTTTGACTTTCCAACTGCTTTACTATAAATCTCCCAAAGTGAAGAGACAGCCCCTTTAACGTCCTGGTTCCCATTGGTTGCCAATTTGGCTAAGGATGAAAGGGAAAAGAGAGAACCAAAGAGACAGTAGCTGTTAGGCATTTGGACCGGCATATGACACTCTAATTTGCCGGCAGGAAGAAGAATTAACCAAACTCTCAGCCACCCACCAGGAACAAGTATAGGTCGTGAAGCAAAATTTTGGACTTGCGTTCAGCTCAAAAAAACGAGTTGAAAAATGGAGAACAGGGGCAAAGCAATTCACAAACTGGCAGAGTAATAAAGGACAACAATCGTCCAAAAATCTGTTGAGTGAAGGAAACGAGGCGGACATGAATGCGAGGAAGAATAGCAGGAAACAGATTACAAGAGGTACGTTGGAATCGCCTGCAAAGCACAGGAAGAGGGACACAACTTCGACAATGATGCACTTGGCCAAAATGGGCGTATGCGATTTCTCCTGAATATATTTTGGAGAAAATGCATACGCCCTTTTTGGCCAAGCAAGCAAGCGTGCAACACACATCTGCACTACAAAGAAGTGTCACTTCCCACCTGTCAAAACGGACATCCACAAAATGTGTAAAAACCAGAAAGGCAATACAGGCCCTGGAGAAGAGGGAGCCTTGTTATGCTGATGTGCGGGATGTAAATTGCCAACTGCCTCACTGGAGGAGTGCATTGAGTTACCTAAAACAAGTAAACAACAGAGCTACAGAGCCAAGGGCACTTCCAGTCTAGGGAATATACCTGGGAAAACTGAAAATCAATACGACAGAACCACCCCCTAATTTAGGGCTGCACTGCTTACAAGAAACTCAACTTGGATACAACTTAAATATCCCAGGAAATATAAAAATCGTTTAAAAGATTGTGGTTCTTACACACGATAGAATATCCCTCAGCCATGTAATCAATGTCATAAGACCAGTAGCAGCAAAGTGAGTGGATTCAGGTACGATGATTCTAAGTGAAATAAGTCACACAGAAAAAGAAAATTATCATAAGATAACACTTATGAAGATCCTGTAAACATGGCTACACATGAACTGAGTTAGTAAAGAGAACAGAGTCTCACATTTAGAAAAGACTCTTATGCACGCTGAAGGGGCAAGGAGAGGTGGGGTGATGCATAATACCAGAGTTTGATATAAGCACAGGTACCATTCCATAAACCAACATGGAATAGACAAGACCTACACCTTCCTCAGTGAAAGGGACTCAAAATTCCATATTTTGCGCAGAGGAATATATCTGACTAGTAAGAATCTTAAAACCTATGTATTGATATGTCTCTGTAAGGGAATCAAGTGTGTCTAGACTGGCATAAACATGGCAGTGAAAATCAGCTCAAACCCACTATAAAAAGGAATTTCAAAAACAAAACAAAAAAAACAGGGAAATTCTTTACAATTCCTTCAGGGTCTCCGATGAAACCAGGAATGACCCTGTCTACAATGACAGCTGGATGTGGCATAAGGCAGGACACTTGGGACTGAGAGGATTGGTGAGATTGGGTGAGCAAATGCAGACCATTTAAAGCAAAAATGCATGGCCCCCATTCCATGGGTCCCAAATCTGCAGGTTGGAGGGAATATTACTACAGCTATAACATGTAAGGGAAACCTAGATAATGGACACAGTGTGAATACGAAAGGTTTCTAAAACTCAACGAATAGTCCCTCTCCTGATGCTCCGGTTTGACTTTCCAACTGCTTTACTATCAATCTCCCAACTTGGAGAGAAAGCCCCTTTAACCTACTGGATCGCACAGGTTGCCAATTTGGCAGAGGATTGAAGGGAAGAGGGAGAACCAAAGAGAGAGTAGCTGTTAGGCATTTGGACAGGCACATGTCATTCTAAATTCCCGGCAGGAAGAAGAATTAACCAAAGTCTCAGTGACCCACCGGGAACTAGTATAGGTCCTGAACCAAAATTTTGGACTTGCCTTCAGCTAACAAAAAACGAGTTAAAAATGGAGCTCAGCGGCACAGCAATTCACAAACTGGCAGAGTAATAAAGGACAACTATCGTCCAAACTCTGTTGAGGGACGGCAACGAGGCCGAATTGTAAGTGAGGCAGAATAGTAGGAAACACATTTCAAGAGGTACGTAGGAATCGATTGTAATGCACAGGAAGAGGGGCTCAACTTCGACAATGATGCACTTGGCCAAATAGGGCATATGCATTTTCTCCTGAATATATTCAAGAGATAACACATACACCCTTTTTGGCCAGGCAAGCAAGGGGAAAATGCAAATCTGCACTACAAAGAAGTATCTCTTCCCACCGGTCATAAGGGACATCCACAAAATGTGTAAACACCAGGAAGGCAAGACAGTCACTGGAGAACAGGGCGCCTTGTTCTGCTGATGGGCTGGATGTAAATTGCCAACTGCCTCACTGGAGGAGTGCATTGTGTTCCCTAAAACAAGTAAACAACAGAGCTACAGAGTCAAGGGCATATCCAGTCTAGGGAATATACCATGGAAAAAATGAAAATCAATAAGACAGAGCCACCCCCAAATTAAGGGCTGCACTGCTTACAAGAACCTCAACTTGGGTACACCTTAAATATCCCAGGAAATATAAAAATGGCTTAAAAATTGTGGTACTTTCGTATGATGGTATATTCCTCAGCCATGAAATCAATGTCATAAGACCAGTAGCAGCAAAGTGAGTGGATTCAGGTACGATGATTCTAAGTGAAATAAGTCACACAGAAAAAGAAACTTATCATAAGATATCACTTATGAAGTTCTTGTAAACAAGGCTACACAAGAACTGAGTTAGGAAAGAGAACAGAGTTTCACATTTAGAAAACATTCTTATGCCTGCTTAAGGGGGAAGGAGAGGTGGGTGATGCATAAAACCAGAGTTTGATATAAGCACAGGTACCGTTCCAAAAAACAACTTTGGAATAGACAAGACCTACACCTTCCTCAGTGAAAGGGAATCAAAACCCCATGTTTCCCGCAGAGTAATAGGTCTGACTAGTAAGAATATTAAAACCTATGTATTGATATGTCTCCGTTAGGGAATCAAGTGTGTCTAGACCTACATAAACATGGCAGCGAGAATCAGCTCAAACCCATTATAAAAAGGATTTATAAAAAAAAATACCAGGGAAATTCTTTACATATTCTTCAGGGTCTCTGACGAAACCTGGAATGACCCTATCTACAATGACAGCTGGATGTGGCATAAGGCTGGACACGTGGGACTGAGAGGATTGGTGAGATTGGGTGAGCAAATGCAGACCCTATAAAGCAATAATGCACGGCACCCATTCCATGGCTCCCAACTCTCCAGGTTGAAGGGAATATTACTACAGCTATAACATGTACGGAAAACCTAGAGAATGGACACACGGTGAATATGAAATGTTATTAAAACTCAACGAATAGTCCCTTTCCTGATGCTCCGTTTTGACTTTCCAACTGCTTTACTATCAATCTCCCAACTTGGAGAGACAGCCACTTTAACCTCCTGGTTCGCAGAGGTTGCCAAATTGGCAGAGGAGGGAAGGGAAGAGGGAGAACCAATGAGATAGTAGCTGTTAGAGATTTGGACGGGCATATGTCACTCTAATTTCCCAGCAGGAAGAATAATTAACCAAAGTCTCAGCTACCCACCTAGAACCAGTATAGTTCCTGAACCAAAATTTTGGACTTGCGTTCATCTCACAAAAAACGAGTTGAAATTGGAGCTGAGGGGCACAGCAATTCACAAAATGGCAGAGTAAAAAAGGACAACTCTCGTCCTAAAATCTGTTGAGGGAAGGCAACGAGGCCGACTTGAAAGGGAAGCAGAATAGCAGTAAACAGATTTCAAGAGGTACGTAGGAATCGCCTGTAATGCACAGGAAAAGGGGCACAATTTCGACAATGATGCACTTGGCCAAAAGGGGCGTATGCGTTTTCTCCTGAATATATTCAGGAGAAAATGCATATGCCCTTTTTGGCCAAGCAAGCAAGCGGGCAATGCAAATCTGCACAACAAAGAAGTATCTCTTCCCACCGTTCAAAAGAGACATCCACAAAATGTTTAAAAACCGGAAAGGCAAGACAAGCCCTGGAGAAAAGGGAGCCTTGTGATGTTAATGGGCGGGATGTAAATTGCCAACTGCCTCACTGGAGGAGTGCACTGTGTTCCCTCAAAGAAGTAAACAACAGAGCTACAGAGCCTAGGGCACTTCCAGTGTAGGGAATATACGTTGGGAAACCTGAAAATCAATAAGACACTGCCACCACCAAATTTAGGGCTGCACTGCTTACAAGAACCTCAAATTGGGTACACCTTAAATATCCCAGGAAATATAAAATGGTTCAAAAAATTGTGGTACGTACGTACGATGGAATATCCCTCAGCCATGAAATCAATGTCATAAGACAAGGAGAAGCAAAGTGAGGGGATTCAGGTACGATGATTCTAAGTGAAATATGTCAAACAGAAAAAGAAACATATAATAAGATATCACTTATGAAGATCCTGTAAACATGGCTACACATGATCTGAGTTACGAAAGAGAACAGAGTCTCACATTTAGAAAACTCTCTTATGCCTGCTTAAAGGGGAAGGAGTGGTGGGGTGTTGCATAACACCATAGTTTGATATAAGCACATTTACCGTTCCAAAAACCAACTATGGAATAGACAACACCAACACATTCCTCAGAAAAAGGGACTCAAAACCCCATATTGCCCGCAGAGGATTAGATCAGACTAGTAAAAATCTTAAAACCTATGTATTGATATGTTTCCGCAAGGCAATCAAGTGTGACTAGACTGGCATATACATGGCAGCGAGAATCAGCTCAAACACACTATAAAAAGGAATTTCAAAAACAAAACAAAAAAACAGGGAAATTCTTTACAATTCCTTCAGGGTCTCTGACGAAACCTGGAATGACCCTATCTACAATGACAGATGGATGTGGCATAAGGCTGGACACTTGGGACTGAGAGGCTTGTTGAGATTGGATGAGCAAATGCAGACACTTTAAAGCAATAAAGCATGGCCCCCATTCCATCGGTTCCAACTCCCCAGGTCGAAGGGAATTTTTCTACAACTATAACATGTACGGGAAACCTAGAGAAAGGACATACTCTGAATACGAAAGGTTTCTACATCTCAAGGTATAGTCCCTATCCTGGTGCTCCGATTTGACTTTCCAACTGCTTTACTATCAATCTCCCAACTTGGAGCGACAGTCCCTTGAACCTCCTCGTTAGCAAAGGTTGCCAATTTGGCAGAGGATTGAAGGGAAGAGGGAGAACCAATGAGATAGTAGCTGTTAGGGATTTGGACGGGCACATGTCACCCTAACTTCACGGCAGGAAGAAGAATTAACCGAAGTCTCAGCCGCCCAGTGGGAACCAGGATAGGTCTTGAACCAAAATTTTGGAGTTGCGTTCAGCTCACAAAAAATGAGTTGATAAATGGAGCTCAGGGGCACAGCAATTCACAAACTGGCAGAGTAATAAAGGACAACTATCGTCCAAAACTCTGTTTAGGGAAGGCAACGAGGCCGACTTCAAAGCGAGGCAGAATAGCAGGAAACAGATTTCAAGAGGTACATCGGAATCGCCTGTAATGCACAGGAAGAGGGGCACAACTTTGACAATGATGCACTTGACCAAAAAGTTTGTAGGTGTTTTCTTCTGAATATATTCAGGAGAAAACGCATACGCACTTTTTGGCCAAGCAAGCAAGTGGGCAATGCAAATTTGCACTACAAATAGGTATCTCTTCCCACTGGTCAAAAGGGACATCCACAAAATGTGTACAAACCAGAAAGGCAACACAGTCCCTGGAGAACAGGGAGCCTTGTTCTGCTGATGGGCGGGATGTAAATTGTCAACTGCCTCACTGGGGGTGTGCATTGTGTTCCCTAAAACAAGTAACCAACAGAGCTACAGAGCCAAGGGCACTTCCAGTCTAGGGAATATACCTTGCGAAAACTGAAAATCTATAAGACAGAGCCACCCCAAAATTTAGGGCTGCACTGCTTACAAGGAACTCAACTTGGGTACACCTTAAATATCCCAGGAAATATAAAAATGGTTCAAAAAATTTTGGTACTTATGTACGATGGAATATCCCTCAGCCATGAAATCAATGTCATAACACCAGGAGCAGGAAAGTGAGTTGATTCAGGTACGAAGATTCTAAGTGAAATAAGTCACACAGAAAAAGAAACTTATCATAAGATATCACTTATGAAGATCCTGTAAACATGGCTACACATTAACTGAGTTAGGAAAGAGAACACAGTCTCACATTTAGAAAACAATCTTATGCCTGCTTAAGGTGGAAGGAGAGGTGGGGTGATGCATAAAACCAGCGTTTGATATAAGCACAGGTACCTTTCCAAAAACCAACTATGGAATAGAAAAGACCTACACTTTCCCCAGTGAAAGGGACTGAAAACACCGTATTTCCCGCAGAGGAAAAGATCTGACTAGTAAGAATCTTAAAACTTATGTAATGATATGCCTCCATAAGGGAATCAAGTGTGTCTAGCCTAGCATAAACATGGCAGTGAGAATCAGCTCAAACACACTATAAAAATGAATTTCAAAAACAAAACCAAAAAACGAGAAATTCTTTACAATTCATTCAGGGTCTCTGATGAAACCTGGAATGACACTATGTACAATGAAAGCTGGATGTGGCATAAGGCTGGACACTTGGGACTGAGAGGATTGGTGAGATTGGGTGAGAAATGGAGACCCTATAAAGCAATAATGCATGGCCCCCATTCCATGGGTCCCAACTCTCCAGGTTGAAGGCAATATTACTACAGCTATAACATGAAAAGGAAACCTAGACAATGGACACACTGTGAATACAAAAGGTTTCTAAAACTCAACGAATAGTCCCTCTCCTGGTGCTCCTGTTTGACTTTCCAACTGCTTTACTATCAATCTCCCAACTTGAAGAGAAAGATCATTTATGCTCCGGGTTCGCACAGGTTGCCAATTTTGCAGAGGATGTAAGGGAAGAGGGAGAACCAGTGAGAGAGTAGCTGTTAGGCATTTGGACATGCACATGTCCCTCTAACTTCCCAGCAGGAGGAAGAATTAACCAAAGTCTCAGCCACCCACCGGGAAACAGTATAGGTAATGAACCAAAATTTTGGACATGCGTACAGCTCACAAAAAACGAGTTGCAAAATGGAGCTCAAGGGCACAGCAATTCACAAACTGGGAGAGTAATAAAGGAAAACTATCATCCAAAAATATGTTGAGTGAAGGCAACGAGGCGGACTTGAAAGCGAGGCAGAATGGCAGCAAACAGATTTCAGGAGGTATGTTGGAATCGCCTTTAAAGCACAGTAAGAGGGGCACAACTTCGACAATGACGCACTTGGCCAAAAAGGGTGTATGCGTTTTCTGCTGAATATATTCAGTAGAAAACGCATACGCTCTTTTTGGCCAAGCAAGCAAGCGGGCAATGCAAATCTGCACTACAAAGAAGTATCACTTCCCACCGGTCAAAAGGGACATCCAAAATATGTGTAAAAACCAGAAAGGCAAGACTGCAGCTGGAGAACAGGGCGCCTTGTTATGCTGATGGGCGGGATGTAAATAGCCTACTGCCTCAGTGGAGGAGTGCATTGTCTTCCCTAAAATAAGTAAACAACAGAGCTACAGAGCCAAGGGCACTTCCAGTCTAGGGAATATACCTTGGGAAAACTGAAAATCAATAAGACAGAGCCACCCCCAAATTTAGGGCTGCACTGCTTACAAGAACCTCAACTTGGGTACACCTGAAATATCCCAGGAAATATAAAAATGGTTCAAAAATTTGTGGTACTTATGTACGATGTAATATCCCTCAGCCATGAAATCAATGTCATAAGACCAGGAGCAGCAAAGTGAGTGGATTCAGGTACGATGATTCTAAGTGAAGTCACACAGAAAAAGAAACTTATCATAAGATATCACTTTTGAACATCCTGTAAACATGGCTACACATGAACTGAGTTAAGAAACAGAACAGAGTCTCACATTTAGAAAACACTGTTATGCCTGCTTAAGGGGGAAGGAGAGGTGGGGTGATGCATAAAACCAGAGTTTAATATAAGCACAGGTACCGTTTGTACAACCAATGTGGAATTGACAAGACCTACACCTTCCTCAGTGAAAGGGTCTCAAAACCCCATATTTCCCGCAGAGGAATAGATCTGACTAGTAAGAATCTTAAAACCTATGTACTGATATGTCTCCGTAAGGGAATCAAGTGTGTCTAGACTGGCATAAACATGGCAGCGAGAATCAACTCAAACCCACTATAAAAAGGAATTTCAAAAACAAAACCGAAAAACAGGGAAATTCTTTTCAATTTCTTCATGGTCTCTGATGAAACCTGGAATGACCCTATCTACAATGACAGCTGGATGTGGCATAAGGCTGGACACTTGGGACTGAGAGTATTGGTGAGATTGGGTGAGCAAATGCAGACCCTATAAAGCAAAAATGCAAGGCCCCCATTCCATGGATCCCAACTCTCCATGTTGAAGGGAATATTACTACAGCTATAACATGTACGGGAAACCTAGAGAATGGACACACAGTGAATACGAAAGCTTTCTAAAACTCAACGAGTAGTCCCTCTCCTGGTGCTCCGCTTTGAATTTCCAACTGCTTTACTATCTATCTCCCAACTTGGAGAGACAACCGCTTTAAACTCCTGGTTCGCACAGGTTGCCAATTTCACAGAGGATGGAAGGGAAGAGGGAGAACCAATGATAGAGTAGCTGTTAGGCATTTGGACGGGCACATGTCACTCTAATTTCCCGGCAGGAAGAAGAATTAACCAAAGTCTCAGCCACCGACCGGGAACCATTATAGGTCCTGAACCAAAATTTTGGACTTGCGTACAGCTCACAAAAAACGAGTTGAATAATGGAGCTCAGGGGCACAGCAATTCACAAACTGGCTGAGTAATAAAGGACAACTATCATCCAAAAATCTGTTGAGGGAAGGCAACGTGGCGGACTTGAAAGCGAGGCAGAATAGCAGGAAACAGATTTCAAGAGGTACGTTGGAATTGCCTTTAAAGCACAGGAAGAGGGGCACAACTTCGACAATGATGCACTTGGCCAAAAAGGGCGTATGCGTTTTCTCCTGATTATATTCAGGAGAAAACACATACGTCCTTTATGGCCAAGCAAGGAAGCAGGCAATGCAAATCTGCACTACAAAGAAGTATCACTTCCCACCGGTCAATAGGGACATCCACAAAATGTGTAAAAACCAGAAAGGCAAGACAGGCCCTGGAGAACAGGGAGCCTTGATATGCTGATGGGTGGGATGTAAATTGCCAACTGCCTCACTGGATGAGTGCATTGTGTTCCCTAAAACAAGTAAACAGCAGAGCTACAGAGCCAAGGACACTTCCCGTCTAGGGAATATACCATGGGAAAACTGAAAATCAATAAGTCAGAGCTACCCCCAAATTTAGGGCTGCACTGCTTACAAGAACCTCAACTTGGGTACACCTTAAATATCCCAGGAAATATAAAAATGGTTCAACAAATTGTGGTACATATGTACGATGGAATATCCGTCAGCCATGAAATCAATGTCATAAGCCCAGGAGCAGCAAAGTGAGTGGATTCAGGTACGATGATTCTAAGTGAAATAAGTCACACAGAAAAAGAAACTTATCATAAGATATCACTTATGAAGATACTGTAAACATGGCTACACATGAACTGAGTTAGGAAAGAGAATAGAGTCTCACATTTAGAAAACACTCTTATGCCTGCATAAGGGGAAAAGATAGGAGGGGTGATGAATAAACCCAGAGTTTGATATAAGTACAGGTACCATTTCTAAAACCAACTGTGGAATAGAGAAGACCTACACATTCCACAGTGAAAGGGACTCAAAATCCCATATTTCCCGCAGAGGAATAGATCTGTCTAGTAAGAATCTTAAAACCTATGTATTGATATATCTCTGTAAGGGAATCAAGTGTGTCTAGACTGGCATAAACATGGCAGCGAGAATCAGGTCAAACCCCCTATAAAAAGGAATTTCAAAAACAAAACCAAAAATCAGGGAAATTCTTTACATTTCCTTCAGGGTCTCTGATGAAACCTGGAATGACCCTATCTACAATGACAGCTGGATGTGGTATAAGGCTGGACACTTGGGACTGAGAGAATTGGTGAGATTGGGTGAGCAAATGCAGTCCCTTTAAAGCAAAAATGTATGGCCCCCATTCCCTGGGTCCCAACTCTCCATGTTGAAGGGAATATTACAACAGCTATAACATGTATGGGAAACCTAGAGAATGGACACACTGTGAATACAGATGGTTTTCTAAAAGTCAAGGAATAGTCCCTCTCCTGGTACTCCGGTTTGACTTTCCAACTGCTTTACTATCAATCTTCCATCTTGTTAAGACACCCCCTTTAAGGTCCTGGTTCGCCCAGTTTGCCAATTTGGCAGATGATGGAAGGGAAGAGGGAGAACCAATGAGAGACTAGCTGTTAGGCACTTGGACGGGCACATGTCACTCTAATTTCCCGGCGGGAAGAAGAATTAACCAAAGTATCATCCACCCACCGGGAACCAGTATAGGTCCTGAAACAAAATTTTGACTTGCGTACAGCTCACAAAAAACGGGTTGAAAAATGGAGCTCAGGAGCACAGCAGTTCACAAACTGGCAGAGTAATAAAGGACAACTATCATACTAAAATCTGTTGTGGGAAGGGAACGAGGCAGCCTTGAAAGCGAGGCAGAATAGCAGGAAACAGATTTGAAGAGGTACGTTGGAATCACCTTTAAAGCACAGGAAGAGGGGCACAACTTCGACAATGACGCACTTGGCCAAAAAGTGCGTATACGTTTTCTCCTGAATATATTCAGGAGAAAACGCATATGCCCTTTTATGGCCAAGCAAGAAAGCGGGCAATGCAAAGCTGCACTACAAAGAAGTATCACTTCCCACCGGTCAAAAGGGACATCCACATAATGTGTAAAAACCAGAAAGGCAAGACAGGCCCTGGAGAACATGGAGCCTTGTTATGCTGATGGGCGGGATGCAACTTGCCAACTGCCTCACTGGAGGAGTGCATTGTGTTCCCTAAAACAAGTAAACAACAGAGCTACTGAGCCAAGGGCACTTCCAGTCTAGTGAATATACCTTGGGAAATCTGAAAATCAATAAGAGAGAGCCACCCCCAAATTTAGGGCTGCACTGCTTACAAGAACCTCAACTTGGGTACACCTTAAATATCCCAGGAAATATAAAAATGGTTCAAAAAACAGTGATACTTACGTACGATGGAATATCCCTCAGCCATGAAATCAATGTCATAATGCCAGGAGCAGCAAAGTGAGTGGATTCAGGTACGATGATTCTAAGTGAAATAAGTCACACAGAAAAAGAAACTTATCATAAGATATCACTTATGAAGATCCTGTAAGCATGGCTACACATGAACTGAGTTAGGAAAGAGAACAGAGTCTCACATTTAGAAAACACTCTTATGCCTGTTTAAGAGGGAAGGAGAGGTGGGGTGATGCATAAAACCAGAGTTTGATATAAGCACAGTTACCGCTTCTAAAACCAACTGTGGAATAGACAAGACCTCCACCTTCCTCAGTGAAAGGGACTCAAAACACCATATTTCCCGCACAGTAATAGATCTCACTAGTAAGAATCTTAAAACCTATGTATTGATATGTCTCCATAAGGGAATCAAGTGTGTCTAAACTGGCATAAACATGGCAGGGAGAAACAGCTCAAACACACTATAAAAAGGAATTTCAAAAACAAAACCAAAAAACAGGGAACTTCTTTAGAATTCCTTCCGCGTGTCTGATGAAACCTGGAATGACCCTATCTACAATGACAGCTGGATGTGGCATAAGGCTGGACACTTGGGGCTGAGAGGATGGGTGAGATTGGGTGAGCAAATGCAGACCTTTAAAACAAAAATGGATGGCCCCCATTCCATGGGTCCCAACTCTCCATGTTGAAGGGAATATTACTACAGCTATAACATGTACGGGAAACGTAGAGAATAGACACTCTGTGAATACAAAAGTTTTCTAAAACTCAACGAATAGGCCCTCTCCTGGTGCTCACGTTTGACTTTCCAACTGCTTTACTATCAATCTCCCAACTTGGAGAGACAGACCCTTTAACCTCCTGGTTCGCACAGGTTGCCAATTTGCAAGAGGATGGAAGGGAAGAGGGAGAACCAATGAGAGAGTAGCTGTTAGGCATTTGGACGGGCACATGTCACTCTAATCTCCCGGCAGGAAGAAGAATTAACCAGAGTCTCAGCCACACACCGGGAACCAGTATAGGTCCTGAACCAAAATTTTGGACTTTCGTACAGCTCACAAAAAACGACTTGAAAACTGGAGCTCAAGGTCTTAGCAATTCACAAACTGGCAGAGTAATAAAGGACAAGTATCGTCCAAAAATCTGTTGAGGGAAGGCAACGAGGCGGACTTGAAAGCGAGGCAGAATAGCAGGAAACAGATTTGAAGAGGTACGTTGGAATCACCTTTAAAGCATAGGAAGCGGGGCACAACTTCGACAATGACACACTTGGCCAAAAAGGGCGTATGCGTTTTCTCCTGAATATATTCAGGAGTAAACGCATACAACCTTTTTGGCCAAGCAAGCAAGCGGGCAAAGCAAATCTGCACTACAAAGAAGTATCCCTTTCCACCGGTCAAAAGGGTCATCCACAAAATGTGTAAAAACCAGAAAGGCAAGGCAGGACCTGGAGAACCGGGAAGCTTGTTATGCTGATGGGCGGGATGTAAATTGACAACTGCCTCACTGGAGGAGTGCATTGCGTTCCCTAAAACAAGTAAACAACAGATCTACAGAGCCAAGGGAATTTCCAGTCTAGGTAATATACCTTGGGAAAACTGAAAATCAATAAGACAGAGCCACCCCCAAATTTAGGGCTGCACTGCTTACAAGAACCTCAACTTGGTTACACCTTAAATATCCCAGGAAATATAAAAATGGTTCAAAAAACTGTGGTATTTATGTACGATGGAATATCCCTCAGCCATGAAATCAATGTCATAAGACCAGGAGCAGCAAAGTGAGTGGATTCAGGTACGATGATTCTAAGTGAAATAAGTCACACAGAAAAAGAAACTTATCATAAGATATCACTTATGAAGATACTGTAAACATGGCTACACATGAACTGAGTTAGGAAAGAGAACAGAGTCTCACATTTAGAAAACACTCTTATGCCTGCATAAGGGGAAAAGATAGGAGGGGTGATGAATAAACCCAGAGTTTGATATAAGTACAGGTACCATTTCTAAAACCAACTGTGGAATAGAGAAGACCTACACATTCCACAGTGAAAGGGACTCAAAATCCCATATTTCCCGCAGAGGAATAGATCTGTCTAGTAAGAATCTTAAAACCTATGTATTGATATATCTCTGTAAGGGAATCAAGTGTGTCTAGACTGGCATAAACATGGCAGCGAGAATCAGGTCAAACCCCCTATAAAAAGGAATTTCAAAAACAAAACCAAAAATCAGGGAAATTCTTTACATTTCCTTCAGGGTCTCTGATGAAACCTGGAATGACCCTATCTACAATGACAGCTGGATGTGGTATAAGGCTGGACACTTGGGACTGAGAGAATTGGTGAGATTGGGTGAGCAAATGCAGTCCCTTTAAAGCAAAAATGTATGGCCCCCATTCCCTGGGTCCCAACTCTCCATGTTGAAGGGAATATTACAACAGCTATAACATGTATGGGAAACCTAGAGAATGGACACACTGTGAATACAGATGGTTTTCTAAAAGTCAAGGAATAGTCCCTCTCCTGGTACTCCGGTTTGACTTTCCAAGTGCTTTACTATCAATCTTCCATCTTGTTAAGACACCCCCTTTAAGGTCCTGGTTCGCCCAGTTTGCCAATTTGGCAGATGATGGAAGGGAAGAGGGAGAACCAATGAGAGACTAGCTGTTAGGCACTTGGACGGGCACATGTCACTCTAATTTCCCGGCGGGAAGAAGAATTAACCAAAGTATCATCCACCCACCGGGAACCAGTATAGGTCCTGAAACAAAATTTTGACTTGCGTACAGCTCAAAAAAAACGGGTTGAAAAATGGAGCTCAGGAGCACAGCAGTTCACAAACTGGCAGAGTAATAAAGGACAACTATCATACTAAAATCTGTTGTGGGAAGGGAACGAGGCAGCCTTGAAAGCGAGGCAGAATAGCAGGAAACAGATTTGAAGAGGTACGTTGGAATCACCTTTAAAGCACAGGAAGAGGGGCACAACTTCGACAATGACGCACTTGGCCAAAAAGTGCGTATACGTTTTCTCCTGAATATATTCAGGAGAAAACGCATATGCCCTTTTATGGCCAAGCAAGAAAGCGGGCAATGCAAAGCTGCACTACAAAGAAGTATCACTTCCCACCGGTCAAAAGGGACATCCACATAATGTGTAAAAACCAGAAAGGCAAGACAGGCCCTGGAGAACATGGAGCCTTGTTATGCTGATGGGCGGGATGCAACTTGCCAACTGCCTCACTGGAGGAGTGCACTGTGTTCCCTAAAACAAGTAAACAACAGAGCTACTGAGCCAAGGGCACTTCCAGTCTAGGGAATATACCTTGGGAAAACTGAAAATCAATAAGAGAGAGCCACCCCCAAATTTAGGGCTGCACTGCTTACAAGAACCTCAACTTGGGTACACCTTAAATATCCCAGGAAATATAAAAATGGTTCAAAAAACAGTGATACTTACGTACGATGGAATATCCCTCAGCCATGAAATCAATGTCATATTGCCAGGAGCAGCAAAGTGAGTGGATTCAGGTACGATGATTCTAAGTGAAATAAGTCACACAGAAAAAGAAACTTATCATAAGATATCACTTATGAAGATCCTGTAAGCATGGCTACACATGAACTGAGTTAGGAAAGAGAACAGAGTCTCACATTTAGAAAACACTCTTATGCCTGTTTAAGAGGGAAGGAGAGGTGGGGTGATGCATAAAACCAGAGTTTGATATAAGCACAGTTACCGCTTCTAAAACCAACTGTGGAATAGACAAGACCTCCACCTTCCTCAGTGAATGGGACTCAAAACACCATATTTCCCGCACAGTAATAGATCTCTCTAGTAAGAATCTTAAAACCTATGTATTGATATGTCTCCATAAGGGAATCAAGTGTGTCTAAACTGGCATAAACATGGCAGCGAGAAACAGCTCAAACACACTATAAAAAGGAATTTCAAAAACAAAACCAAAAAACAGGGAACTTCTTTAGAATTCCTTCCGCGTGTCTGATGAAACCTGGAATGACCCTATCTACAATGACAGCTGGATGTGGCATAAGGCTGGACACTTGGGGCTGAGAGGATGGGTGAGATTGGGTGAGCAAATGCAGACCTTTAAAACAAAAATGGATGGCCCCCATTCCATGGGTCCCAACTCTCCATGTTGAAGGGAATATTACTACAGCTATAACATGTACGGGAAACGTAGAGAATAGACACTCTGTGAATACAAAAGTTTTCTAAAACTCAACGAATAGGCCCTCTCCTGGTGCTCACGTTTGACTTTCCAACTGCTTTACTATCAATCTCCCAACTTGGAGAGACAGACCCTTTAACCTCCTGGTTCGCACAGGTTGCCAATTTGCAAGAGGATGGAAGGGAAGAGGGAGAACCAATGAGAGAGCAGCTGTTAGGCATTTGGACGGGCACATGTCACTCTAATCTCCCGGCAGGAAGAAGAATTAACCAGAGTCTCAGCCACACACCGGGAACCAGTATAGGTCCTGAACCAAAATTTTGGACTTTCGTACAGCTCACAAAAAACGACTTGAAAACTGGAGCTCAAGGTCTTAGCAATTCACAAACTGGCAGAGTAATAAAGGACAAGTATCGTCCAAAAATCTGTTGAGGGAAGGCAACGAGGCGGACTTGAAAGCGAGGCAGAATAGCAGGAAACAGATTTGAAGAGGTACGTTGGAATCACCTTTAAAGCATAGGAAGCGGGGCACAACTTCGACAATGACACACTTGGCCAAAAAGGGCGTATGCGTTTTCTCCTGAATAAATTCAGGAGAAAACGCATACAACCTTTTTGGACAAGCAAGCAAGCGGGCAAAGCAAATCTGCACTACAAAGAAGTATCCATTTCCACCAGTCAAAAGGGTCATCCACAAAATGTGTAAAAACCAGAAAGGCAAGGCAGGACCTGGAGAACCGGGAAGCTTGTTATGCTGATGGGCGGGATGTAAATTGACAACTGCCTCACTGGAGGAGTGCATTGCGTTCCCTAAAACAAGTAAACAACAGATCTACAGAGCCAAGGGAATTTCCAGTCTAGGGAATATACCTTGGGAAAACTGAAAATCAATAAGACAGAGCCACCCCCAAATTTAGGGCTGCACTGCTTACAAGAACCTCAACTTGGTTACACCTTAAATATCCCAGGAAATATAAAAATGGTTCAAAAAACTGTGGTATTTATGTACGATGGAATATCCCTCAGCCATGAAATCAATGTCATAAGACCAGGAGCAGCAAAGTGAGTGGATTCAGGTACGATGATTCTAAGTGAAATAAGTCACACAGAAAAAGAAACTTATCATAAGATATCACTTATGAAGATACTGTAAACATGGCTACACATGAACTGAGTTAGGAAAGAGAACAGAGTCTCACATTTAGAAAACACTCTTATGCCTGCATAAGGGGAAAAGATAGGAGGGGTGATGAATAAACCCAGAGTTTGATATAAGTACAGGTACCATTTCTAAAACCAACTGTGGAATAGAGAAGACCTACACATTCCACAGTGAAAGGGACTCAAAATCCCATATTTCCCGCAGAGGAATAGATCTGTCTAGTAAGAATCTTAAAACCTATGTATTGATATATCTCTGTAAGGGAATCAAGTGTGTCTAGACTGGCATAAACATGGCAGCGAGAATCAGGTCAAACCCCCTATAAAAAGGAATTTCAAAAACAAAACCAAAAATCAGGGAAATTCTTTACATTTCCTTCAGGGTCTCTGATGAAACCTGGAATGACCCTATCTACAATGACAGCTGGATGTGGTATAAGGCTGGACACTTGGGACTGAGAGAATTGGTGAGATTGGGTGAGCAAATGCAGTCCCTTTAAAGCAAAAATGTATGGCCCCCATTCCCTGGGTCCCAACTCTCCATGTTGAAGGGAATATTACAACAGCTATAACATGTATGGGAAACCTAGAGAATGGACACACTGTGAATACAGATGGTTTTCTAAAAGTCAAGGAATAGTCCCTCTCCTGGTACTCCGGTTTGACTTTCCAACTGCTTTACTATCAATCTTCCATCTTGGAAAGACACCCCCTTTAAGGTCCTGGTTCGCCCAGTTTGCCAATTTGGCAGATGATGGAAGGGAAGAGGGAGAACCAATGAGAGATAGCTGTTAGGCACTTGGACGGGCACATGTCACTCTAATTTCCCGGCGGGAAGAAGAATTAACCAAAGTATCATCCACCCACCGGGAACCAGTATAGGTCCTGAAACAAAATTTTGACTTGCGTACAGCTCACAAAAAACGAGTTGAAAAATGGAGCTCAGGAGCACAGCAGTTCACAAACTGGCAGAGTAATAAAGGACAACTATCATACTAAAATCTGTTGTGGGAAGGGAACGAGGCAGCCTTGAAAGCGAGGCTGAATAGCAGGAAACAGATTTGAAGAGGTACGTTGGAATCACCTTTAAAGCACAGGAAGAGGGGCACAACTTCGACAATGACGCACTTGGCCAAAAAGTGCGTATACGTTTTCTCCTGAATATATTCAGGAGAAAACGCATATGCCCTTTTATGGCCAAGCAAGAAAGCGGGCAATGCAAAGCTGCACTACAAAGAAGTATCACTTCCCACCGGTCAAAAGGGACATCCACATTATGTGTAAAAACCAGAAAGGCAAGACAGGCCCTGGAGAACATGGAGCCTTGTTATGCTGATGGGCGGGATGCAACTTGCCAACTGCCTCACTGGAGGAGTGCATTGTGTTCCCTAAAACAAGTAAACAAAAGAGCTACTGAGCCAAGGGCACTTCCAGTCTAGGGAATATACCTTGGGAAAACTGAAAATCAATAAGAGAGAGCCACCCCCAAATTTAGGGCTGCACTGCTTACAAGAACCTCAACTTGGGTACACCTTAAATATCCCAGGAAATATAAAAATGGTTCAAAAAACAGTGATACTTACGTACGATGGAATATCCCTCAGCCATGAAATCAATGTCATAATGCCAGGAGCAGCAAAGTGAGTGGATTCAGGTACGATGATTCTAAGTGAAATAAGTCACACAGAAAAAGAAACTTATCATAAGATATCACTTATGAAGATCCTGTAAGCATGGCTACACATGAACTGAGTTAGGAAAGAGAACAGAGTCTCACATTTAGAAAACACTCTTATGCCTGTTTAAGAGGGAAGGAGAGGTGGGGTGATGCATAAAACCAGAGTTTGATATAAGCACAGTTACCGCTTCTAAAACCAACTGTGGAATAGACAAGACCTCCACCTTCCTCAGTGAAAGGGACTCAAAACACCATATTTCCCGCACAGTAATAGATCTCACTAGTAAGAATCTTAAAACCTATGTATTGATATGTCTCCATAAGGGAATCAAGTGTGTCTAAACTGGCATAAACATGGCAGCGAGAAACAGCTCAAACACACTATAAAAAGGAATTTCAAAAACAAAACCAAAAAACAGGGAACTTCTTTAGAATTCCTTCCGCGTGTCTGATGAAACCTGGAATGACCCTATCTACAATGACAGCTGGATGTGGCATAAGGCTGGACACTTGGGGCTGAGAGGATGGGTGAGATTGGGTGAGCAAATGCAGACCTTTAAAACAAAAATGGATGGCCCCCATTCCATGGGTCCCAACTCTCCATGTTGAAGGGAATATTACTACAGCTATAACATGTACGGGAAACGTAGAGAATAGACACTCTGTGAATACAAAAGTTTTCTAAAACTCAACGAATAGGCCCTCTCCTGGTGCTCACGTTTGACTTTCCAACTGCTTTACTATCAATCTCCCAACTTGGAGAGACAGACCCTTTAACCTCCTGGTTCGCACAGGTTGCCAATTTGCAAGAGGATGGAAGGGAAGAGGGAGAACCAATGAGAGAGTAGCTGTTAGGCATTTGGACGGGCACATGTCACTCTAATCTCCCGGCAGGAAGAAGAATTAACCAGAGTCTCAGCCACACACCGGGAACCAGTATAGGTCCTGAACCAAAATTTTGGACTTTCGTACAGCTCACAAAAAACGACTTGAAAACTGGAGCTCAAGGTCTTAGCAATTCACAAACTGGCAGAGTAATAAAGGACAAGTATCGTCCAAAAATCTGTTGAGGGAAGGCAACGAGGCGGACTTGAAAGCGAGGCAGAATAGCAGGAAACAGATTTGAAGAGGTACGTTGGAATCACCTTTAAAGCATAGGAAGCGGGGCACAACTTCGACAATGACACACTTGGCCAAAAAGGGCATATGCGTTTTCTCCTGAATATATTCAGGAGAAAACGCATACAACCTTTTTGGCCAAGCAAGCAAGCGGGCAAAGCAAATCTGCACTACAAAGTAGTATCCCTTTCCACCGGTCAAAAGGGTCATCCACAAAATGTGTAAAAACCAGAAAGGCAAGGCAGGACCTGGAGAACCGGGAAGCTTGTTATGCTGATGGGCGGGATGTAAATTGACAACTGCCTCACTGGAGGAGTGCATTGCGTTCCCTAAAACAAGTAAACAACAGATCTACAGAGCCAAGGGAATTTCCAGTCTAGGGAATATACCTTGGGAAAACTGAAAATCAATAAGACAGAGCCACCCCCAAATTTAGGGCTGCACTGCTTACAAGAACCTCAACTTGGTTACACCTTAAATATCCCAGGAAATATAAAAATGGTTCAAAAAACTGTGGTATTTATGTACGATGGAATATCCCTCAGCCATGAAATCAATGTCATAAGACCAGGAGCAGCAAAGTGAGTGGATTCAGGTACGATGATTCTAAGTGAAATAAGTCACACAGAAAAAGAAACTTATCATAAGATATCACTTATGAAGATCCTGTAAGCATGGCTACACATGAACTGAGTTAGGAAAGACAACAGAGTCTCACATTTAGAAAACACTCTTATGCCTGCTTAAGTGGAAAGGAGAGGTGGGGTGATGCATAAAACCAGAGTTTGATATAAGCACACGTACCATTTCTAAAACCAACTGTGGAATAGACAAGACCTACACCTTCCTCAGTGAAAGGGACTCAAAATCCCATATTTCCCGCAGAGGAATAGATCTGACTAGTAATAATCTTAAAACCTATGTATTGATATGTCTCTGTAAGGGAATCAAGTGTGTCTAGACTGGCATAAACATGGCAGGAGAATCAGCTCAAACCCGCTATAAAAGGGAATTTCAAAAACAAAACCAAAAAACAGGGAAATTCTTTTCAATTCCTTCATGGTCTCTGATGAAACCTGGAATGACCCTATCTACAATGACAGCTGGATGTGGCATAAGGCTGTACACTTGGGACTGAGAGGATTGGTGAGATTCTGTGAGCAAATGCAGACCCTTTAAAGCAATAATGCATGGCCCCCATTCCATGGGTCCCAACTCTCCAGGTTGAAGGGAATATTACTACAACTATAACATGTACAGGAAACCGATATAATGGACACACGGTGAATACAAAAGGTTTCTAAATCTCAACAAATCGTCCCTCTCCTGGTGCTCCAGTTTGATTTTCCAGCTGCTTTACTAAAATCGCCCAACTTGGAGAGACAGCCCCTTTAATCTCCTGGTTTGCACAGGTTGCCAATTTGGCAGAGGTTGGAAGGGAAGAGGGAGAAGCAATGAGAGAGTAGCTGATAGGCATTTGGACGGGCACATGTCACTCTAATTTCCCGGCAGGAAGAAGAATTAACCAAAGTCTCAGCCACCCACCGCGAACCAGTATAGGTCCTGAACCAAAATTTTGGACTTTCGTTCAGCTCACAAAAAACAAGTTGAAAAATGGAGCTCAGGGGCACAGCAATTCACAAACTGGCAGAGTAATAAAGGACAACTATCATCAAAAATCCATTGAAGGAAGTCAACTAGGCAGACTTGAAAGCGAGGCAGAATAGCAGGAAACAGATTCCAAGAGGTACGTTGGAATCACCTGTAAAGCACAGGAAGATGGGCACAACTTTGACCATGATGCACCTGGCCAAAAAGTGCGCATGTGTTTTCTCCTGAATATATTCAGCAGAAAATGCATACGCCCTTTGTGGCCAAGCAAGCAAGTGGCAATGCAAATCTGCACTACAAAGAAGTATCACTTCCCACCAGTCAAAAGGGACATCCACAAAATGTGAAAAATCTGAAAGCCAAGACAAGCCCTGGAGAACAGGGAGCCTTGTTATGCTGATGGGCTGGATGTAAATTGCCAACTGCCTCACTGGAGGAGTGCATTGTGTTCCCTAAAACAAGTAAACAACAGAGCTACAGAGCCAAGGGCACTTCCTGTCTAGGGAATATTCCTTGCGAAAACTGAAAATCAATAAGACAGTGCCACTGTAAATTTAGGGCTGCACTGCTTTCAAGAACCTCAACTTGGGAACACCTTAAATAACCCAGGAAATATAAAAATGGTTCAAAAAATTGTGGTACTTATGTACGATGGAATATCCCTCAGCCATGAAATACATGTCATAAGACCAGTAGCAGCAAAGTGAGTGGATTCAGGTACGATGATTCTAAGTGAAATAAGTCAAACAGAAAAAGAAACTTATCATAATATATCACTTATGAAAACCCTGTAAACATGGCTACACATGAACACAGTTGGGAAAGAGAACTGTGTCTCACATTTAGAAAACACTCTTATGCCTTCTTAAGGTGGAAGGAGAGGTGGGGGTATGCTTAATTCACAGTTTGATATAAGCACAGTTACCGTTCCAAAAACCATCTATGGTACAGACAAGACCTACATCTTCCTCAGTGAAAGGGACTCAAAACCCCATATTTCCTGCAGAGGAATAGATCTGACTAGTAAGAATCTTAAAACCTTAATACTGATATGTCTCCGTAAGGGAATCAAGTATGTCTAGACTGGCGTAAACATGGCAGCGAGAATCAGCTCAAACCCACTATAAAAAGGAATTTCAAAAACAAAACAAAAAAACAGGGAAATTCTTTACAATTCCTTCAGGTTCTCTGATGAAATCTGGAATAACCCTATCTGCAAAGTCAGCTGGATGTGGCATAATGCTGGACACTTGGAACTGAGAGGATTGGTGAGATTGGGTGAGGAAATGCAGAGCCTTTAAAGCAATAATGCATGGTCCCAATTCCATGGGTCACATCTCTACAGGTTGAAGGGAATATTACTACAACTATATCATGTACGGGAAACCTAGAGAATGAACACACTGTGAATACGAAACTTTTCTAAAACTCAACGAATAGTCCCTCTCCTGGTGCTCTGTATTGACTTTCCAACTGCTTTACTATCAATCTCCCAACTTGGAGAGACAGCCCCTTTAACCTCCTGGTTCGCACACGTTGCCAAATTGGCAGAGGATGGAAGGGAAGAGTGAGAACCAATGAGAGAGTCGCTGTTAGGCATTTGGACGGGCATATGTCACTCTAATTTCCTGGCAGGAAGATGAATTAAACAAAGTCTCAGCCAGCCACCCGGAACCAGTATAGGTCATGAAACAAAATTTTGGACTTGTGTTCAGCTCACAAAAAACGAGTTGAGAAATGGAGCTCAGGGGCACAGCAATTCACAAACTTGCAGAGTAATAAAGCGCAACTATCGTTCAAAAATCTGTTGAAGGAAGGCAAGGAGGCGGACTTGAAAGCGAGGCAGAATAGCAGGAAACTGATTTCAAGAGGTACGTTGGAGTCTCCTGTAAAGCACAGGAAGTGGGGAACAACTTCGACAATGATGCACTTGGCCAATAAGGGGGTATGCATTTTCTCCTGAATATATTCAGGAGGAAATGCATACGCCCTTTTTGGCCAAGCAAGCAAGATTACAATGCAAATCTTCACTACAAAGAAGTATCACTTCCCACAGGTCCATAGGGATATCCAAAAAATATGTAAAAACCAGAAAGGCAAGACAGGCCCTCGAGAAGA
The DNA here is from genome assembly GCF_964165515.1 of Mesoplodon bidens. NCBI lineage: Eukaryota > Metazoa > Chordata > Mammalia > Artiodactyla > Ziphiidae > Mesoplodon > Mesoplodon bidens. The sequence continues at coordinate 44,290 of NW_027671299.1, read as the reverse complement.
AGGAGCCTTGTTAAGCTGATGGGCAGGATGTAAACTGCCAACTGCCTCACTGGAAGAGTGCATTGTGTTCCCTAAAACAAGTAAACAACAAAGCTACAGAGCCAAGGGCACTTCCATTCTAGGGAATATACCTTGGGATACCTGAAAATCAATAAGACAGGACACCCCCAAATTTAAGACTGCACTGCTTACAAGAACCTCAAATTGGGTACACCTTAAATATCCCAGGAAATATAAAAATGGTTCAAAAATTGTGGTACTTACGTACGATGGAATATCCCTCAGCCATGAAATCAATGTCATAAGACCAGTAGCAGCAAAGTGAGTGGATTCTTGTACGATGATTCTAAGTGAAATAAGTCACACAGAAAAAGAAACTTATCATAAGATATCACTTATGAAGATCCTGTAAACATGGCTACACATGAACTGAATTATGAAAGATAACAGAGAAAGGAATCTTATCATAACATATCACTCATAGGGTGAATGAACACATGGCTACATATGAACTGAATTACAAACACAACAGAGTCACACATTTAGAAAACAATCTTCTGCCTGCTTAAGGGGAAAGGTGAGGTGGGTTGATGCATAAAACCACAGTTTTAAATTAACACAGATACCGTTACATAAACTAAGTATGTAATAGACAACACCTACTCCCCGCACAATGAACTGGACTCAACACCCCCTATTCATTGCAGAGGAATATATCTGAATCTGAGAATTTTAAATCATATGTATTCTCATGTCTCCATAAAGGAATCATATGTGTGTATAATTGCATGAACACAGCACTGAAATTCAGCTAAATCCCCTTAAAAAAGTAAGTTTCAAAAGCAAAATGCAAAAACAGCGAAACAGAAAGAAATCTTAAAAATTACGTTCATGGCCTGTGATCCAACCTGGATTGACCACCTTTACACCCACAGCTGGATGAGACATAAGACTGGACACTTGGGGCTGACAAGATTGCTGAGGTTGTGTGAGCAAATGAACACCACTTAGAGCAATACTGTGTGCTACGCATTCTAGTGGTCACAACTCTCCAGGTTTAAGGGAATCTTCCTACAGTTAAAACATGCATGGGAAACCCAGTGGATGGTACACTGTGTAATTGGGAAAGTTTTCTAAAAGGTACCTCATTTTTCCTTTTGTCGTGCTCGGCTTCACCATTCCATCTGCATTACTGAAAATCTCCCCACTTGGAGTGTCAGCGCCTTTACCCTCCTGTTATGCACAGTTTGCAAATTGTGCAGAGGATGAACAGGAAGAGAGAAAACAAATGAGAGATTAGCTGTAGGTGTTTGGATGGGCACATATCACTCTACTTTCCCATCAGGAAGAAGCATTAAACAAAGGCTCAGCCTGAAGCCCCGGAACCGGACTAGGGCCTAAATCCATCCTGCGGTATTGCAGCCAGCTCACAAATAGGCGATTTGAAAAATGGAAATCAGGGGCACAGCAATTCACAAACTTGCAGAGTTATAAAGGACAACTATCATCCAGAAATATATTGAGGTAAGGCCATGAAGAAGATTTGAATGCAAGGCAGATTTGAAGGAAACAGGTTTCAAGAGGTACATTGGAGTCATCTTTAAAGCACATGAAAAGCGACAGAACTTCGACAATGTTGCCCTTAGCTGAAAAGGGTGTATGTGTATTTTCTTGAATATATTTGGAAAAGAATGCATACGCACTTTTTGGCCAAGCAAGCCATCAGGCATTGAAAATCCACACTACATAGAAGTGTCCCTTACCTCCAGTCAAAAGGGCCATCCACAAATAGTGTGAAAACCACAAATGCAGGATAGGCCATGGAGAAAATGGAGCCTGGTTACACCGATGGACAGGATGTAAATTGCCAACAGCCTCTCTGCAGAACTGTATGTTGTTTTCTAAAACAGAGCTACAGAGCATAGCACACTTCCACTCATGGGCGTGTATTTTGGGAAAACTAAAGATCCGCAACACACAGCCAGCACAAAGTTTAGGGCTGCTCTGTTTACAAGAACCTCGACATCGGTACACTTTAAATATCCCAGGAAAGGAAAAAAATGGATATAGATGTTGTGGTACTTATATACAATGGAATGTCACTCAGACATAAAATCAATGTCATAAGGCCAATAGCAGCATAATGAGTGGCTTTAGGTACGATGATGCTAAGTGAAATGAGCCACAAAGAAACAGAAACTTATTGTAATATATCACTTATAGAGGGAATGTAAACATGGCTACACATGAACTGAATTTCAAAAGAGAACAGAGTTACACATTTAGAAAACACACTTATGCCTCCTTAAGGGGAAAGGTGACGTGGGGTGATGTGTGAAAGCAGAGATTGAAATTAGCACAGATACCATTCCATATACCAAATATGTAATAGACAAGACCTACTCCTTTCTCAATGAACTGGACACAAAACACCCTATTCACTGAAGAGGAATTTATCTGACTGGTAACAATCTTGAAACCTATGTATTTATATGTCTCCATAATGGAATCAAGTGTATGTAGATTGGCATAAACACAGATCAATGGAACAGGACAGAAAGCCCAGAGATAAACCTACATACCTATGGCTATCTCATCTATGACAAAGGAGCTAAGGATATACAATGGAGAAAAGACAGTCTCTTCAGTAATTGGTGCTGAGAATACTGTAACCCTACACATAAAAGAATGAAATTAGAACACTCCATAACACCATACACAAAAATAAACTCTAAATGGATTAGAGATCTAAATATAAGACCAGACACTATAAAACACTTAGAGGAAACCATAGGCAGAACACTCTATGACATAAAGCACAGCAAGATCCTTTTTGACTCACCTCCTAGAGAAATGGAAATAAAAACAGAAATCAACAAATGGGAGCTAAAGAAACTTAAAAGCTTTTACACGGTACAGGAAAACATAAACAAGATGCAAAAACAACCCTCAGAATGGGAGAAAATATTTTCAAATGGAGCAATTGACAAAGGATTAATCTCCAAACTTTACAAGCACCTCATGTAGCTCAATATCACAAAAACAATCAACCCAATCCAAAAACGGCCAGAAGACCTAAATAGACATTTCTCCAAAGAAGATATACAGATTACCAAGAAACACATGAAAGGATGCTGAACATCACTAATCATTAGAGAAATGCAAATCAAACTACCTTGAGATATCACCACACAGCAATCAGAGTGGCAATCATCAAAAAAATCTACAAAACAATAAATGCTGGAGAGGCCTTTATTGGAGAAAAGGGAACACACGTGCACTGTGGGTGGGAATGTAAATTGATATGGGCACTAGGGAGAACAGTACGGAGGTTCCTCTAAATAACTAACAATAGAGGTACCATACGACACAACAATCCAACTACTGGACATTTGCCTTGCGAAAACCATAATTCAAAAAGAGTTATGTACAAAAAAGTTCATTGCAGCTCTATTTACAATAGCCAGGACATGGAAGCAACCTAAGTGTCCATCGACAGATGAATGGATAAAGAAGATCTGACACATATATACAAGGGAATATTACTCAGCCATAAAAAGAAGCAAAACTGAGTTATTTGTACTGAGGTGGATGGACTTAGAATCTGTCCTACACAGTGAAGTAAGTCAGAAAGGGAAAAACAAATACTGTATGTTAACAGAGATATACGGAATCTAAGGAAGAAAAAAAAAAGATTTTGAAGAACCTAGTGGCAGGACAAGATTAAGGACACAGACGTAGAGAAAGGACTTGAGGACACCGGAAGGGGGATGGGTAAGCTGAGACGAAGTGACAGAGTGGCATGGACATAAATACATTACAAAATGTAACACTGATAGCTACTGAGAATCAGCCACATAGAACAGGGAGATCAGCTCGGTGCTTTGTGACCTCATGAAGGGGTGTGATATGGAATGTGGGAGGGAGTTGCAAGAGGGAGGGGATCTGGTGATATTTGTATACGTATAGCTGATTCACTTTGTTATACAGCAGAAACTAACACTCCATTGTAAAACAATTATACTCCAATAAACATGTAAAAGGAAAAAAAAAAGAAAAAGAAAGCCCAGGGATAAACCTACACACCTATGGTCAACTAATCTATGACAAAGGAGGCAAGACTATACAATGGAAATAAGACAGTCTCTTCAATCATTGGTGCTGGGAAATATGGACAGCTACATGTAAAAGAATGAAATTAGAACACTCCCCAACACCATAAATAAAAATATATTCAAAATGGATTAGAGACCTTAATGTAAGACCGGACAGTATAAAACTCTGGGAGGAAAACTTACGAAGGATACTCTGACGTAAATCACAGCAAGATCTTTTTTGATCCACCTCCTATAGTAATGAAATAAAAAAGTAAACTAAACAGATGGGACCTAATGATATGTAAAAGCTTTTGCAAAGCAAAGGAAACTACAAACAAGACGAAAAGACAACCCTCAGAATGGCAGAACATATTTGCCAATGAATCAATGGACAAATGATTAATCTCCAATATATATAAACAGCTCATGCAGCTCAATATTAATAACACAAACAACCCAATACAAAAATGGAAGATCTAAATAGACATTTCTTCCAAGAAGACATAGAGATGGCCAGTACGCACATGAAAATCTGCTCAACATCACTAATTATTAGAGAAATGGAAATCGAAACTACAATGAGGTATCACGTCACACCTGTTAGAATGGGCATCATCAGAAAATCTACAAACAACAAATGCTGGAGAGGGTGTGGAGAAAAGGAACCTTCTTCCACTATTGCTGGGAATGTAAATTGATATAGTCTCTATGGAGAACAGTAGGGAGGTTCCTTAAAAAACTAAAAATGGAATTAGCATATAATCCAGCAATCCCACTACTGGGCATATACCCAGAGAAAACCATAAATCAAAAAGACACATTCACCACAATGTTCATTGCAGTACTATTTACAATAGCCAGGTAATGAAAGCAACCTAAGTGCCCACAGACAGATGAATGGATAAAGATGTGGTACATATATACAATGGAATATTACTCAGCCATACATAGGAATGAAATTGGGTCATTTGTAGAGACCTTGATGGATCTAGAGACTGTCATACAGAGTGAAGTAAGTCAGAAAGAGAAAAACAAATATTGTATGTTAATGCATATATGTGGAACCTAGAAAAATGGTACAGATAAACCGGTTTGCAGGGCAGAGATAGAGACACAGATGTAGAGAACAAACATATGGACACCAAGGGGGGAATGCTATGTGAGGGTGGTGGTGGGATGAATTGGGAGACTGGGATTCACATGTGCACACATATGTATAAAATAGATATCCAGTAAGAACCTGCTGTATAAAAGAAATAAAAAAATTTAAAAAAATAAAAATAAATAAATAACATTTAATAAAATAAACGAAAAAAACATTTTTCCCTTCACATAGACGTCTTTATATTAATGCATTATTTCCATGTTTATATCACCAAATTAAAAAAAAAGAGGAATAAATAAAATCTACCTTGAAACAAAAAGAAAAAAAAAAAAAAAAAAAAAAAAAAAAACAACAACAACAGAACCCACCAGTTATACAGAGGAAAATCGTATCAGGGCACTTGCTCCAGTTGTAAAAATTCTTAAGTTGGTCAGAGATGGGAAATCGTCTCCCATGCAGTGAGCAGCGCTCCCCCCCCACAAGGAACATCCTCATTGCAAAGCTGGGGGACTGTGTCGAGTCGTCTGTGAGTAAATGTGAGCTGAGCCCCAGTCCTGCTGCAGCTGAACTCTCCCCACCCTTTCCAGGTAAAACAGCTGAATATGTACAAGAACTTGCAAGCCTAGAGGAAGGGCTGTGGTGCCACACCAGCGACAGCACGCAGGCCGACTTGATGCCTGCTGGCCAGACAGGATGGTCCTGGCCCCAGATGCTCTTCTGGAAGCTTTCCATTTCCCTACCTGAGATACCCCTCCTGCCACGGCCCCCACTGCTTTTTACTTCCTCACCTCGGCCTGGGGAGAAATTCCAGCGGCAGGTATGGGTGACACATCCTCTTCTTTAGCAGGTGGCAGCCTGGCAACTCCTGCAGAAAGTCCAGCAGAGCCCCACTCACACTGGGCCACCCACAAAGCCATGGCCCCACACTCCCTCCCACCACCCCAGCCCCGACACTGCTCACGGGGCAGAGAATATGGCGTCAGGCACAGCTACAGGGGCTCTTGCTGACTGGAGAGGTGTTTATATTGACCTCAACCAAGGCACACCTGGGGAGGGCTGGCAGGCAGTGTCAGGCTGCCCATATCAGCCAATCCTCACCCCTCAGGGGATCACAGTTGCAGAAAATGAACCTTGATAAACGGGCCGCGGCCAAGGAACAGGTGTGGGCTCTTGAGAGTCAGGATAGACAAGGGGCTGCAGCTGCGGCTTTTTTCTCATCATTTTATCTGGTCCATGAGTGGAAAACAACTTCAAGAACACCCTATACTAATGAGAGGAACACAGGAGTCAGGGAGAGGAGTTATGGTGGTTGGAGACAGAGGCCTGGTGCCCTGGCTGCAGTGGAAGTGTCTGGAACACCAGGCCGAGAGAGGCTGCACAGAGTGATAGCCAGGGTCACAGACCTGTCAGGGCTGCTCTTTGTTAGTACAAGCCCTGCTCTGAGGCGTTTTGTGTCAGCTGTGAGCGACAGGTGAGCTGGGGGTTCTCTGCAATGTGGGCTATGTGCACAGTTCCTGTGTGTCCAGCCGTGCTCGGGTACCTGCCCAGAGGAGCTCCGTATCCTGGGAAGGGCCTGACTATGAGAGCCCCATGGGTTGCTGGGTAACTGCACATGTGAGCTCCATACCCTGGGAGGGACTTGACCACAAGAGCCCCGTGGGCGGTTCGGTGGGGCGTGCTGCCCAGGTGAGCTCCATATCCTGGGATTGGCCTGACCACGAGAGTCCCATTGGCTGCTGGGGACCTGGTAAATGATATCAGGACAGTCAGTGAAGCCACCGAGGATATACATCCAGTAGCTCCTATTCCCTACACCCTGCAGGTCATTCTACCATCCACCAGGCCATGGCATTCTGTATTAGACTTCAATGATGCCTTCTTCTGTGTTCCATTCATCTCAGAGTCACAAGAATTTTTGGCTTGTGAGTGGCAGGACACAACATGCAACCAAAGCAATAATGCTGGGCCATCCTTCCCCAATGGTTCAAAAATCCCCACACCATCATTGGGGAAATGTCCTTTAAAGGCCTAAAAGTTCTACCTCTGTAAAAGGGAACCCTCCTTCAATATGCAGAGGACATTCTGATCGCCAGGCCTACTAAAGACGCCTCTGAACTACCTAGCCAAGAAAGGATAGAAGGTGTCCAAGAAAAAGGCTCAAATATCCCAGGCTAAGGTGACATGCCTGGGCTTCATTCTCACAGATATTCGGAGAAACGCATCCCAGGATAGGGAAGAAGCCATTTGCAGCCTTACCTCTTCTAAAACTAGAAGACAGCTTAGGGGTTCCTGGGGAGGCCAAGGTTTTCTGCATCTGGATCCCTAACTACAGTCTAATAGCTGGGCCTCTACATGAAACACTGACATGAAAAGATGATGATCCTTTTGAATAGAATCCAGAAGCAGCCTTTCAAGAATGGAAAGAGCAGTCAATTCAGACCCTTGCCCAGGAACTCCCTAATTTAGCTAAACCCTTTGACCTTTACATACCCGGTCATAGGTTAATCGCCCTTTGAGCCTTAGTGCAAAAACTGGGACCACTTGAAATGGAGCAACACAAGAATGCCCTTCAGGTATGATAAACTATGGTCACCAAGGGCTTTGCCCACCGACTGATCAGGCCAGGATACTGGGGTATCTAAAAAGCTGGAAATCAGCAGCCCCTAAGGCCAGGTCCCTCCTAAGGGAAAAGGACCCCACGTGGTGATCCTAACCACCCATCATGCCCTGAAGTTGCAGGGGTCGCTCTGTGGACACACTGACCTCGAGTGAGGAGGCCCTCCAACTCCAACCTCCAGAGAGACAAACGGGGGCAACAGGCCCCCAAAATGACTCGTGTGACCATCACTTGACCTGGAGTTTCTCTCAGAAAACAACAAGACTGTGCCCCGAAAGAGCAGACTACTGCTTGCAGGACTTACTGCACCCAGAGGGGAGCTAATAAGCTTGGCGGGGGAAATGTATATCATGCTTTCACCATAGAAAGCCCTACAGACACCGTGGTGATGATGGTCAATATGACCGGCTGGACTGCTGGCTACTTCTAAAGGCCGTTGACTCAGTGGACGTCATGGTCCTGGATCACCACTGACCCTTGACTGTCTGGGAGTTGTGCGGGCAGGGCTCTGACACATGGTGCTGTTTGTACATTAATTCAGGGACCTAATTAAAGAAAGCACAGACTACTGGTCAGAGCATCTAGGCTGGCAAAAGCCGTCAGCCTAAGGTCGCCGAACAAATGTGGGGTGGGGTGAAACCTGCCACCACAGCATCTCTGCACATCTGTTTCCTGGACCCTTAAAGGTCATTAGAATCTATAACACTTCCAATGCTGGTGCTCAGGCAGACGAGAAGTGAGGCAGGAGGCCTTGGGACAATCGACCTCACCTGGAGGCTGGTGGGGAGAAATTTTCCCCTCCCCCCATGTATCAGGGCTCCCACCACAGCATGAAGCAGTTACAAAAGAGGGGTCTGCACCCTCAACACCCCAAGAATGAGGAACAGAACAAAAAGCAGAGGAGGTGTTCATCTCCGGCAACGTTCATTAAAAACTCCTGGGAGATAAAAAGAGAATCTGGGCAATAAAATAAAGTCTAACCTGTTTTTCCTTTGTGCTTTGCCTAATTTCACGTGCTCCTAGGGTTCAGCATGCAGAGGTCCCACACCCGGCACTTCAGACCCGATTTCCTAGTGCAGAATGGCTGGGTCGACACCTCAGCTAGCGGCGTCCCATGCAGACTGTGCGGCATAGAGCCTGAGCTGCAGCCAACCCAGCCCTCGAGATCTCCATCCCCTCCCTCCCACTGATGCTGCCGGGATCCGTACACAGCAGCCCAGCCCACAGCCCGTGGGGGAGTGCACGCTCTCACCTCTCCTTTCTGTTTTCAAAATAATGTTTCCTTTGCTTCTGAACCAAACTCAGTCTTGATCTGTTGGCTCCAATGACACTGGGCACGGGGACTCCTGTTGGGGTCCACTCTGGAGGATCAGTAACAGAAATTGAGAACATTGTAACTTCAATGAACAGATGTGTGAGCCAAACTGTAGTTAACATAGAGCAGTGTATAACGCTCGGGTAAAATAAGATGTTTCTAAGACTTACATTTGATATTTCCATCACTTTCCTATAAGCAAGTTCAGTGAAGATGTTTGTCTTATTTGTCAGGTCAACATTAGAGAAATGAAGTGATTTATTTCCATGGATGTACATCGAATACTCTTGGCTGAAGCTTCAATCGTGTTTTCAATGATTTTCCATTGAAAATGATACCTCTCTTCAGCTCCCCCATTTCTGAGAAGTATAAAATCTTATAATTTATTATTACCAAAGGGGAAAGGTAGGAGAAGGGATAAATTAACAGTTTGGGTTTAACACATACTTACTGCTGTATATAAAATAGATCATCAACAAGGAACTACTGTATAGCACAGGGAACTACACTGCATATTTTGCAATAACCTATAAGGGGAAATAATCTGAAAAAGAATAGATATTTTTATTGACATCATCTATCAATGACAGATAAAATATAACCTAAGCAAAGCCGATGGTGAGCACTTCTGAACCTGAAGATTTCAATCATCTAAAGTTTGGGCTCTGCCTATTTCCCAAGGCCCTTAATGGACATGCGTGTAGCCGTAGCTTAAAAATTCCCCAGTTTGGGGTTTGGGGAGGCACTGATGTGGAAAAATCCCTGGTGTCCTCCTTACATGCACGGGACCCTTCCTACAGCTAAAACATGCCTGTCACACTTAGAGGATGGTACACCATTTGATCGGAAAGAGTTTCGAAAAGGCACCTCATCTCCTCATCGCCTGGTGCTTGGGTTCACCCCTCCAACATCTTTCCTAACAACCTCCTCACTTGGGGATATCAACACCGTCAACATCCTGTTGCACACAGTTTGGAATTTGTCCAGAGGATGAAGCGGAAGGATGAGAAAAATTTAGAGACAAGTCTTTGGTGTTCAGACAGGCACATGCCAATCTAATTTCCAATCCGGAAGACAAATTCATCAAAGGCTAGAATTGCCCACGCAAACAGAATAGGGCTAGAGGAAATCCCGCTGTTTTGTGTCCAGTTTCCAAAAACACAAGTTGAATAATGGAACTCAGGGGCAGTAAAATTCATGAAACTGCAGAGTTGAAAATATCTATCGTCGAAAAATGTCTTGAGGTAAGTCACAGAAAAGGACTTGTAAGCAAGGGAGAGTGGCAGGAAACATATTTGAATAGGTAGAAAGGACTCCCCGTTAAAGCACAAGAAAAGGGTCTGAACATCGTCAATGACACAGTTGGCCAAACAGGGCGTATGCATTTTTTCTGAATATATTCAAGTAAAGGCCATACACACTTTTTATCCAACCAAACAGGTGGACACTGGAAATCAATACTACAAAATGTATCACTTCACATCAGTCAGAAGGGCCATCCACATAAAGTGTAAACACCAGAAATGCAAGACAGGGCGAGGAGAAAAGGGAGCCCTGTGAGGCTGATTGTGGAAATGTAATTTGCCAACGGCCACTCTGGAGAAGTTTATTGTGTTTGCTAAAACATCTAAAAAATGAGCTACAGAGCATAGGGCACTTGCACTCATGGGCGTATACCTTGGGAAAAACAAAAATCGACAGAAAACAGGCACCCCAACGTTTACCACCTCTCTGTTAAAAAGGGCCTCAACTTGGATATAACCTCAATGTCCCTGGAAGGATAAAATGGATAAAAGAGATGGGGTACTTATGTAGAGTGGAATATGACTCATCCAGAAATCAATGAATTAAGGCCAGTTGGAACAACTCTGGAGGAGTTACATACGATCATTCTAAGTGACATATGTCAGAAAGAAAAAGACACATATCATAAGATGTCACTTAAAGGTGGAATCAAAAATGGCTACACATGAAATAAATTACAATACAGAAACATAGTCAAATATGTAGAAAATAGACATAAGGCTGCTAAATGGGAAAGGTGGGGAATGGTGAGGTATTATCCAGGAGATTGAAATTAGCAAAGATACCATTCCAAGTACCAAATTGAATAACTGACAAGGCCTACACGGTACCTCAAAGAACTGCACTCAGCCCACTCAAGTCACTGGAAAATAATACATATGACTGGTAAGCATCTGAAAAAGAATTTATTGTTGTCTCACAGTACGTGAATCAAGTGGATGTACAGCAGCAAAAAACAGAGCTTTGAAAATCAGCTGTAACCAATATAAAAATAAATTTAAAAATATTTATAAAAACAGTGAGACAGACAAAAATTCTTACAACTTTTGTTGAAGGGCTACGATGTAACATGGATTGAACACATGTAGAACCACAGCAGGATTATATATAAGGCTGGAATCTATGCACGCTAAGAGATGTTAGAGAGGCTTGGTGAGAAAATGCAGACCTTTTAAAGTAATACTGCCTGATACCCATTCCATGGGTCCCAAATCTGCAGGTTCAAGGGAATCTTCTGACAGCGAAAACATGCCTGGGAAACCGAGATGAATGTACACCGTGGGCTCAGGAAAGGTGTCTAAAATGCACCTCATTTTTGATCTCCTGGTGCTGGGTTTCGCCATTCCAGCCACATTACTAACAATCTCCCCACTTGGAGAATCAGCACCTTTAACCTCCTGTTTTACACAGTTTTCAATTTGTGCAGAGGATAAATGGGAAGAGGGGGAACCAATGAGAGATTAGCTGTAGGAGTTTTGACAGGAACATGTCACTCTAATTTCCTATTAGAAGAAGAATTAACCAAAGGCTCAGCCTGCCTCCCCAGAACCAGAATTGGGCCGGAAGCAATCCAATGGTTTGGCATACAGCACACAAAAAAAAGCGAGTTGCAAAATGCAGCTCAGGAGCAGACAATTCAAAGTCCTGCAAAGATATAAACGATAAACAACGTCCAAAAATATATTCAGGTAAGGCAACGAAGAGGATCTGAATGAGAGGCAGAATTGCAGGAAACAGATTTCAAAAGGTAGATTCTACTCACATTTAAAGCATATGAAAAGCAGCAGAATTTATAAAGTGATGCAGTTGGGCAAAAGGGTGTATGCATTTTTTTCGTGAATATCTTCAGAAAAAAAAACACAGACAGAGTTTTTGGCCAACCAAGCAAGAGGGAAATGCATATCTGCACAACAAAGAAGTCTCAATTTCCACTGCTCAGTAAAGCCATCCAAAAAATGTGTACAAACCAGAAATGCAGGAGAGGCCATGGAAAACAGGGAGCCAAGTCACGCTGATGGGTGGGGTATAAATATCCAAGAGCCACTCTGAAGAAGTGTATGCTGTTTCCTAAAACATCTAAAATACAAAGCCCCCGAGCAAAGGGGACTTCAATTCATGGGCATATAACTTCGGAAGACTAAATATCAATAAGACTCAGGCACCCCAAAGTTTAGGGCTGCTCTGCATACAAGAACCTCAACTTTGGTACACCTAAAATATCCCAGGAAAAACAGAAATGCATAAAGAACTTGTGGTAATTTTGTACAACGGAATATCACTCAGACGTGAAATCAATGTATATAAGGCCAGTAGCAGCATAATGAGTGGATTTAAGTATGATGATTCTAAGGGAAATTAGTTACACAGAAAAATAATCTTATCATAAGATATCACTTATAGAGGGAATGTCTATATAACAACACATGAACTGAATTAGAAAAGAGAACAGAGTCTCACATTTAGAAAAAAAATCTTAGGCCTGCTTCAGGAGAAAGGAGAGGTTGGGTGATGCATAAATCCAGAGTTTGATATTAACACAGGTACCATTCCATAAACCAAATACAGAATAGACAAGACCTACAGCTTCCTCAGTGAACGGAACTCAACACCCTGATTTCCCACATAGGTATATATCTGACTAGTAAGAATCTTAAAACCTATGTATGGATATGTCTCCGTAAGGGAATCAATTGTGTCTAGACCAGCATAAACAAGTCAGTGATAATCAGCTCAACCCCATTATAAACATCAATTTCAAAAACAAAACCAAAAAACAGCGAAATTCTTACACAATTCCTTCAAAGGTTCTGATGAAACCTGGAATGACCCTATCAGCAAAGACAGCTGGATTAGACATAAAGCTCGACACTTGGGGCTGAGAGGACTGGTGAGATTGGGATAGAAAATGCAGACCCTTAAGGTAGGAATGCATGCAACCATTCCATGGGTCCCAAATCTCCAGGTAGAAGGGAATATCACTACAGTTATAACATGTATGGGAAACCTAGAGAATGGACAATATGTGATGGCGAAAGGTTTCTAAAACTCTCCTAATTTTTCTTCTCCTTCTGCTCCAGTTTGGTATTCCAACTGCTTTACTATCAATCTACCAACTTAGGAGAGTCAGCCGCTATAACCTCCTGGTACACACAGTTTGCTAATTGTGCAGAGGATGAAAGGGAAGAGGGAGAACCTATCAGAGATTAGATGTAGACATTTGGACGGGCACATGTCACTCTAATTTCCCGGCAGGAAGAAGAATTAACCAAAGCCTCAGCCACCTACAGGAACCAATATAGCCACCCCTGGAATCAGTATAGGTCCTGAAGCAAAATTGTGGATTTGTGGCCAGCTCACAAAAATGGGATTTGAAAATTGGGGCTCAGCGGCACAGCAATTCAAAAACCTGCAGAGTTATAAAGGACTACTCTCTTCCAAAAATCTGTTGAGGGAAGGCAAAGAAGGGGACTGGAAAATGAGGCAGAATTGCACAAAACATATTTCAAGAGGTAAATTGGAATCACCTTTAAAGCACAGGAGAAGCATCACAACTTGGACAGTGATGCCCTTGGCCAAAAAGGGCGTATGCCTTTTCTCCTGAATATATTCAGGAGAAAACGCATACGCCCTTTCTGGCCAATCAAGCAAGCGCACAATGCAAATACACACTACAAAGAATTGTCACTTCCCACCGGTCAAAAGGGACATCCGAATATCTGTAAAAACCAGAGAGGCAAGAGAGAGATGACAAGGGCATGAAGCAATATGATGCCAAAGACATGGAGGAATGTGATGACAAGCGCATGGAGCATTGTGATGACAAGATTATGTAGCATTTTGCTGACAAAGGCAAGGAGCATTGTGATGACAAGGTTCATGGAACACTGTGATGACAAGCGTCACGGAGCACTGTGATTACAGGGATCATGGAGCATTGGGATGACAAGGGCATGGATCACTGTGATGACAAGGGTCATGGAGCATTTTGATGACAAGTGTCCCAGATCATTGTGTTGTCAGGGTTCATGGAGCGTTGTGATGACAGTGGTCATGGAGCATTGTGATGACAGGGTTCATGGAGCACTGTGATGACAAGGTACTGGAGCACTGTGATAAGAAGACCATGGAGCCTTGTGATTACAAGTCTCATGGAACATTCTGATGAAAAGGGGCAGTGAGCATTGTGATTACAGGGGTCTTGGAGCATTGTGATGACAAGGGCATGAAGCATTGGTATGAGAAGGCCATGGAGCGTTCTGATGACATGCATCATGGAGCTTTGTGATGACAAGGGCATGGAGCATTGTGATTACAGGGGTCTTGGAACACTGTGATGAAAAGGGCATGGGTCATTGTCATGAAAAAGGCATGGAGCCTTGTCATGACAGTGTTCAAGGAGCATAATGAAAACAAGTGTCAGGGAGCATTGTGATGACAAGGGTATTGAGAATTGTGATGACAAAGGTCATGGAGCATTGTGATGAGAAGACCATGGATAATTGTTATGACAAGTGTCATGGGGCGTTGTGAGGATAAGTGTTATGGAACATTGTGATCACAAGGATTTGGAGCATTGTGATGAGAGAGGTCATGGAGCATTTTTATTTCATTGTGATGACAATAGCCTGAACGATTATGATGATGGGCATGGTGCATTGTGATAACAGGGTTCATGGAGCATTGAGATGAAAAGGGGCATGGAGCATTGTGATTACAGGAGTCTTGGAAAATTGTGATGACATGGGCATAGAGCATCATGAATGAGAAGGCCATGGGACATTCTGATGACATGCGTCTTGGAGCTTTGTGATGACAAGGGCATGGAGCATTGTGATTACAGGGTTCTTGGAGCATTGTGATGACAAGGGTCATTGAGAATTTTGATGACAAGGCTGTGGAACCTTGTGATGGCAGGTGTCATGGAGCATTGTTATGACAGGGGTAATGGAGCATTGTGATGAGAAGGGCATGGAGCATTGGTCTGAAAAGTTTCGTGGATTATTGTGATGAGAGTGGGCATGGAGCATTGTGATGACAAGGGCACTGAACACTGTGTTACATGGGCCATGATGGATTGTAATGACAAGGGCATGGAGCACTGTGGTGAGAAGGGCATCGGGTACTGTGATGACAAGCATCATGGAGCTTTGTGATGACAAGGGCATGGAACAATGTGATGAGAGGGTTCATGGAGCATTGTGATGAAAATGACATGGAGCATTTTGATGACAGGTGCATGGAGCATTGGTCTGATAAGATTAATGGATAAATGTGTTGAGAGTGGGCATGGCACATTGGGATGACAAGGGCATGGAATATTGTGAACAAAGGTGTCTGGGAGCATTGTGATGACATATTTCATGGCCCATTGTGATGACAATGGCATGGAGCATTGTGATGCACAAGTGTTATGGCGGATTGTGATGACAAAGGTAATGGAGCATTGTGATGACAAGGGCTTGGAGCATTGTGATGACAAGGGCATGGAGCATTGTGATGACAACGGGCATTGAGAATTTTGTTGAAAAGTTCGTGAAGCATTGTGATGACAAAGGCATGGAACTTGCTATGACAGGGGTAATGGGGCATTGCGATGACAAGTGCATGGAGAATTGTGATGACAATAGCATGTATCATTGTGATGAGAACTGTCATGGAGCATTGTGATGACAAGGACATGGAGAATTGTGATAACAAGGTACATGGAGTATTGTGATGATCAGGGCATGGAGCATTGTGATGGCAAGACCGTGGAGCACTGTGATGAGAAGACCATGGATAATTGTGATGATGAGCATCATGGAGAACTGTAATGACAAGGGGCATGGAGCATTGTGTTGACAGGTGTCATGGAGCATTGTGATGACAAGGGTCACGGAGCATTCTGATGACAAGCTTGTGGAGTATTGTGATGACAATGGCATGGAGCATTGTGATGACAATGGCATGGATCATTGTGATGAAAAAGGCATGGAGACTTGTCATGACAGGGTACAAGGAGCATACTGACGACAAGCGTCAGGGAGCATTGTGATGACAAGTGTACTGAGAATTGTGATGACAAAGGTCATGGAGCATTGTGATGAGAAGTCCATGGATAATTGTGATGACCAGCGTCATGGGGCATTGTGATGGCAAGAGTTATGGAACATTGTGATCACAAGGGTTTGGAGCATTGTGATGACAGAGGTCATGGAGAATTTTGATTTCATTGTGATGACAATAGCATGAGCATTATCATAATGGGCATGGTGCATTGTGATGACAGGGTTCATGGAGCAATGAGATGAAAAGGGGCATGGAGCATGGTGATTACAAGGGTATTGGAGCATTGTGATGACAAGAGTCATGGAGCCTTGTGATGACAAGGCCGTGGAACATGGTGATGGATGGGGTCATGGAGCATTGTTATGACAGGGGTAATGGAGCATTGTGATGACAAGGTCATGGAGCATTGGGCTGAAAATATTCATGGAGTATTGTGATGACAGGGGTCTTGAAGCATTGTGATGAAAAGGGCATGGATCATTGTTATGAAAAAGACATGGAGCCTTTTCATGACAGGGTTCAAGGAGCATACTGATGACAAGTGTCAGGGAGCATTGTGATAACAAGTGTATTGAGCATTGTGATGACAAAGGTCATGGAGCACTGTGATGAGAAGACCATGGATAATTGTGATGATGAGCGTCATGGGGTGTTGTGATGATAAGTGTTATTGAACATTGTGATCACAAGGGTTTGGAGCATTGTGATGACGAAGTCATGGAGAATTTTGATTTCATTGTGATGGCAATAGCATGAAGCATTTTGATTATCGGCATGGTGCATTGTGATGACAGGGTTCATGGAGCATTGAGATGAAGAGGGGCATGGAGCTTTGTGATTACAGGTGTCTTGGAACACTGTGATGACAAGGGTCATGGAGCCTTGTGATGACAAGGCCGTGGAACATGGTGATGGCACGGGTCATGGATCATTTTTATGACAGGAGTAATGGAGCATTGTGATGACAAAGACATGGAACATTGGTCTGAAAAGTTTCATGGATTATTGTGATGAGAGTGGGCATCGAGCACTGTGATGACAAGGGCACGGAACACAGTGATACATGTGTCATGGAGGATTGCAATGACAAGGGCATGGAGAATTGTGATGACAAGCGTCATGGAGCTTTGTGAATGACAATGTCATGGATCAATGTGATGAGAAGTTTCATTGAGCTTTGTGATGACAATGGCATGCAGCATTGTGATGCCAAGGGTCATGGAGCTTTGTGATGACATAGGCCATGGAGCATTTTGATGACAAGGGCGTGGTGCATTGTGATGAGAAGTGCAGGGATCATTGTGATGACAGGGTCATGGAGCAATTGGATGAAAAGGGGCATGAACATTTTGATGACAGGGGTTATGGAACATTGTGATGTCAGGGGCATGGAGCATTGTGATGATAAGTGCATGTAGCATTGTAGTGACAAGGGTTATGGAACACTGTGATGACAGGCGTGAGGGAGTATTGAGATGATTAGTGATGGAACATTGTGATATCATTGGTGAGAGAGCATTTTGATGAGAAGGGCATGGAGCATTGTGATAACAAGGTTGTGGAGCACTGTGATGACAAACGCATGGCACATTGTGATGATATGTGTCATGGAGCATTGTGCTGACAACGATGTGGAGCATAGTGATGACAAGCGCATGGCGCATTGTGATGCCATGGGTCATGGAGTATTGTGCTGACAAAGGCATGGAGCATTGTGATGACTAGGGTCACGGAGCAGTGTGATGAAATGTTCATGGAGCATTGTGGTGACAATGGTCATGAAGCATTGTGATGACTGGAGTCACGGAGCATTGTGATGACAGGGGACATAGAGCATTGTGATGAAAGTGCATGGAGCATTGTGATGACAGGGGCATGTTGCATTGGTCTGACAAATTTCATGGACTATTGTGATGAGAGTGGGCATGGCGCATTGTGATGACAAGGGCATGGAGCATTGTGATGAGAAGGTCATGGAGTATTGTGAAGACAGGTGTCAGGGAGCATTGTGATGAGATATGTCATGGTCATTGCGATGACAATGGAATGGAGCATTGTGATGCCAAGTGTCATGGAGGATTGTGATGACAATGGTAATGGAGCATTTTGATGACAAGGGCTTGGAGCATTGTGATGACAAGAGTCATGGAGCTTTGTGATGACAAGGGCATGGAGCATTGTGATGACAAGGGCCATTGAGAATTTTGATGAACAGTTCATGAAGCAATGTGATGACAAGCACATGGAGCTTGCTATGACAGGGATCATGGAGCATTGTGATGACAAGTGCATAGAGAATTGTGATGACAAAGCATTTAACACTGTGATGAGAAGTGTCATGGAGCATAGTGATGCCAAGAATGTGGAGAATTGTGATGACACGGGACATGGAGCATTGTGATGACCAAGGCATGGAGCATTGTGATGGCAAGACCGTGGAGCATTGTGATGAGTAGACCACGGGTAACTGTGATGACGAGCGTCATGGAGCACTGTAATGACAAGGGGTATGGAGCATTGTGATAACAGGGGTCATGGAGCATTGTGATGACAAGGGTCAGGGAGCATTCTGATGACAAGCTTGTGGAGTATTTTGATGACAATGGCATGGAGCATTGTGAAGAAAACGACATGGGTCATTGTGATGAAAAAGGCATGGAGCCTTTTCATGACAGGTTTCAAGGAGCATTCTGACAACAAGTGTCAGGGAGACTTGTGATGACTAAGGTCATGGAGTATTGTGTCGACAAGCACATGGAGTATTGTGATGAAAAGCACATGGAGCTTGCTATGACAGGGGTCATGGTGCATTGTGATGACAAGTGCATAGAGAATTGTGATGACAAAGCATGTAACACTTTGATGAGAAGTGTCATGGAGCATAGTGATGCCAAGAACGTGGAGAATTGTGATGACAGGGACATGGAGCAGTGTGATGACCAGGGCATGGAGCATTGTGATGGCAAGACCGTGGAGCATTGTGATGAAAAGACCATGGATAATTGTGATGACAAGCGTCATGGAGCACTGTAATGACAAGGGGTGTGGAGCATTGTGATGACAGGGGTCATGGAGCATTGTGATGACAGCGGTCATGGAGCATTGTGATGACAAGTGTCATGGAGCATGTTGATGACAAGGGCGTGGAGCAATGTGATGAGAAGAGCAGGGATAATTGTGATTACGAGCGTCATGGAGCACTGTAATGAAAAGGGGTATGGAGTATTGTGATGACAGGTGTCATGGAGCATTGTGATGACTGGGGACATGGAGCATTGTGATAACCATGTCATGGAGCATTGTGATGGCAAGACAGTGGAGCACTGTGATGAGAAGACCATGGATAATTTTGATGACGAGCATCATGGAGCACTGTAAAGACAAGGGGCATGGAGCATTGTGATGACAGGTGTCATGGAACATTTTGATGACAGGGTTCATGGATCAATGTGATGACAAGTGTCACGGAGCATTCTGATGACAAGCTTGTGGAGTATTGTGATGACAATGGCATGGAGCATTGTGATGACAAGGGCATGGATCATTGTGATGAAAAGGGCATGGAGACTTGTCATGAGGAATTTTCAATTAGCGTACTGATGACAAGTTCCAGGGAGCATTGTGATGACAAGTGTATTGACAATTGTGATGACAAAGGTCATGGAGCATTGTGATGAGAAGTCCATGGATTATTGCGGTAACCAGCATCATGGGGCGTTGTGATGACAAGTTTTATGGAACATTGTGATCACAGGGGTTTGTAGCATTGTGATGACAGAGGTCATGGAGAATATTGATTTCATTGTGATGACAATAGCATGAAGCATTAGGATGATGGGCATGGTGCATTGTGATGACAGGGTTCATGGAGCATTGAGATGAAAAGTGGCATGGAGTATTGTTATTACAGGGTTCTGGGAGCATTGTGATGAAAAGGGCATGGAGCATTGTGATGAGAAGGCCATGGAGCATTCTGATGACATGTGTCAGGGAGCTTTGTGATGACATGGGCATGGATCATTGTGATTACAGGGGTCTTGGAGCATTGTGATGACAAGGGTCATGGAGTCTTGCGATGACAAAGCCGTAGAACATTGTGATGGCAGGGGTCATGGAGCATTGTTATGACAGGGGTAATGGAGCATTGTGATGAGAAGGGCATGGAGCTTTGGTCTGACAAGTTTCATGGATTATTGTGATGAGAGTGGGCATGGAGCATTGTGATGACAAGGGCACGGAACACAGTGATACATGTTCCTTGGAGGATTGCAATGACAAAGGCATGGTGCATTCTGATGAGAAGGGCATGGAGCATTGTGATGAGAAGGCCATGGAGCACACTGATGACATGCGTCAGGGAGCTTTGTGATGACATGGGCATGGAGCATTGTGATTACAGGGGTCTTGGAGCATTGTGATGACAAGGGTCATAGAGTCTTGCGATAACAAAGCCGTGGAACATTGTGATGGCAGGGGTCATGGAGCATTGTTATGACAGTGGTATTGGAGCATTTTGATGACAAGGGCATGGAGCATTGGTATGAACAGTTTCATGGATTATTGTGATGAGAGTGGGCATGGAGCATTGTGATGACAAGTGCACGGAACACAGTGATACATGTGTTTTGGAGGATTGCAATGACAAAGGCATGGTGCATTGTGATGAGAAGGGCATTGAGCATTGTGATGACAAGCGTCATGAAGCTTTGTGATGAAAATGTCATGGAGCAATGTGATGAGAGGTTTCATGGAGCTTTGTGATGACAATGGCATGGAGCATTGTGATGCCAAGGGTCATGGAGCTTTGTGATGACATAGGCCATGGAGCATTTTGATGACAAGGGTGTGGTGCATTGAGATGAGAAGGGCAGGGAGCATTGTGATGACAGGGTCATGGAGCAATTGGATGAAATGGTCATGGAACATTTTGATGACAGTGTTTATGGAACATTGTGATGTCAGTGGTCATGGAGCATTGTGATGAAAAGGGTCATGGAGCATTGTGATGACAGGGGTTATGGAACATTGTGATGTCAGGGGCATGGAGCATTGTGATGATAAGTGCATGTAGCATTGTTGTGACAAGGGTTATGGAACATTGTGATGACAGCCGTGAGGGAGTATTGAGATGATTAGTGCTGGAACATTGTGATATCATTGGTGAGAGAGCATTTTGATGAGAATTGCATGGAGCATTGTGATCACAAGGTTGTGGAGCACTGTGATGACAAACGCATGGCACCTTGTGATGATATGGGTCATGGAGCATTGTGCTGACAAACACAGGGACATTGTGATGACAAGGTTTATGGAGCATTGTGATGACAACGATGTGGAGCACTGTGATGACAAGTGCATGGGACATTGTGATGCCATGGGTCATGGAGTATTGCGCTGACAAAGGCATGGAGCATTGTGATGACTAGGGTCACGGAGAATTGTGATGAAATGTTCATGGAGCATTGTGGTGACAATGGTCATAAAGCATTGTGATGACTGGAGTCATGGAGCATTGTGATGACAGGGGTCATAGAGCATTGTGATGAAAGTGCATGGAGCATTGTGATGACAGGGGCATGTTGCATTGGTCTGAAAAATTTCATGGACTATTGTTATGAGAGTGGGCATGGCGCATTGTGATGACAAGGGCATGGAGCATTGTGATGAGAAGGTCATGGATTATTGTGAAGACAGGTGTCAGGGAGCGTTGTGATGACATATGTCATAGTCATTGCGATGACAATGGAATGGAGCATTGTGATGCCAAGTGTCATGGAGGATTGTGATTACAAAGATAATGGAGCATTTTGATGACAAGTGCTTGGAGCATTGTGATGACAAGGGTCATGGAGCTTTGTGATGACAAAGGCCATTGAGAATTTTGATGACCAGTTCATGGAGCATTGTGATGACAAGCACATGGAGCTTGCTATGACAGGGATCATGGAGAATTGCGATGACAAGTGCATAGAGAATTGTGATGACAAAGCATGTAACACTGTGATGAGAAGTGTCATGGAGCATAGTGATGCCAAGAACGTGGAGAATTGTGATGACATGGGACATGGAGCATTGTGATGACCAAGGCATGGAGCATTGTGATGGCAAGACCGTGGAGCACTGTGATGAGTAGACCAAGGGTAACTGTGATGACGAGCGTCATGGAGCACTGTAATGACAAAGGGTATGGAGCATTGTGATAACAGTGGTCATGGAGTGATGACAAGGGTCAGGGAGCACTCTGATGACAAGCTTGTGGAGTATTTTGATGACAATGGCATGGAGCATTGTGAAGAAAACGGCATGGGGCATTGTGATGAAAAAGGCATGGAGCCTTTTCATGACAGGTTTCAAGGAGCATTCTGAGAACAAGTGTGAGGGAGCCTTGTGATGACAAAGGTCATGGAGCATTCTGACGACAAGCACATGGAGTATTGTGATGACAAACACATGGAGCTTGCTATGACAGGGGTCATGGAGCATTGCGATGAAAAGGGCATAGAGAATTGTGATGACAAAGCATGTAACACTTTGATGAGAAGTGTCATGGAGCATTCTGATGCCAAGAACGTGGAGAATTGTGATGTCAGGGACATGGAGCAGTGTGATGACCAGGGCATGGAGCATTGTGATGGCAAGACCGTGGAGCATTGTGATGAGAAGATCATTGAAAATTGTGATGACAAGCGTCATGGAGCACTGTAATGACAAGGGGTTTGGAGCATTGTGATGACAGGGTTCATGGAGCATTGTGATGACAGTGGTCATGGAGCGTTGTGATGACAAGGCCGTGGAACATGGTGATGGCACGGGTCATGGATCATTTTTATGACAGGTGTAATGGAGCATTGTGATGACAAGGGCATGGAACATTGGTCTGAAAAGTTTCATGGATTATTGTGATGAGAGTGGGCATGGAGCATTGTGATGACAAGGGCACGGAACACAGTGATACATGTGTCTTGGAGGATTGTAATGACAAAGGCATGGTGCATTCTGATGAGAAGGGCATGGAGCATTGTGATGAGAAGGCCATGGAGCATTCTGATGACATGCTTCAGGGAGCTTTGTGATGACATGGGCATGGAGCATTGTGATAACAGGGGTCTTGGAGCATTGTGATGACAAGGTTCATGGAGTGTTGCGATGACAAAGCCGTGGAACATTTTGATGGCAGGGGTCATGGAGCATTGTTATGACAGTGGTAATGGAGCATTGTGATGACAAGGGCATGGAGCATTTGTCTGAAATGTTTCATGGATTATTGTGATGAGAGTGGGTATGGAGCATTTTGATGACAAGTGCACGGAACACAGTGATACATGTGTCTTGGAGGATTGCAATGACAAAGGCATCGTGCATTGTGATGAGAAGGGCATCGAGCATTGTGATGACAAGCGTCATGGAGCTTTGTGATGACAACGTCATTGAGCAATGTGATGAGAGGTTTCATGGAGCTTTGTGATGATATAGGCCATGGAGCATTTTGATGACAAGGGTGTGGTGCATTGTGATGAGAAGGGCAGGGAGCATTGTGATGACAGGGTCATGGAGCAATTGGATGAAATGGTCATGGAACATTTTGATGACAGTGATTATGGAACATTGTGATGTCAGGGGTCATGGAGCATTGTGATGAAAAGGGTCATGGAGCATTGTGATGACAGGGGTTATGGAACATTGTGATGTCAGGGGCATGGAGCATTGTGATGATAAGTGCATGTAGCATTGTTGTGACAAGGGTTATGGAACATTGTGATGACAGGCGTGAGGGAGTATTGAGATGATTAGTGCTGGAATATTGTGATATCATTGGTGAGAGAGCATTTTGATGAGAAGTGCATGGAGCATTGTGATAACAACGTTGTGGAGCACTGTGATGACAAACGCATGGCACATTGTGATGATATGGGTCATGGAGCATTGTGCTGACAAACGCATGGAGCATTGTGATGACAAGGTTTATGGAGCATTGTGATGACAACGATGTGGAGCATTGTGATGACCAGCGCATGGCGCATTGTGATGCCATGGGTCATGGAGTATTGTGCTGACAAAGGCATGGAGCATTGTGATGACTAGGGTCACGGAGCATTGTGATGAAACGTTCATGGAGCATTGTGGTGACAAATGTCATGAAGCATTGTGATGACTGGAGTCATGGAGCATTGTGATGACAGGGGTCATAGAGCATTGTGATGAAAGTGCATGGAGCATTGTGATGACAGGGGCATGTTGCACTGGTCTGACAAATTTCATGGACTATTGTGATGAGAGTGGGCATGGCACATTGTGATGACAAGGGCATGGAGCATTGTGATGAGAAGGTCATGGAGTATTGTGAAGACAGGTGTCAGGGAGCATTGTGATGAGATATGTCATGGTCATTGCGATGACAATGGAATGGAGCATTGTGAGGCCAAGTGTCATGGAGGATGATGATGACAAAGGTAATGGAGCATTTTGATGACAAGGGCATGGAGCATTGTGATGACAAGGGCCATTGAGAATTTTGATGACCAGTTCATGAAGCATTGTGATGACAAGCACATGGAGCTTGCTATGACAGGGATCATGGAGTATTGCGATGACAAGTGCAGAGAGAATTGTGATGACAAAGCATGTAACACTGTGATGAGTAGTGTCATGGAGCATAGTGATGCCAAGAACGTGGAGAATTGTGCTGACACGGGACATGGAGCATTGTGATGACCTGGGCTTGGAGCATGGTGAAGGCAAGACCGTGGAGCATTGTGATGAGAAGACCACGGGTAACTGTGATGACGAGCATCATGGAGCACTGTAATGACAGGGGTTATGGAGCATTGTGATAACAGGGGTCTTGGAGCATTGTGATGATAATTGTCAGGGAATATTCTGATGACAAGCTTGTGGAGTATTTTGATGACAAAGGCATGGAGCATTGTGAAGAAAACGGCATGGGGCATTGTGATGAGAAGACCATGGATAATTGTGATGACGAGCATCATGGAGCACTGTAATGACAAGGGGTATGGAGCATTGTGATAACAGGGGTCATGGAGCATTGTGATGACCAGGGCTTGGAGCATTGTGATGGCTAGACCATGGAGCATTGTGATCAGAAGACCACGGGTAACTGTGATGACGAGCGTCATGGAGCACTGTAATGACAAGGGGTATGGAGCATTGTGATAACAGGGGTCATGGAGCATTGTGATGACAAGGGTCAGGGAGCATTCTGATGACAAGCTTGTGGAGTATTTTGATGACAAAGGCATGGAGCATTGTGAAGAAAATGGCATGGGGCATTGTGATGAAAAAGGCATGGAGCCTTTTCATGACAGGTTTCAAGGAGCATTCTGACAACAAGTGACAGGGTGCCTTGTGATGACAAAGGTCATGGAGCATTGTGACGACAAGCACATGGAGTATTGTGATGAAAAGCACATGGAGCTCGCTATGACAGGGGTCATGGAGCATTGCGATGACAAGGGCATAGAGAATTGTGATGACAAAGCATTTAACACTTTGATGAGAAGTGTCATGGAGCAGAGTGATGCCAAGAACGTGGAGAATTGTGATGACAGGGACATGGAGCAGTGTGATGACCTTGGCATGGAGCATTTTCATGGCAAGACCTTGGAGCATTGTGATGAGAAGACCATGGATAATTGTGATGACAAGCGTCATGGAGCACTGTAATGACAAGGGGTGTGGAGCATTGTGATGACAGGGGTCATGGAGCATTGTGATGACAGTGGGCATGGAGCATTGTGATGACAAGGGCACGGAACACAGTGATACATGTGTCTTGGAGGATTGCAATGACAAAGGCATGGTGCATTCTGAAGAGAAAGGCTTGGAGCATTGTGATGAGAAGGCCATGGAGCATTCTGATGGCATGCGTCAGGGAGCTTTGTGATGACATGGGAATGGAGCATTGTGATTACAGGGGTCTTGGAGCATTGTGATGACAAGGGTCATGGAGTCTTGCGATGACAAAGCCGTGGAACATTGTGATGGCAGGGGTCATGGAGCATTGTTATGACAGGGTTAATGGAGCATTGTGATGACAAGGGCATGGAGCATTGGTCTGAAAATTTTCATGGATTATTGAGATGAGAGTGGGCATGGAGCATTGTGATGACAAGTGCACGGAACACAGTGATACATGTGTTTTGGAGGATTGCAATGACAAAGGCATGGTGCATTGTGATGAGAAGGGCATCGAGCATTGTGATGACAAGCGTCATGGAGCTTTGTGATGACAACGTCATGGAGCAATGTGATGAGAGGTTTCATGGAGCTTTGTGATGACAATGGCATGCAGCATTGTGATGCCAAGGGTCATGGAGCTTTGTGATGACATAGGCCATGGAGCATATTGATGACAAGGGTGTGGTGCATTGTGATGAGAAGGGCAGGGAGCATTGTGATGACAGGGTCATGGAGCAATTGGATGAAATGGTCATGGAACATTTTGATGACAGTGTTTATGGAACATTGTGATGTCAGGGGTCATGGAGCATTGTGATGAAAAGGGTCATGGAGCATTGTGATGACAGGGGTTATGGAACATTGTGATGTCAGGGGCATGGAGCATTGTGATGATAAGTGCATGTAGCATTGTTGTGACAAGGGTTATGGAACATTGTGATGACAGGTGTGAGGGAGTATTGAGATGATTAGTTAAGGAACATTGTGATATCATTGGTGAGAGAGCATGTTGATGAGAAGTGCATGGAGCATTGTGATAACAAGGTTGTGGAGCAATGTGATGACAAACGCATGGCACATTGTGATGATATGGGTCATGGAGAATTGTGCTGACAAACGCATGGATCATTTTGATGACAAGGTTTATGGAGCATTGTGATGACAACGATGTGGAGCATTGGGATGACAAGCGCATGGCACATTGTGATGCCATGGGTCATGGAGTATTGTGCTGACAAAGGCATGGAGCATTGTGGTGACTAGGGTCACGGAGCATTGTGATGATATGTTCATGGAGCATTGTGGTGACAATGGTCATGAAGCATTGTGATGACTGGAGTCACGGAGCATTGTGATGACAGGGGACATAGAGCATTGTGATGAAAGTGCATGGAGCATTGTGATGACAGGGGCATGTTGCATTGGTCTGACAAATTTCATGGACTATTGTGATGAGAGTGGGCATGGCGCATTGTGATGACAAGGGCATGGAGCATTGTGATGAGAAGGTCATGGAGTATTGTGAAGACAGGTGTCAGGGAGCATTGTGATGAGATATGTCATGGTCATTGCGATGACAATGGAATGGAGCATTGTGATGCCAAGTGTCATTGAGGATTGTGATGACAATGGTAATGGAGCATTTTGATGACAAGGGCTTGGAGCATTGTGATGACAAGGGTCATGGAGCTTTGTGATGACAAGGGCATGGAGCATTGTGATGACAAGGGCCATTGAGAATTTTGATGAACAGTTCATGAAGCAATGTGATGACAAGCACATGGAGCTTGCTATGACAGGGATCATGGAGCATTGTGATGACAAGTGCATAGAGAATTGTGATGACAAAGCATTTAACACTGTGATGAGAAGTGTCATGGAGCATAGTGATGCCAAGAATGTGGAGAATTGTGATGACACGGGACATGGAGCATTGTGATGACCAAGGCATGGAGCATTGTGATGGCAAGACCGTGGAGCATTGTGTTGAGTAGACCACGGGTAACTGTGATGACGAGCGTCATGGAGCACTGTAATGACAAGGGGTATGGAGCATTGTGATAACAGGGGTCATGGAGCATTGTGATGACAAGGGTCAGGGAGCATTCTGATGACAAGCTTGTGGAGTATTTTGATGACAATGGCATGGAGCATTGTGAAGAAAACGACATGGGTCATTGTGATGAAAAAGGCATGGAGCCTTTTCATGACAGGTTTCAAGGAGCATTCTGAGAACAAGTGTCAGGGAGCCTTGTGATGACAAATGTCATGGAGCATTGTGAAGAAAAGCACATGGAGTATTGTGATGACAAGCACATGGAGCTTGCTATGACAGGAGTCATGGAGCATTGCGATGACAAGTGCATTGAGAATTGTGATGACAAAGCATGTAACACTTTGATGAGAAGTGTCATGGAGCATTCTGATGCCAAGAACGTGGAGAATTGTGATGACAGGGACATGGAGCAGTGTGATGACCAGGGCATGGAGCATTGTGATGGCAAGACCGTGGAGCATTGTGATGAGAAGACCATGGATAATTGTGATGACAAGCGTCATGGAGCACTGTAATGACAAGGGGTTTGGAGCATTGTGATGACAGGGGTCATGGAGCATTGTGATGACAAGGTCGTGGAGCATTGTGATGAGAAGAGCATGGATAACTGTGATTACGAGCGTCATGGAGCACTGTAATTAAAAGGGATATGGAGTATTGTGATGACAGGGGTCATGGAGCATTGTGATGACTGGGGACATGGAGCACTGTGATAACCAGGTCATGGAGCATTGTGATGGCAAGACAGTGGAGCACTGTGATGAGAAGACCATGGATAATTGTGATGACGAGCATCATGGAGCACTGTAATGACAAGGGGCATGGAGCATTGTGATGACAGGTGTCATGGAACATTTTGATGACAGGGTTCATGGATCATTGTGATGACAAGTGTCACGGAGCATTCTGATGACAAGCTTGTGGAGTATTGTGATGACAATGGCATGGAGCATTGTGATGAAAAGGGAATGGAGTTTTGTCATGACAGTTTTCAATGAGCATACTGATGACAAGTTCCAGGGAGCATTGTGAGGACAAGTGTATTGAGAATTGTGATGACAAAGGTCATGGAGCATTGTGATGAGTAGGTCATGGACTATTGTGAAGACAGGTGTCAGGGAGCATTGTGATGAGATATGTCATGGTCATTGCGATGACAATGGAATGGAGCATTGTGATGCCAAGTGTCATGGAGGATTGTGATGACAAAGGTAATGGAGCATTTTGATGACAAGGGCTTGGAGCATTGTGATGACAAGGGTCATGGAGCTTTGTGATGACAACGGCATGGAGCATTGTGATGACAAGGGCCATTGAGAATTTTGATGACCAGTTCATGAAGCATTGTGATGACAAGCACATGGAGATTGCTATGACAGGGATCATGGAGCATTGCGATGACAAGTGCATAGAGAATTGTGATGACAAAGCATGTAACACTGTGATGAGAAGTGTCATGGAGCATAGTGATGCCAAGAACGTGGAGAATTGTGATGACACGGGACATTGAGCATTGTGATGACCAAGGCATGGAGCATTTTGATGGCAAGACCGTGGAGCATTGTGATGAGAAGACCATGGGTAACTGTGATGATGAGCGTCATGGAGCACTGTAATGACAAGGGGTATGGAGCATTGTGATAACAGGGGTCATGGAGCATTGTGATGACAAGGGTCAGGGAGCATTCTGATGACAAGCTTGTGGAGTATTTTGATGACAATGGCATGGAGCATTGTGAAGAAAACGACATGGGGCATTGTGATGAAAAAGGCATGGAGCCTTTTCATGACAGGTTTCAAGAAGCATTCTGAGAACAAGTGTCAGGGAGCCTGGTGATGACAAAGGTCATGGAGCATTGTGACGACAAGCACATGGAGTATTGTGATGACAAGCACATGGAGCTTGCTATGACAGGGGTCATGGAGCATTGCAATGACAAGTGCATTGAGAATTGTGATGACAAAGCATGTAACACTTTGATGAGAAGTGTCATGGAGCATTCTGATGCCAAGAACGTGGAGAATTGTGATGACAGGGACATGGAGCAGTGTGATGACCAGGGCATGGAGCATTGTGCTGGCAAGACCGTGGAGCATTGTGATGAGAAGACCATGGATAATTGTGATGACAAGCGTCATGGAGCACTGTAATGACAAGGGTTTTGGAGCATTGTGATGACAGGGTTCATGGAGCATTGTGATGACAGTGGTCATGGAGCGTTGTGATGACAAGTGTCATGGAGCATTTTGATGACAAGGGCGTGGAACATTGTGATGAGAAGAGCATGGATAATTGTGATTACGAGCGTCATGGAGCAGTGTAATGAAAAGGGGTATGGAGTATTGTGATGACAGGGGTCATGGAGCATTGTGATGACTGGGGACATGGAGCATTGTGATAACCAGGTCATGGAGCATTGTGATGGCAAGACAGTGGAGCACTGTGATGAGAAGACCATGGATAATTGTGATGACGAGCATCATGGAGCACTGTAATGACAAGGGGCATGGAGCATTATGATGACAGGTGTCATGGAACATTTTGATGACAGGGTTCATGGATCATTGTGATGACAAGTGTCACGGAGCATTCTGATGACAAGCTTGTGGAGTATTGTGATGACAATGGCATGGAGCATTGTGATGAAAAGGGCATGGATCATTGTGATGAAAAGGGCATGGAGACTTGTCATGACAATTTTCAATGAGCATACTGATGACAAGTTCCAGGGAGCATTGTGATGACAAGTGTATTGAGAATTGTGATGGCAAAATTCATGGAGCATTGTGATGAGAAGTCCATGGATAATTGTGGTAACCAGCATCATGGGGCGTTGTGATGACAAGTTTTATGGAACATTGTGATCACAGGGATTTGGAGCATTGTGATGACAGAGGTCATGGAGAATTTTGATTTCATTGTGATGACAATAGCATGAAGCATTATGATGATGGGCATGGTGCATTGTGATGACAGGGTTCATGGAGCACTGAGATGAAAAGTGGCATTGAGTATTGTTATTACAGGGGTCTTGGAGCATTGTGATGAAAAGGGCATGGAGCATTGTGATGAGAAGGCCATGGAGCATTCTGATGACATGCGTCAGGGAGCTTTGTGATGACATGGGCATGGAGCATTGTGATTACAGGGGTCTTGGAGCATTGTGATGACAAGGGTCATGGAGTCTTGCGATGACAAAGCCGTGGAACATTGTGATGTCAGGGGTCATGGAGCATTGTTATGACAGTTATAATGGAGCATTGTGATGAGAAGGGCATGGAGCATTGGTCTGAAAAGTTTCATGGATTATTGTGATGAGAGTGGGCATGGAGCATTGTGATGACAAGTGCACGGAACACAGTGATACATATGTCTTGGAGGATTGCAATGACAAAGGCATGGTGCATTGTGATGAGAAGGGCATCGAGCATTGTGATGACAAGCGTCATGGAGCTTTGTGATGACAACGTCATGGAGCAATGTGATGAGAGTTTTCATGGAGCTTTGTGATGACAATGGCATGCAGCATTGTGATGCCAAGGGTCATGGAGCTTTGTGATGACATAGGCCATGGAGCATTTTGATGACAAGGGTGTGGTGCACTGTGATGAGAAGGGCAGGGTGCATTGTGATGACAGGGTCATGGAGCAATTGGATGAAATTGTCATGAAATATTTTGATGACAGTGTTTATGGAACATTGTGATGTCAGGGGTCATGGAGCATTGTGATGAGAAGTCCATGGATAACTGTTATAACCAGCATCATGGGGCATTGTGATGAACAGATTTATGGAACATTGTGATCAGAGGGGTTTGGAGCATGGTGATGACAGAGGTCGTGGAGAATATTGATTTCATTGTGATGACAATAGCATGTAGCATTATGATGATGGGCATGGTGCATTGTGATGACAGGGTTCATGGAGCATTGAGATGAAAATTGGCATGGGGTATTGTTATTACAGGGGTCTTGGAGCATTGTGATGAAATTGGCATGGAGCATTGTGATGAGAAGGCCATGGAGCATTGTGATGACATGCGTCAGGGAGCTTTGTGATGACATGTGCATGGAGCATTGTGATTACAGGGGTCTTGGAGCATTGTGATGACAAGGGTCATGGAGTCTTGTGATGACAAAGGCAGGGGTCATGGAGCATTGTTATGACAGGTGTAATGGAGCATTGTGATGACAAGTGCATGGAGCATTGTGATGACAAGGTGATGTAGCATTTTGCTGACACAGGCATGGAGAATTGTGATGACTAGGGAATGGAGCATTGTGAGGACAAGAGTCCCGGATCATTGTGTTGTCAGGTGTCATGGACGTTGTGATGACAGTGGTCATGGAGCATTGTGATGATATGTGGCATGGAGCATTATGGTGAGAAGGTCATGGAGTATTGGGCTGAAAATGTACATGGAGTATTGTGATGACAGGGGTCATGGAGCATTGTGATGATAAGGGAATGGAGCATTTTGATGACAATGTCCTGGAGTATTTTGATGAGAAGACCATGGATCCTTGTGATGACAAGTCTCATGGAGCATTCTGATGAAAAGAGGAATGGAGCATTGTGATTACAGGTGTCTTGGAGCATTGTGATGACAATGGCATGGAGCATTGTGATGAGAAGGCCATGGAGCATTCTCATGACATTTGTCATGGAGCTTTGTGATGACAAGGGCAAGGAGCATTGTTATTGCAGGTGCCTTGGAGCCTCGTGATGAAAAGGGCATGGATCATTGTGATGAAAAAGGCATGGAGCCTTGTCATGAAAGGGTTCAAGGAGCATTCTGACGACAAGTGTCAGGGAGCATTGTGATGACAAGGGTATTGAGCATTGTGATGACAAATGTCATTGAGCATTGTGATGAGAAGGCCATGGATAATTGTGATGACGAGCATCATGGGGCATTGTGATCACAAGTGTTATGGAACATTGTGATCACAATGGTTTGGAGCATTGTGATGACAGAGGTCATGGAGCATTTTGATTTCATTGTGATGACAATAGAATGAAGCATTATGATGATGGGCATGGTGCATTGTGATGACAGGTTTCATGGAGAATTGTGATGAAAAGGGGCATGGAGCATTGGTCTGAGATGTTTCATGGATTATTGTGATGACATTGGGCATGGCACATTGTGATGACAAGGGCATGGAGCATTGTGATGACAAGTTCATGGAGTATTGTGAAGACAGGTGTCAGGGAGCATTGTGATGACATATTTCATGTTCCATTGTGATGACAATAGCACGGAGCATTGTGATGCCAAGTGTCATGGAGGATTGTTGTGACAAAGGTAAAGGAGCATTGTGATGACAAGGGCATGGAGCATTGTGATGACAAGGGCCACTGATAATTTTTATTTCCAGGTCGTGAAACATTGTGATGACAAGCACATGGGGCTTCCTATGATAGGGGTCATGGAGCATTGCGATGACAAGTGCATGGAGTATTGTGATGCCAAGGGCATATAACATTGTGATGAGAAGCGCCATGGAGCATTGTGATGACAAGGACGAGGAGAATTGTGAGGACAAGGGACATTGAGCTGTGAGAAGACCAGGGCATGGAGCATTGTGATGGCAAAACTGTGGAGCATTGTGATGAGAAGACCTTGGGTAATTGTGATGACGAGCATCATGGAGCACTGTAATGACAAGGGGCATGAAGCACTGTGATGACAGGTGTCAGGGAGCATTGTGATGACAGGGGTCATGGAGCATTGTAATGACAAGAGCATGTAATGTTGTGATGAGAAGTGTCATGTAGCATCGTGATGACAAGGACGAGGAGAATTGTGATGACAAGGGAAATGGAGCATTGTGATAACTAGGCATGGTGCAATGTGATGACAGGGGTCATGGAGCATTATTATGACAAGGGCCATGGTGCATTCTGACATAAGATATCACTTACGAGGGGAATGTAAACATGGCTACATATGAACTGTATTAGGAAATAGAACAGTGTCTCAGATTTAGAAAACACTCTTATGCATGCTTAAGGGGAAAGGAGAGGTGGGGAGATGCACAAAACCAGAGTTTGATATTAGCACAGGTACCGTTCCATAATCCAAATATAGAATAGACAAGAACTACTTCTTCCGTAGTGAACGGGACTCAAAATCCCTATTTCCAGGAGAGGAATATATCTGACTAGTTAGAATCTTAAAACCAATGTATTTATATGTCTCTGTAAGGGAATCAAGTTTGTCTAGACCGGCAAAAACAAGTAAGGGAAAATCAGCTCAACCCCATTATAAAACTGAATTTCAAAAAAAAAAAATTTAAAAAACAGCGATATTCTTACACAATTCCTTCAAGGGCTCTGATGCAACCTGGAATGACACAATCTACAACGACAGCAGGAAGAGACATAAGGCAGGACACATGGGACTCAGGGGATTGGTGAGATTGGCGGAGAAAATGAAGGCCATTTAATGCCCTAATGCATGCCACCAATTCGATGGGTCCCAACTCTCCTGGTTGAAGGTAATATTACTACAGCTATAACATGGACGGGAAACCAAGAGAGTGGACACCCTGTGAATAAAAAAGGTTTCTAAAACTCAATGAACAGTCCCTCTCCTGGTGCTCCGTTTTGACTTTCCAACTACTTTACTATAAATCTCCCAACGTGAAGAGACAGCCCCTTTAACCTCCTGGTTCCCACTAGTTGCCAATTTGGCTAAGGATGAAAGGGAAAAGGGAGAACCAAAGAGAGAGTAGCTGTTAGGCATTTGGACAGGCAAATGACACTCTAATTTGCCGGCAGGAAGAAGAATTATCCAAACTCTTAGCCACCCACCAGGAACCAGTATAGGTCGTGAAGCAAAATTTTGGACTTGCGTTCAGCTCACAAAAACGAGTTGAAAAATGGAGAACAGGGGCAAAGCAATTCACAAACGGGCAGAGTAATAAAGGACAACAATCGTCCAAAAATCTGTTGAGTAAAGGAAACGAGGCGGACATGAATGCGAGGAAGAATAGCAGGAAACAGATTTCAAGAGGTACGTTGGAATCACCTGCAAAGCACAGGAAGAGGGACACAACTTCGACAATGATGCACTTGGCCAAAATGGGCGTATGCGATTTCTCCTGAATATATTCTGGAGAAAATGCATACGCCCTTTTTGGCCAAGCAAGCAAGCGTGCAACACAAATCGGCACTACAAAGAAGTGTCACTTCCCACCTGTCAAAACGGACATCCACAAAATGTGTAAAAACCAGAAAGGCAAGACAGGCACTGGAGAAGAGGGAGCCTTGTTATGCTGATGTGCGGGATGTAAATTGCCAACTGCCTCACTGGAGGAGTGCATTGAGTTACCTAAAAAAAGTAAACAACAGAGCTACAGAGCCAAGGGCACTTCCTTTCTAGGGAATATACCTTGGGAAAACTGAAAATCAATACGACAGAGCCACCCACTAACTTAGGGCTGCACTGCTTACAAGAACCTCAACTTGGGTACACCTTAAATATCCCAGGAAATATAAAAATGGTTTAAAAGATTGTGGTACTTACGTACGATAGAATATCCCACAGCCATGAAATCAATGTCATAAGACCAGTAGCAGCAAAGTGAGTGGATTCAGGTACGATGATTCTAAGTGAAATAAGTCACACAGAAAAAGAAAATTATCATAAGATATCACTTATGAAGATCCTGTAAACATGGATAAACATGAACTGAGTTAGGAAAGAGAACAGAGTCTCACATTTAGAAAACACTCTTATGCCCGCTGAAGGGGCAAGGAGAGGTGGGGTGATGCATAAAACCAGAGTTTGATATAAGCACAGGTACCATTCCAAAAACCAACATGGAATAGACAAGACCTACACCTTCCTCATTGAAAGGGACTCAAAATTCCATATTTTGCGAAGAGGAATATATCTGACTAGTAAGAATTTTAAAACCTATTTATTGATATGTCTCTGTAAGGGAATCAAGTGTGGCTAGACTGGCATAAACATGGCAGTGAAAATCAGCTCAAACCCACTATAAAAAGGAATTTCAAAAAGAAAACCAAAAAACAGGGAAATTCTTTACAATTCCTTCAGGGTCTCCGATGAAACCAGGAATGACCCTGTCTACAATGACAGCTGGATGTGGCATAAGGCTGGACACTTGGGACTGAGAGGATTGGTGAGATTGGGTGAGCAAATGCAGACCCTTTAAAGCAAAAATGGATGGCCCCCATTCCATGTGTCCCAAATCTGCAGGTTGGAGGGAATATTACTATAGCTATAACATGTAAGGGAAACCTAGAGAATGGACACAAGGTGAATACGAAAGGTTTCTAAAACTCAACGAATAGTCCCTCTCCTGATGCTCCGGTGTGAATTTCCAACTGCTTTAATATCAATCTCCCAACTTGGAGAGAAAGCCCCTTTAACCTACTGGTTCGCACATGTTGCCAATTTGGCAGAGGATGGAAGGGAAGAGGGAGAACCAAAGAAAGAGTAGCTGTTAGGCATTTGGACGGGCACATGTCATTCTAAATTCCCGGCAGGAAGAAGAATTAACCAAAATCTCAGCGACCCACCGGGAAGCAGTATAGGTCCTGAACCAAAATTTTGGACTTTCCTTCAGCTAACAAAAAACGAGTTAAAAATGGAGCTCAGGGGCACAGCAATTCACAAACTGGAAGAGTAATAAAGGACAATTATCATCCAAAAATCTGTTGAGGGAAGGCAACGAGGCGGACTTGAAAGCGAGGCAGAATAGCAGGAAACAGATTTCAAGAGGTACGTTGGAATCGCCTTTAAAGCACAGGAAGTGGGGCACAACTTCGACAATGATGCACTTGGCCAAAAAGGGCCTATGCGTTTTCTCCTGAATATATTCAGGAGAAAACGCATAGGCCCTTTTTGGCCAAGCAAGCAAGCGGGCAATGCAAATCTGCACTACAAAGAAGTATCACTTCCCACCGGTCAAAAGGGATATCCACAAAATGTGTAAAAACCAGAAAGGCAAGTCAAGCCCTGGAGAACAGGGAGCCTTGTTATGCTGATGGGTGGGTTGTAAATTGCCAACTGCCTCACTGGAGGAGTGCATTGTGTTCCCTAAAACAAGTAAACAACAGAGGTAGAGAGCCAAGGGCACTTCCCGTCTAGGGAATATACCATGGGAAAACTGAAATTCAATAAGACAGAGCTACCCTCAAATTTAGGGCTGCACTGCTTACAAGAACCTCAACTTGGGTACACCTTAAATATCCCAGGAAATATAAAAATGGTTCAAAAAATTGTGGTACTTATGTACAATGGAATATCCCTCAGCCATGAAATCAATGTCATAAGACCAGGAGCAGCAAAGTGATTGGATTCAGGTACGATGATTCTAAGTGAAATAAGTCACACAGAAAAAGAAACTTATCATAAGATATCACTTAGGAAGATCCTGTAAACATGGCTACACATGAACTGAGTTAGGAAAGAGAACAGAGTCTCACATTTAGAAAACACTCTTATGCCTGCTTAAGGGGGAAGGCGAGGTGGGGTGATGCATAAAACCAGAGTTTGATATAAGCACAGGTTCCGTTTCTAAAACCAACTTTGGAATAGAAAAGACCTACACCTTCCTCAGTGAAAGTGACTCAAAACCCCATATTTCCCGCAGAGGAATAGATCTGACTAGTAAGAATCTTAAAACCTATGTATTGATATGTCTCCGTAAGGGAATCAAGTGTGTCTAGACTGGCATAAACATGGCAGCGAGAATCAGCTCAAACCCAGTATAAAAAGGAATTTCAAAAACAATACAAAAAACAGGGAAATTCTTTACAATTCCTTCAGGGTCTCTGATGAAACATGGAATAACCCTATCTACAATGACAGCTGGAAGTGGCATAAGGCTGGACACTTGGGACTGAGAGGATTGGTGAGATTCGGTGAGCAAATGCAGATCCTATAAAGCAAAAATGCATGGCCCCCATTCCATGGGTCCCATGTCTCCAGGTTGAAGGGAATATTACTATATCTATAACATGTACGGGAAACCTAGAGAATGGACACACTGTGAATACAAAAGGTTGCTAAAACTCAATGAGTAGTCCCACTCCTGGTGCTCTGCTTTGACTTTCCAACTGCTTTACTATCAATCTCCCAACTTGGAGAGACAACCCCTTTAAGCTCCTGGTTCACACACGTTGCCAATTTGGCAGAGGAAGGAAGGGAAGAGGGAGAACCAATGAGAGAGTACCTGTTAGGCATTTGGACAGGCACATATCACTCTAATTTCCCGGCAGGAAGAATAATCAACCAAAGTCTCAGCCACCCACCGGGAACCAGTATAGGTCCTGAACCAAAATTTTGGACTTGCGTTCAGCTCACAAAAAACGAGTTGAAAAATGGAGCTCAGGGGCACAGCAATTCACAAACTGGCAGAGTAATAAAGGACAACTAACGTCCAAAAATCTGTTGAGGGAAGGCAACGAGGCGGACTTGAAAGCGAGGCAGAATAGCAGGAAACAGATTTCAAGAGGTACGTTGGAATCGCCTTTAAAGCACAGGAAGAGGGGCACAACTTCGACAATGACGCACTTGGCCAAAAAGGGCGTAAGCGTTTTCTCCTGAATATATTCAGGAGAAAACGCATATGCCCTTTTTGGCCAAGCCAGCAAGCAGGCAATACAAATCTGCACTACAAAGAAGTATCACTTCCCACCGGTCAAAAGGGACATCCACAAAATGTGTAAAAACCAGAAAGGCAAGACAGGCCCTGGAGAACAGGGAGACATATTATGCTGATGGGCGGGATGTAAATTGCCAACTGCCTCCCTGGAGGAGTGCATTGTGTTCCCTAAAACAAGTAAACAACAGAGCTACAGAGCCAAGGGCACTTCCAGTCTAGGGAATATACCTTGGGAAAACTGAAAATCAATAAGACAGAGCCACCCCCAAATTTAGGGCTGCACTGCTTACAAGAACCTCAACTTGGGTAAACCTTAAATATCCCAGGAAATATAAAAATGGTTCAAAAAACTGTGGTATTTATGTACGATGGAATATCCCTCAGCCATGAAATCAATATCATAAGACCAGGAGCAGCAAAGTGAGTGGATTCAGGTACGATGATTCTAAGTGAAATAAGTCACCCAGAAAAAGAAACTTATCATAAGATATCACTTATGAAGATCCTGTAAACATGGCTACACATGAACTGAGTTAAGAAAGAGAACAGAGTCTCACATTTAGAAAACACTCTTATGCCTGCTTAAGGGGAAAGGAGAGGTGGGGTGATGCATAAAACCAGAGTTTGATATAAGCACATGTACCATTTCTAAAACCAACTGTGGAATAGACAAGACCTACACCTTCCTCAGTGAAAGGGACTCAAAACCCCATATTTCCCACAGAGGAATAGATCTGACTAGTAAGGATCTTAAAACCTATGTATTGATATGTCTCTGTAAGGGAATCAAGTGTGTCTAGACTGGAATAAACATGGCAGCGAGAATCAGTTGAAACGCACTATAAAAGCGAATTTCAAAAACAAATCCAAAAAACAGGGAAATTCTTTACATTTCCTTCAGGGTCTCTGAAGAAACCTGGAATGACCATATGTATAATGACAGCTGGATGTGGTATAAGGCTGGACACTTGGGACTGAGAGGATTGGTGAGATTGGGTGAGCAAATGCAGACCCTTTAAAGCAAAAATGCATGGCCCCCATTCCATGGGTCCCAACACTCCATATTGAAAGGAATATTACAACAGCTATAACATGTACAGGAAACCTAGAGAATGGACACACTGTGAATACAAAAGATTTCTAAAACTCAACGAGTAGTCCCTCTCCTGGTGCTCTGCTTTGACTTTCCAACTGCTTTACTATCAATCTCCCAACTTTGGGAGACAACCCCTTTAACCTCCTGGTTCGCACAGGTTGCCAATTTGGCAGAGGATGGAAGGGAAGAGGGAGAACCAATGAGAGAGTAGCTGTTAGGCATTTGGAAGGGCACATGTCACTCTAATTTCCCGGCAGGAAGAAGAATAAACCAGAGTCTCAGCCACCCACCGGGAACCAGTATAGGTCCTGAACCAAAATTTTGGACTTGCGTACAGCTCACAAAAAACGAGTTGAAAAATGGAGCTCAGGGGCACAGCAATTCACAAACTGGCAGAGTAATAAAGTACAACTATCGTCCAAAAATCTGTTGAGGGAAGGCAACGAGGCGGACTTGTAAGCGAGGCAGAATAGCAGGAAACAGATTTCAAGAGGTACGTTGGAATCGCCTTTAAAGCACAGGAAGAGGGGCACAACTTCGACAATGACGCACTTGGCCAAAAAGGGCGTAAGCGTTTTCTCCTGAATATATTCAGGAGAAAACGCATATGCCCTTTTTGGCCAAGACAGCAAGCGGGCAATACAAATCTGCACTACAAAGAAGTAACACTTCCCACCGGTCAAAAGGGACATCCACAAAATGTGTAAAAACCAGAAAGGCAAGACAGGCCCTGGAGAACAGGGAGACATATTATGCTGATGGGCGGGATGTAAATTGCCAACTGCCTCCCTGGAGGAGTGCATTGCGTTCCCTAAAACAAGTAAACAACAGAGCTACAGAGCCAAGGGCACTTCCAGTCTACGGAATATACCTTGGGAAAACTGAAAATCAATAAGACAGAGCCACCCCCAAATTTAGGGCTGCACTGCTTACAAGAACCTCAACTTGGGTACACCTTAAATATCCCAGGAAATATAAAAATGGTTCAAAAAACTGTGGTATTTATGTACGATGGAATATCCCTCAGCCATGAAATCAATGTCATAAGACCAGGAGCAGCAAAGTGAGTGGATTCAGGTACGATGATTCTAAGTGAAATAAGTCACCCAGAAAAAGAAACTTATCATAAGATATCACTTATGAAGATCCTGTAAACATGGCTACACATGAACTGAGTTAAGAAAGAGAACAGAGTCTCACATTTAGAAAACACTCTTATGCCTGCTTAAGGGGAAAGGAGAGGTGGGGTGATGCATAAAACCAGAGTTTGATATAAGCACAAGTACCATTTCTAAAACCAACTGTGGAATAGACAAGACCTACACCTTCCTCAGTGAATGGGACTCAAAACCCCATATTTCCCGCAGAGGAATAGATCTGACTAGTAAGGATCTTAAAACCTATGTATTGATATGTCTCTCTAAGGGAATCAAGTGTTTCTAGACTGGAATAAACATGGCAGCGAGAATCAGTTGAAACGCACTATAAAAGCGAATTTCAAAAACAAATCCAAAAAACAGGGAAATTCTTTACATTTGCTTCAGGGTCTCTGAAGAAACCTGGAATGACCATATGTATAATGACAGCTGGATGTGGCATAAGGCTGGACACTTGGGACTGAGAGTATTGGTGAGATTCGGTGAGCAAATGCAGACCCTTTAAAGCAAAAAATGCATGGCCCCCATTCCATGGGTCCCAACACTCCATATTGAAGGGAATATTAAAACAGCTATAACATGTACAGGAAACCTAGAGAATGGACACACTGTGAATACAAAAGATATCTAAAACTCAACGAGTAGTCCCTCTCCTGGTACTCGGCTTTGACTTTCCAACTGCTTTACTATCAATCTCCCAACTTTGGGAGAAAAACCCTTTAACCTCCTGGTTCGCACAGGTTGCCAATTTGGCAGAGGATGGAAGGGAAGAGGGAGAACCAATGAGAGAGTAGCTGTTAGGCATTTGGACGGGCACATGTCACTCTAATTTCCCGGCAGGAAGAAGAATTAACCAGTGTCTCAGCCACACACCGGGAACCAGTATAGTTCCTGAACCAAAATTTTGGACTTGCGTACAGCTCACAAAAAACGAGTTGAAAAATGGAGCTCAGGGGCACAGCAATTCACAAACTGGCAGAGTAATAAAGGACAACTATCATCCAAAAGTCTGTTGAGGGAAGGCAACTAGGCGGAATTGAAAGCGAGGCAGAATAGCAGGAAACAGATTTCAAGAGGTACGTTGGAATCGCCTTTAAAGCACAGGAAGAGGGGCACAACTTCGACAATGACGCACTTGGCCAAAAAGGGCGTATGCGTTTTCTCCTGAATATATTCAGGAGACAAATCATACGCCCTTTTTGGCCAAGCAAGCATGCGGGCAATGCAAATCTGCACTATAAAGAAGTATCACTTCCCAACGGACAAAAGGGACATCCACAAAATGTGTAAGAACCAGAAAGGCAAGACAGGCCCTGGGGAACAGGGAGCCTTGTTATGCTGATGGGCGGGATGTAAATTTCCAACTGCCTCACAGGAGTAGTGCACTGTGTTCCCTAAAAGAAGTAAACAACAGAGCTACAGAGCCAAGGGCACTACCAGTCTAGGGAATATACCTTGGGAAAACTGAAAATCAATAAGACAGAGCCACCCCAACTTAGGTCTGCACTGCTTACAAGAACCTCAACTTGGGTACACCTTAAATATCCCAGGAAACATAAAAATGGTTCAAAAAATTGTGGTAGTTTTGTACGATGGAATATCCCTCAGCCATGAAATCAATGTCATAAGACCAGGAGCAGCTTAGTGAGTGGATTCAGGTACGATGATTCTAAGTGAAATAAGTCTCACAGAAAAAAGAAACTTATCATAAGATATCACTTATGGAGATCCTGTAAACATGGCTACACATGAACTGATTTAAGAAAGAGAACAGAGTCTCACATTTAGAAAACACTGTGATGTCTGCTTAAGGGGTAAGGAGAAGTGGGGTGATGCATAATACCAGGGTTTGATATAAGCACGGGTATCGTTTCTAAAACCAAATTTGGAATAGACAAGACCTACACCTTCCGCAGTGAAAGGGACTCAAAACCCCATATTTCCTGCAGAGGAATAGATCTGACTAGTAAAAATCTTAAAACCTATGCATTGATATGTCTTCGTAAGGGAATCAAGTGTGTCTAGACTGGCATAAACATGGCAGCGAGAATCATCTCAAACCCACTATAAAAAGGAATTTCAAAAACAAATCAAAAAAGAGGGAAATTCTTTACAATTCCTTCAGGGTCTCTGATGAAACCTGGAATGACCCTATCTACAATG
Organism: Mesoplodon bidens; assembly: GCF_964165515.1. Classification (NCBI taxonomy): domain Eukaryota; kingdom Metazoa; phylum Chordata; class Mammalia; order Artiodactyla; family Ziphiidae; genus Mesoplodon; species Mesoplodon bidens. The sequence continues at coordinate 985 of NW_027671299.1, read as the reverse complement.
ACAGCTTGATGTGGCATAAGGCTGGAAACTTGGGACTGAGAGGATTGGTGAGATTGGGTGAACAAATGCAGACCCTTTAAAGCAAAAATGCATGGCCCCCATTCCATGGGTCCCAACTCTCCAGGTTGAAGGGAATATTACTACAGCTATAACATGTACGGGAAACCTAGAGAATGGACACACTTCGAATACAAAATGTTTCTAAAACTCAACGAATAGTCCCTCCCCTGGTGCTCCGGTTTGACTTTCCAACTGCTTTACTATGAATCTTCCAACTTGGAGAGACAGCCCCTTTAAGCTCCTGGTTCACACAGGTTGCCAATTTGGCAGAGGATGGAAGGGAAGAGGGAGAACCAATGAGAGAGTAGCTGTTAGGCATTTGGACGGGCACATGTCACTCTAATTTCCCGGCAGGAAGAAGAATCAACCAGAGTCTCAGCCAACCACCTGGATCCAGTATAGGTCCTGAACCAAAATTTTGGACTTGCGTTCAGCTCACAAAAAACGAGTTGAAAAATGGAGCTCAGGGGCACAGCAATTCACAAACTGGCAGATTAATAGAGGACAACTATCGACCAAAAAATCTGTTGAGGGAAGGCAGCGAGGCGGACTTGAAAGCGAGGCAGAATAGTAGGAAACAGATTTCAAGAGGTACGTTGGAATCGCCTTTAAAGCACAGGAAGAGGGGCACAAGTTCAACAATGACGCACTTGGCCAAAAAGCGCGTATGCGTTTTCACCTGAATATATTCAGGAGAAAACGCATACGCCCTTTTTGGCCAAGTGCGTCATTGTCGAAGTTGTGCCCCTCTTCCTGTGCTTTAAAGGCGATTCCAACGTACCTCTTGAAATCTGTTTCCTGCTATTCTGCCTCGCTTTCTAGTCCGCCTCGTTGCCTTCCCTCAACAGATTTTTTGGACGATAGTTTTCCTTTATTACTCTGCCAGTTTGTGAATTGCTGTGTCCCTGAGCTCCATTTTTCAACT